>NC_086325.1:32766949-33088199 GCF_036172605.1 Pelobates fuscus
CATAGAAGTTGCAGAATTAATGGTAGAAAATAACAATAGCAGGTAGAGCAATGAAGAAGGAGGGATGTAGCCGTTTAAGGACACCAGTAGGCTAAACATCCCAATCATGCTACCATATGCTGGATACAAAATCCTTGCAATGGTACGAAAAGGAATTAATGACTGGACAGCAATAGAATGTCGTCTTCAGCCAGGATACATAGTATTGCAATCACTCCACAGGCTTCAGAATAGAGCCTCAACTATAGTTTTGCTGGTTAGGTGGCTCTCCAAGGGAAACATGTAAAAAAATCATGAAGCAAACTAAATGCACAAGCAGTTTCTTAGGTTTCTTGGACAATTGACGAATGGACAATGGACGAATCCTGACTCACTGGAGACTACAAATTTTTTTTTGGTAGAATAGACGCAGTTGAACCAAATGTTTTCATTGTGTACAAATCTAGTGTTTAATGAAATGCTTTGTGATATTTCTTTGATTGAAGTAAAAAGAAGGAACTCTCATGAAAGTGCATAGAAATGAATGCATGGTATGTAAGTACCTGTGTATTGTGTGCGACACAATATAAACACCTACATCACTGACATAATAAAAATGGTTGTCTATAAAAGATGGTCAAAAATGGTTTATAAGTCTGACACATATTATAAAAAATGTATTTATTTTTTTTCAATTTGTATTATCACATTTAAGTCTTCAGTCTGCACACCTCTTATAATAGTGTGATAAAATATCATCAAAAATTTGCCTTTTATTAGGGGCATATTAACCATCTGTGTACCAAACTATATGACTGTTAACGTCACCCATTGGAATCAGACCATTAGGCGAAAAGTTACACGGTAACACTTCTAGACTATGTTTTAGTTTGTTGGGACAGATTTTGGGATGTGGGGATGTTGTTTATCAAAAGATACTGCACAGCCAGCAGAATTATAGTTGTGTTGTGTGGTTAGCTCCTCACGAATCCACATTGCCATTTGACTGACAAGTTTGTCAGGTAGTGAATGAAGACTGACAGTGTAATATTGAAAATGCAGCGTTTACAAAACTCAATGCTGAAGTTTTTTCATGACTCAGCCCTTTTTTCTAAAAGACTGCAATTTTTCTTACTTTTAAATAAATGTATCAGTTTCTTCTGAGAACAATATATTTGTTGAACTCAATAAAGACTGAAACGTTATTTCTTAGGTGAAAAGTAACTGTTTGTATGCCAGAAATTAGAAATTCAAGGTGATATTCCTGTGAATGTTGTCCGTGAGACTGCACAGAATGGATTCTATGCCAGCTCAGCAGTGACTAATGTAATTTACGATAAAGTGTTTTGGTAAATCATATCTATACAGTCGTCGGGAATTATGTACTAAACAATGAGTTATTGATCACTTGGAAAAAATCCTAGCTCTGTGCTGTTTTTTTTTTTTTTTTACATTATTACAACTCACTGTTTAGCGAATATACCCCACAATATTTAACCCAGGAAGGACACATGACAGACATTTTCCGTTATCCTGGCCTTTTACTTCTGAAGCTGTGTCCTTAAGGAGTTAAATAACATTTATAAATGTCAGTATCGCATAATTTGTAATTATGGGGCATATTGGCAAGGTCACTTAATTAATATATATATATATATATATATATATATATATATATATACACACACAGATTTTCTAAATTAAATTAATGTAGGAATATCTGGTGTTACATTTTGTGGCAAGTGATCCAGGCAAAGGTACAATATCTATATAGCTTCTTTTAGTTTTGCATGTTTTACAGAGATAACATAAGCAGACAGGGCAATATCCGGAAAATAATTGTTGATACATGATAATTTGAACTCTGGCATAAGTTCGGACTGAAATAATTAGCCAATTTCAAACAGAGGATAATTCTTATCAGTCCTCTTGTATTGTGAAAACGGCTTGTTAGGAAGATGTTTCTGCTAATTCTGAAAATATGCTTTGAACTTAATGAATTATTGAAAGTAATTTGTTTTGCATAATTTGGTGACGTTCGTGAGAATTTGTTTTCTTAACGCGTTACTTAGACAAACAGGGTAGCTCATAAACTCTATTTCTCATTAAAAAATAGTTTAGTGATCTTATCGCTTTGTTGTTTCTAAATCTTGCAGAATAATGATTTCCAACTAATCACATCAAATTACTCTGAGTTCCGTGATTTCTCAATAAATGGCTGAAGTATTCAGAGTCATTTTTTTATTGTTATTATTTTTGAATGTGTTTATAGCACCGATTCTTCAAATACACTTCTGAGAGAGCCTTGTACTTCTAAAGCGTACGTTGCTCAGGACTTAATAAAAATCCACAGAGACATCCACTGGTAGCAATGAGAATCACCAGTAAAGCTCTTTTATAGTATTGCTTTGTAAATGTTTTTTCAAGATCAAAGCACCTTAAAGCGGTTTATAGTTTTCATATCTTTTCTATTTCTCTGTTGTATAAGGTCTCTGTTACTCTCTTGTTATCTGATAAACTTCAGAGGAGCACTTTATCTACTGTTCTCACAAAAGTCAACCTTTAAAACAAAACAAAAAAAGGATATGATATTAATGGATAGCTGTACAATCTTTATAGAGGACCTCAAAAAGTAATTGATTAAGAAGATAATTGCTTGTTACATTATATATATATATATATATATATATATATATATATATATATATATATGTCTATATATATATATATATATATATATGTATATAAAGTTTAAAATATATTTAAATTATATTTCACTTATTTCATATACTTTGAATAAATTATTATTATTTTTATATAGCGGCAACAAATTCCGTAGAGCTGTACAATGGGTGGACGAACAGACATGTAGTTGTAACCAGACAAGTTGGACACACAGGAACAGAGGGGTTGAGGGCCCTGCTCAATGAGCTTACATGCTAGAGGGAGTGGGGTACAATGACACAAAAAGGTAAGGATAGAATTAGGGAAGTAGAATGGTAAAATAGTATCGATCTAGGTAATAGAAAATATAATCTGATCACTTTCATAACTACAATTCAAAGCGTTACTGCTATAATGTTATCAGAAAATGCTGTCAAAGTTCGACTGGTGCAGTGGACGTAAGGTAAGAACTTTTACCTGTACAGCACTTTAGTGTTCGGGGCAATATCATCATCCCATATTGCTGCAAGTTAGCTTATGGATACTCATGGATCTACAAAAAAATTTAATTTGAGCTCCTGCCCACTTTCCTTCAACAGCAGGCATTCCTTCAACAGCAATATTGTGTGTATGGCATTTGGGGGGTTAAATAAATTTATGCGGTATGCTTTGGTTGTGCCAGGACAGCCAGTCAAAATTTTGTAATTTAAATGCTAAAAACCTTTGATAATTAAAAAAAAAATGCAAAAAACACATTTTTAACATGTTTATTTACTGTATTGAGAATTTGGGGGATTTCAAAGATAATTCAAAGTGAATTTCAAATTTAAAGGCAACGGAGCTAAACAGGAAGCATAACTGACTTGGACTCACATGTAACTGCGGGGCTCTAAAGAAAAACCGTCACTTTTTTTTCCAAACATTGCCTCGACCCTTCGAATGCTATTGAATATTTTGATGTGTCAAAAGTGTTTCAAACAGCAAATTCCAGCTGCCCTTCTGTGTAATTGGCAATGCCATTTCCTGAGATGCATGGGCAGATAATCCAGTATGTTCATGTATACATGGAAATGGTATATGAGCCTTGAGTACTGTACTCCCATCGCACAGACTGTGTGACGGTATTCATGACAATTTTGTAATTTCCATCATATGGCAGGACAAGCAAGCAAAGTCTTGCATTCACTGAACATCTATATATAAAAGTAAAACCAAAAGTACATAGCCATCTTTTAGTTCGCTATTATAATATATTGTCATTTTTAAAGGGACAATACTTCCTTAATGTTTCATTTCTGGGCAATGACGAAAAAAAATAAAAAAAAATAATGACAAATGTCTTACTTGACTTACAAATAAAAACAATTACTCAATTGCACCAGAGACACTTGTGTACTGATAGCAAACGTGTTTCAAAATATTGTTAGTAGCTTATCCCCCATTTTTTTGTTTTTGTGATAACAAATTCTTCTGCAGACATCTGAGCAAAGAAAAACCCCCAAAGAAATAAAAAGGATTGTTAATTTACTGTTTTCTTTCATCTATTGGAATAATTACTTTTTTGTTCAATAGTTTCTGGTCATTAAGTTTTCTGTAAAATGAAGTTTGAAAGGTGGTTTTAATGTTCGGATAGACTGCAGTGCACATTTGGCTGTTAAAACCAACCTACTTAAGGCAGAACTAATGGTTAACACTCTGTTATTTGAAGTAGTTCACTGCCCTGTTTAATGGTCCTGGCCAAAGGCTTTTCTTAGATTACTTATTTTTTTTTCTCCCCTTTCATTGTGTTATCCCAGCAGCCGTGAAATTTTATGATAATTTAGGTGATCCAATTTTTTTTTTAAATTTAAAACCTTTAACCCTTTAAAAAGACACAGCACCTTTTTTAATTTTTATTTTACTCCTTTGCTTTCTGTATAGAATTAAAATTTAAGAACAAAATGCATTTATTATGGAGAAATAAAACAGTATCCATAGTCCAAGACTCATGCCAGGGAGCATCAGTGTTTCATTGCAAAGTTTGCACGATATCTCAATTGCCGAGAGTCGCTAACAGCTTCCTGCAGTAACAAAGTTTCTCTAGAACCTATTCTTGGGATTCTGTTAAAAATACACGTTTCTCACTGTAACAGCAATTAGAGACTTTTATCTGCCATAAGACACCAACACAGGGACCCCTTACAGCTACAACTGATAACACAGGCCTCCAGCCTGGTCACCTGTGAATAGATGTTCACTGTGAAAGGGAGTGTATTTTTTTTAAGAATGGTATGTATTTGTTGGTTTTATCTCACTCACTGTTACACTTTTATTTTTATAGTCACCAGAACAACTATAGCTGAATGTGGTGGCTCTGCTGTCTACAAAATGTCTCTGCAGGCTTTTTAATGTAAAAAGAGAAAGGCAATGTTTACATTACTGCCAAGTGACACCTCTAGTGGCAGTCAATCAAATGGCCACTAGAGGTGCTTTCATAGAGATGTTCTTCATAGAGAATGTTCTTCATAGAGATACATTCGTTCAATGCAGTGTTATGAGGAGATGACGATTGGCTCAGCATGGCATTTTGCCATGCATGGGCAGTAGCCTCCCAATGCTTTCCATATATTGGCTGAGATTGGCATATTTGGTAATCTTAGCCAAGGAGTTGGAACGGAGGGGTACGGCCTCGATGAGCCTTGCGCTGTGCTGGAAATAACACATAACACATTTTCACATGGTTGTATTCCTGACACTATAGTGTTCCTTTAACAAACAAACAGATGTTAATGGGTTACTCCAGGCAACATGTTCACTATATCCATGGCCCTGTTTTCCCCTACCTGGGTCCCTCAGGAGGCCAAAGGCTATCTCCTCCTGGCTGCGGAAGCTGGATGCCGATGCTGACACCATCAGCTGACTGGTCTCAGCCAATAATTGCAACTCTGCATAGAAATATGTAAATAATTGACATTAGCCAGCCTGGAACTCTTGTTCCGGGCTGGTTAATGACTCCCCAATGACACTACTCGAGGTGTAATTACAGAGGGTTCGACTCTGTATGTGCAACATTTCATAGCAAATCAAATGAGTGACATAGCCTTGGTGTTTGGAATAACTCTTTCATTTAGGTACACTCGAGGTGTTCTTGCAATATTGCTCACTTTTTAAAAACATGAATTTTAATTATTGCTTGAAAATTCCTGTGGTTCTGGTTAATCTTCAGAATTTCAGCCTGATTAACAATATTTCGAAACAGTACATTTGTTTTTACAAATAATGCAGTGAGGTTTCTTAATGGCTTGAAACTCAAATTTCTGCTGAACAAATTTGGGAAAATTGATGGATAATACTCTCGGTTCTTTACGTGTGATAGTATATTACAGTATCATTTACCTTATCCACTAAAATAATAATAAAAAAAAAAGATCAGCAATGGCAGCTCATGCATTTAACCCCTTAAGGACCAAACTTCTGGAATAAAAGGGAATCATGACGTGTCAGACATGTCATGTGTCCTTAAGGGGTTAAAATGTGCATAAATGTACTAAAAAAATAAACAAAAACATTTTTTCTGCCAAATTTTATTTTCCCCAAATTCTGTACTTTGATGCTGCACACCTCGTCAGCAACAAGAAAGTGAATGATAAAAAAAATTCAGCCAATCGGTGCTCTCCCATTCATATACAAGAGAATATCACTGGACACTTAGTAGTTATAGTGTCATGTATTAATTTCAATTATACACGAAAATACTACAATATAAAGTCTGGCGTGTGCCTTTAAAATAAAATGAGAAATGATATATCAAACCTTCCCCCTAAATTAAATATTTCATGACTTCTCATAAATAATAAAACATTCCACCTTGAAATACCACAATTGGGACATTATTTTTTAAAGACGATAGCATTAATATTTCTGACGCTTGACTAAATTAATTTGCAACTAACAATATGCTTGGCTGTAATTGCTGGATTAAAATGATGCCGTAAACAATGTTAAAATTCCTCGCTTTGGACTGGCTTTTGTTTTCGTCCTTTAATCCTACATGGGCTTTTTTCCAAGACAATACGAGTTCCCTAATCTGCTCCTTGTTAGTGAATTTGAGTTTATTCTCAATGAATCTGAGAGAATATGTCCAAAGTCTTATTACTGACAAAAGTACAAAGAATGAAGATTGAGGAAGGATTTATACTGTGATTGATGGAAAAAAAAAAACTATTTTACTGTGATCCCTGGCCATGCCGACTTTGATACTAGCCTGCAAATACTTTAATAAACATATGGTTTCCGGCTATAATTTCAAAGCCTGATTAAAAATTTTAAAAGGTAAAATGCCAGACATAAATCGAGACGACCGTGCAACTTTTACGTTGTCAATTATTCGCCATTCATGTTAAGTTTTCCACACGCGGGGCACTCTGTACAATTGTTCATTTATTGCAGTTGTTCACGTTGTCCTAGCAGTGGTACAGCCCGAGGGGTCATGAATACTTCAGCAGTTGTGTCCATTCTCTTTTGTGTTTTGAAGTTTTAAACTTAAACTCTCGTTCAGGAACATGAATCAGGCTGGCAACTTAGTTCTGCAGCTTTTTCTCCCAATTCATAAATATGCAACAAAACATGAATCATGCCTAATTCTGTACTGATTTTCGAAGGGAAAAGTGTTATAGTTTTGTACAGTTTGGCATTGTTTCTGTAGTCTGCAGGGAAATTAAATTTTTGTAGTAGTAGGTTCTCAGCCATGTGAAGGATCCTGTAATGCTAAATTTGTTAAATGTCCTGCCTTTAGAGTCCAGCTCAGTGGAGGAACCAAAGTAAGGATCATTCTCCCATGCATACAACCATCGTCAGGCTATGGAACACACTTATGGCACATATATCTTCTCTCCCCCTCCGCACGTAGCCCTGTTAAGGTGTAATTAGTGCATCTAGATATGTCGTCTTTATTGTTTTCATTAGAGACATCAACATTTTAACCCAACACGGCTTAATCAAAAGTTATCCTCATTAAGTTTTTAATTGTAATTATTTAGAGAAATTTGTCTTAAAGGGACACTCCACTGCCCAAATACAAGCATAAATAAATATATTTAATAGATATACCTCTATTAAAAACACGTAGGTATTAAATTATGCATTTTGTCGTTGGGGGTATATCTAACAGCTTGCAAAGCAGCAGATCCCTTGTCTGCAACCTTTGTAAGTCCTCCCCTTCTAGCCCCATGTTGACTTTCTGTAGCAAAAGTCTTTGCAAAGCAGGTGTGTTGGTATTGCCTTCCTCCACTGAGCTAAATTACCACGAAGTAACCATTAAGTTACAATTTCTATATAAATATGCATTTTTTTGTAAAATGGAAAAGAAGAGACACTCTTTAGACATAAAGCACTTCAACCAGCTAAAGTGCTTTAGGTGTTTGGGGTTTCCCTTTAAATTTGAGTAATTCTTGGTTTCAGCTCGGTGGAATGTAAGTGACTGTGTATCTGGTTGGTTTGTTCTTTCCTTCTCACTCTTCCTTTGAGAATACAAAAATAAATTATCTCCCCCAAAATGATGTTATAGGGGAGTAATCGTAAAACTCCTGCAACAAGTAGATGTTATGGCTGTTCTCAATGGCCAACAGACAAGATAGCCTTCTGATATATTCACATTGATTATGAGAGATAATAGCCCTTCCTGAAACTACAACTTTGTATGCTTTTAAATGTAGCTAATACCATGCTTACTCTTGAGCTGTTCACAAAGTGTGGTATATTTATGTAAGGTTTCTGAAAAATGGCGGATGAGTTCCATCATTACTTTGATTATAATTATTAAAGTTAACTAAAAAGTGATGGTTTTCTTCATTGTAAATGTTGCCCTTTATCACAGAAATTTCCATTTCAGAAGACTGGCAAATTATAGTGGCAAAAAAATATTCTGCCACTTTTCTGTTGGAAAAAGTGGTGGAAATGCTTCATAGGTATATTGTGTTGATGGAAAATTATACATATTCAAAAATGATGGTTAGGATGCAAAAAAAGCAGCTGTTGAAAAAAAATCCAATAGATTTAATAAATGACACCAAAAATTCACTGAACGAATTAGACAGAATATTGATTGCAACACTTTGATAAATCTCCCAGAATGTGTACAACATCTGGACAAGTTGCAGACCATGATTGTATTTAAAATGTTTTAGGAAATACATAATTGTGAAGACCGAAGGTTGCGAAGGACCAAGCATATTTCCAGAACCCCTCATTGGCATTATTTTCTTATATATTTGTTTTCCTATATTTTACCTCTATATGTATATATTATTTATATAATTTTTTATTTATTCTTGTTAAAACATTTTTTTTTAACATTTTGTACCTTGGCAGTTGTGGTGCAGGAGATTGTCTTTTATCCACGATTGTCTGTTATCTGAGATTGCAACTGCTGTGAAAAGGCACTCTGACAGATGCATAGATACACACAAAAACACAGACAGAGGCGAACATACACAATTGTTGGCGCTCCCTTCCAGGCTGCGGCCAATTAAGACACTTTTTCATCTATTGCGAAGTTGTACTTTCCATTTTCTACTACATTGTAGGATGTCAAATGTGTTTGGAAGTTAATGTCCTTCACCAGGCAAAGTTTGCTTTGTAAATTGACTGAAAAGGAACAAGTCATTTGGCAGCACTGGAGCTGTTAACGAAGAGCATCGGACAGAATAACACAGGTCAGGAAAACAAGGGCATATTTTATTATTGGAAAACACAAACACTCCTGAGTCTTTATGTAACCATTTGGGAAAAAAAAAACATCTCTTGAATACAGTATTTTTTTTTTTTTTTGAATTCTTTATTTTTGCCACTTCGCATGTTATGCAAGATAAGGTACATTTTGTGGACCGTTCATGAGAGTCATACATTGCTTTACAGGCATAGTTATCAACTTGTATTCAGCAACATGCGGAGTGATTTTTTGATTATTAACAGGTTAAGTAACAGGTTACAACATTTAGTGAAGCCCCCGTGGGCACATTAGAAAGCATGCCTATGAGCAGTGTACCTCAATGTGGTATGAGTGCACCATGGGGAGGCCCCCTCTAGTATTCTGAATAGGTGGGTGCAGTAGTATACTTGTGGAGGATGAAAGAGAAGAAAAAAAAAAAAAGGAGGAAAAAGGAGGGGGGGGGGGTTTAAGCAAGTTGGAGCCCGTGCCGGCTGCAATTGTGGGCATCACCGTGTGTACGTTTGCACTAGGCTGTAAGTGTGCCTAGATTTAGAAAGGAGTATTCCCCTTCTGGGTCTGGTAGTGCCGTTGTATAAGCCATTGCGGTAAGGGAGTTCATCCCTGTCCAGAGTGTCAAGGTGTGTGGGGGTGCGTGCTTGCACGAGGTCAGTGCCAACTAGTTGCCCTAGTATCTACCCCCTCAACGTATGGAGTGTAGTCATGTTGAGAGCTATATGTGTGGGTGGAGGCATGGTCTGATTAATATATAGCGTGAGCCAGTTAACGCCAAAGGTGATTTACAGCTAGCTAAGTGTGGCAGGGGGGTCTGTAGGTTAGTGACGAAACGTGGGCCTACTGGTAGTGGTTGTGGGCTTGTCAGCCCCTGTCTCTAGTAACTTTGCTGTGTTCGCACTATACCTTACATCCCCACCCATTAGGTGTTCGCTGGAGGTAATGCAGGAGTGGATAAACATAAGCAACCTAATCAATATGATAAACCTACAAAACAGTTGTAGCAGGAAGGGAGGAGAAAACAGCTATAACATTTTCCAGTTCCCTGAATGGTAGCCCTGGGCCAGTCTCTGGATGGTAAGAGAGTCTTAAATGGGGGAATGGCAGACTCTTGAGCCCGTTCCTTCCCTTCAGGTCCCTGTTCCAGTGGAGGACGTGGGTTTCGCGGTCCGCGGTGTAAATTCTCTGATCTTAGACAAGTCCACCCGTGACAGGTTCCCGCCCGCAGTTGCTGTTGGCGGCGTTATTCCCAGTGTCCGCAGTTGGCCCTCTAGTTCCCTGTCGGTACTTGCTTGTAGAGTTGTGTCACCGGCAGATATTAGCACTGTGCGGTTCGGGCCCCATCTATACGATACCTCCTTGGCTCGGAGCAGTTGGAGTAGTGGTTGCAGGGACCGGCGCCATAGGAGAGTGCCCCTTGACATGTCCGGAAATAAGTTTAGCGAGGCGCCCTCAAAGTTAATGGGGGTTTTACCCCTCACTGCGTCTTGTATTAGAGCTTTGTCCCGTATGGAGCCAAAACGGAGGATGAGGTCCGAGGTCGCTGTCGGCGGTGCATTAGGTGGCTTGGTTAGACGGAACATGCCGTCGAGTCTCACGGTCCTGGCCTGTTTCGGCTGTAGGAGGGCTGCAAAAAGCCGCCTGAGGAAATGTGGTAAGTCCTGTAATCCGACTGTCTCGGGCACTCCCCTTAGCTTTAAATTATATCTGCGCCGCTGGTCTTCCATGGCGTCTAACCTGGTGTCAATATTGTGTTGGTATTGGGTCAGGTTAGCCAGGCCTCTCTCCACCTCCGTGAGCCGGCCATCTTGGGTGCTCTGGGTGGCCTCAAGTTGGACCATTTTGGTAGTCGCACTTTCGATGGCCTTCTTGAAGGGGGCCAGGTCTCCTGCTATGTTCTCTCGTAGTTCTGCCAACATTGCTTTGAGTTGGGTCGCCGTAATGGGGTCCCGGTCCGCCGCCAATGGGGTCCGTCCTTTTTTAGTGGTGGGTAAGGCAATCGCCATCGGGGCCTCAGCTAAGTCCTCCGAAGAGTAAGAGGAGCCCTCGTCCGCGAGCGCCATGTTGTCCCATGCGGCCCTCTGAGAGTTACGGAAGAAATCGCCGATATCCTGGCTCATCGGGCTTTTGTCGGGCTTGGATTTTTTATTTTTTCGGCCCATGTTCTTACTCCCAACCAGGGGACCGTTTTCCGTGAGGGTAGGTGACTGCGTTCTCCCCTATTTTAGGTGTTCTCATGCGGAGCTCAGCAAGCATGCGACCGTCCTGGCTAACGGTTAGGCTCCGCCTCCTTGAATACAGTATTATTAGTGTCCCAGTGATGATTTGATTAATAAATGGATGTTTTGTAACAATTTATTTTCTCCGTTTCACAGTAGTGACACTAGTTTCAGGATTCTTAAAGGCACATTGTCACTAAATTATCTGGGTAGCTGTCCAAATGAAGCGTAACCTTCCATCTCCTAAAGCCCACCACTCCCACGTGTTTACTTTTATACCAGCTTGCCCTTATTTGATGCAATTTTTCTCATCCCTACATATCCATCAGACAGCCCTTCGTATTTTATGACAGTCCTCTCTTCTGTCCTGCTCATCTTGTCTTCATGATATCTCCTCCGTTTATTTCATGCAACCTCACTCTCATTTGTATATCAATTAACCTATTATTAAAGGGACCAGAACAACTACAGCTTAATGAAGTTGTTTTGGTGAGTATAGACAGTCCCTGCAGGCTTTTTGCTGTAAACACCGTCTTTTCAGAGAAAAGGCTGTGTTTACATTACAGCCTAGGGACTCTCCTCAGATGGCCACTGGAGGTGCTTTTTGGTTGATGTTCAGTGTCTCCACACTCTGCATGGAGACCCTGAACTTTCCTTATAGTGATGCATTGATTACTATGGGAAATTGGGATTTTGCTGAGATCGTCACTTCTGATTATGTCAGCCAAGGAGACGGGTCGGGGTGGAGCCAACACCAACAGTCAACACTAACTAACACCGCAGACCCGCATGGCACTAGAAAAAGGTGAGTTTTCTAGTTATTTAGGAGGGTCACGGGGGCTAGCATGTTTGCTTGACAATAAGGGGTCTAAAAAAAAAAGCTGTGTTCCTGACCCTTTAGTGTTCCTTTAAGCATTAATTAAATTTTAGACACATGCAGATATCTTCCAATCTTCCCTGTTGTTTAGTTTGACCATTTTCCCTGTTGTTTTAGTTTGATGGTAATTTGATATCAATTGAAATTCACTTTTGGCTGTACAAGGGGAGTAGACCTGTAACGTTGCAGCATGGAAGCAGACTCTCCCCAGTCATATTGACAAAGAATTAATGAGCAAATAATGGTTACAATTTATTGGACACAGCATCTCTTTATCTGGAAAATGATGGTCATGTGTAAACAGCAAAATATTGTCACTGAGCACATTCCACCATGCATCTGGTGTACAGCTCAGCGAGGCTTCATTCCAAAATGTCTATTTTAAAACGAAAGATTACAAGTCAGTTTAAAAACCATCACAAAACAGATTTTTAACGGAAATCCATAAGTTTCTATCATAGTTCTTGTCATCGCAATATTTAACACTATCTGCAAATAGAAAGCTGTTATGTTTATCCAAAACACGAGAATCCTTTTATTTTTGTTAATTTTAGATATCATTTCATTTTTTTTTTTTTTGTTTAGACTTTTCGTTTACTTTTTATTCTCTGTTACAAGCACTAGTTATTTTTAGAAATACATTTTGACACATAAGCTGTAAAATCTTTATTCTGGCGGCACGTAACGAGCCTCACTAATCATGAACTTTTATAATCTCAGGTGAAATCGTTTCAGGGCATTCCGCTTTACGATAACTAAATTGCAGGCTGCGACATTCAAACAACTGACAATTAAAGGAGAACTTTCACATCAAAAACATTTTTTAATATAATAATCCTTTCATCAAGTATTAAAAGGAAATAGATTTTTTTTCACCTTTTTTTCACTCTCCGCCTTTGTACCGGGAGTAAAGCAGGGAAGGCCATAGAGACTGTTAGTTTTCAAACACTGTCTGACCAAAGGTGCATGTTTATGGCTAACGGATTCTGTCATATACTAAAGGTAGGGATGGATTTTTCTCATTTTTCCTTGTATCTATTTCCTTCCAGTACTTGATAATAAATATTATTATATAAAATATTTCTGAGGTGAAATCGGCCTTTTAAGTATTTTATTTAAAATATTTTACAAGGATACCCCAAGAATCATAATTACAATAGCTCACATTGTTTACAGTGCTAGAATTGAGACACATCTGTTGGAATTGAGACACATAGACGACATATAAATCAATAATGAACAATACCTTATAGATGACTATTATATTATTATTAATCGTAATACTGGTATTTATAAAGTGCCAACATAGTCCAAACACTCTTACAATGTTAGTCTATGAATTACATCAGCAACACAATGTCTCTTAGAAGAGCCAAAATAAATTAGTAACATTATCATCACTATACTTAAATAAACAAAAAAGTCATCCGTGGGGGGGCGGAGCCAGCGCTTGCAGGAGACGGACGTACACTGAGAACGCTCCGATTTACACCGTTCCGAACCCAGCAAACTTACCCCAAAGGCACCAGCTTGACACCTGACCTAATGGGTAAAAAATCAAAGAAACATCGAGCGGACCCGGGCTCGGGCACCCGCGATATCGGAGAGTACCTCCGCACAACCTCGCGGCCAGATGCAGCCAAGATGGCGCCGGCTGAGGCCTACACACCAACATCGTCGGACGACGACAGTGCTGCTGACGATTTTCTCCCCCCTTCCCGGCCACGCTCAGGGCCACACACAGCCACTGAACTGGCAGAGTCTGCACCATCAACTAAAGCAGACATCAGGGCATTAATGGCGGAAATAAAAACGATGCTCAATGCAGACATGGCCCCGATACGAGAGGCGGTGACAAAGCTAACCGATAAAGTGCAGGCGGTAGAAGACGGCATGGAGGGCGCCAAACTGGCCCAATCAGCCACAGACGCCGCTATAGGCGCGCTGCAAAAACAGTATGCAGAGCAACAAGCGCAAATAGCCACAATGGAAGACAGAGCCAGAGTATGCAATCTCAGAATCCGAGGGGTACCAGAGGTGATCACAGGGGCGGAACTCCCCCACTACTGCCGGAGGTTAATCGCCACAGGCAAAGCAGGTGGCACTGGACTCCTGCTTCCGTCTTAACAAGGCTTCCAATGCCGCCCATGAAGCGCCCAGGGACACCCTGCTAAACTGACCCGTGACTCCGACCGCGGAGCAATAATGGGGGCGGTGAGAGGCTCCTCTACAGTGTTGTTTGAGGGGGCACAGCTGATTTTCTTCCGTGATTTCTCTAGACACACACTTATCTGGCTACGTTCATTTAAGCAGATAACCCAGCTATTGCAGAAGCACTCCGTCCCATACAAATGGGGACCGCGCCGAATCTTGGTCGAGAAAACCGGCAAGCTGCACACACTGACATGCCTCTCAGACGCACCTTCCTTTCTCCAAAACCTAGGCATACCAGCGGAGCAAGCACTACAAACAGACCGCCCAGCATGGACAGTCGCAGGGATCACCCCTTTCGTACCCAGAAGAGGGAGACGAGAGATGAACGCCTCACCCACCTGAGAACAAAACCTACAGATACCCATGTTGTCAATCCACACTGTTGATGGACCGCAAAACTACCTGTTGTCTTTAACACTGATTTTATCCCCATACCCCTTCCCAATGACTAAACTGGCTCCGTAAGCTGATGGACTAGCCCCGAGTTCCGTTATCTCCCCCCCCCCCCAAGCACAGCGCGCAATAGACTAGAGGTCATTATTTCCTCCTTTAAGCACACCTATGCATGCGCGGCCCACTCCCTAGGCCTTCCGCCCCAGCTATAGAGTACCAAGCAAAATGTCGCCACCCATGAAGGCTAGCAGGCTAATATTATGCCCTACAGACTGCCTCAGTGAAGCCACTGACTACCAGCATAACAGCATTAAAACCAAAGAGGCACTACAAGACCTAAGGCCAGACCCCTAGATAGGAGTAGATTACCACACCGCTCCAAGTCCAAATTAGGGAACCCTAGTTATTACTACCACAAAAAAAAAAATAGAGTGGAATAACGCAAAGAGACCCTGAGTAATTTGCTACTGTACCATGTTTGTAGTTGACATGTTTTTGATGTATTTCATGTGTCATGCTTATTTACAGCGATCACTCGCAAAAATAAAGAATTTAAAGAAAAAAAAAAGTCATCCTTAGGCACAGGTGTGATTTTCTGCAGCGACATGCAGGAAGCAGGTCTTGTTGCAAAGTCCATCATGGTTATCACCTTGCAGTATAACAAAGTTTGAGAACATTTCTTTATTATTTATGTAAAAAAATGTATTTATATAGACGCATCCATGATACTGGTAACGTTATCTGTCTCTTCTGAGTTAAACAAATCATTTGAGTGATACTGTTTTTGTTTTGTTTTCCACTATCGGACTTTCGTGAGATAAAAAAATATGTTTTGCGTTTTATTTCATAAATAATTTAAATGAAATAATAAATATATAACTCAGAATAGTTTAGAAAATATTACACGCACTGCTAGATATTTAAAATGAATTTACAGTGAATTTCAAATTATAGGCCACGATAACTGAATTGGAAAAATTATTGAAGTCAATTATAGTATATACTTTAGTTGCCTTGGCCTAAAATAAGATATTCAAATTAAATTTACTTTGATTCCCTGACAATTCACAGTTTAGTAAATAAGAGTGACAGTTTGACTCGCTGCCTTGATTGTTTGATAAATTATTTTAAGTTCCATTTCTAATATGAGTTTTTTTTAAATCTTAGAACCATTGCATGCCTTCCACAATTCCAACTGGATATATTTTCTTTTGTTTGTTTAGTGGTGTGACTGGAGGTGTGATTGTGGGAGAAATATGTGATATCACAAACTAATGATAGTTGTCTGTATCGTGCAAACATGCAGACATATAATACTCCTCCATTGATGGATGCGTATCTACAGATTATTGATACGGATATACACTGATACATAAAGACACACAAAAATACACACATACAGTTACAGACATAGTCACATACTCACTGATACATACACTCATTCCCAGTCGTAGATGCACTCAGAGATACACACACACACACACACACACACACTCACAATAATACTTGCATACTTTCTCACAGATACACATATACAAACACATATACGCATTCATAGACACATAGTTACTGACAAAGTTCACAGTCATAAATGCAGACAAACCCACAAATACATAGGTAGGGTAAAGCATAACGTAATTTTACATTTTCCTTTTGCTTTGCAAATAAGAAAGAATATTAGCTCATGACACTCATCCTTCAATATTTCCCCCCAGTACTGAATGGTGCAGGCTACTAGCAATCTTAGCACTAGCATGGGCTCCCTGTCCCATGTTATCCCCCCCTCATGCCTTCCATTATAAATGATTGCAGTTCCCTACCCGAAGTTGTACATCTTATGAGCCTTACTCCTTGCGGTCCTGGTGACATTGGTGTTGCGTCCCTAGGGTGTGGATTCCTAGAAGAGTCTACAAGGCAATCTGTTACTTTCTGCAGGGACTTCGGCCACAAGTCTCTCCCTGTATTGCAAACACAGACGGGCAGATGACAGAGAAGTGAACCCATGAGCCTGCAGCCTAGATAGTGCTTTTTGTGGTGTCTCCTTGCAATCAAGGGTGGGAGAAATGAGGCCAAGGCCAACAGCCCAGCTCTTGAAGCCATGCCAATTTAAAGGCCATTAATCCACCGGCATTTGCCCGGTGTGGCCTGTTGCAGACACATTAATGTGAGTCTTATTGTTGTGAAACTGCTAGACACTCATACATATAAGAATTCTAAACTCCTAGAATTTAGGGTGTCTAGGATTGAAGGAACTGAACACAGAAAGGGATAATCGGGAGGTATGCTTGTAAGCATAAAGTCTTCAATCAATATCTGGATCCTCATTTAGTTTGTTTAATAGTTGAACTGGATTGTAGGTACAGCTAATTTTTCAGTCTATGTATATCCGCATTTAATGAAATTTATGTTTAACCCTTTTGTTGCATTGCTCACCCTTTGGCACCAAATGAGTTAAAGAAACAATCTTGTCTTCTCAATGTTCCCAACCCACCCTCCATAGCTTAAATGACCTATTTGTACCCTGCATAATTATAAGCAATGCACCATATATGCTCTAATAAATGCTACTGTTGAAAAGTCTCTCCCCTGTTATGTTATGGGTTCGACACAGTCCTTCAAATTACTAAACCAGGTGCACGACACAGACATTACTTTCTCGCTTTCTCCAGATATTTACAGCAAAACATTTTCCCAGTGATTGAATTTTCAAAGTACTAAAATATTACCGAGAAAATATGTTTCCCAGCAGCTTTATAGCTCCCCAGATACGTTCACTCCAAACCTTGTATCTGTTTGGGCGCACACAGAACATTGCTAAAAATATATGTATTTTGCCAGTTTAACTGGCTTTTCGGCCTTTCAGAGGACAGAGTCGCAATGCCACTGGGACTGTCGGTATTTTAGGATTAATTCCGCTATAGGGGCCCTATTTTATTAAACTACATCGGTGTAATTTGTTCTTGACTGTTATATACCTCTACTTTATAAAGGTTATTTTACATCTATACAGAAGATTACAGACACTATTATTTTCTGCACTACTTGGTTTTAATGGATAGCAAGGGACATAATATTTATTAAGTCTAAGCAGGGGAGGACATAATGGTAGCACTGTCCTTTATAACCTGTTTTATAAAGTTGTAAAATAAAGCTTAATAAAGTAGGAATAATTACTCAGGGGCAGGGAACTATGTTTTCTATCTGCTAAGGAACATTATTTGGTTTGGAGTTATGGAGCGGAAAGCAGAAACTGAGCTTTTACAAAAGCATCGTACATGGTTTATAAATGGTGTTTTAGTAGGCATTACAGTGTCTGTTTTATGTACAAACTGTTTTGTGATAAGAGATCTGGAACCTTTTTCTAATTTTAATTTTTTTTTTATTACTGATTCCTTTTACGATATCTTCCTAATTCAGACAAAACCATCTTATAATATTAACAGGGCAGCAGAGTGGTTTACTGGGGCCCAGGACTGGACACGTGACGTGGACTCCTGGCAGAGTTGTTGGGGGGACTACAGTCAGTGGGTCCATCTTCTCCATGATGTCGGACGGTGGGTATATTCCCCCTTTTTTGTCATTTCAACAGGCCCGTTGATATAGAGGGGGGATGTTAATTGCATGCTCTGCAAATGTTCTTCTTTTGTTAATATCTTGCCAGGGCTTATTTGACGTTATTTGTTTTCTGTTTTATAAAAATTTGTATTATGTTAGTAGTACATACATTATACCATTTTTTTTTAATGCAAGAGATGTACAAGCATGTTTAAAGTGCCACAGCAGCCCATAAAGGTTTGTCAACAAATATACTAACTGGGCATGTAGAAACAGCACATTTTATAATAAACATTATACAGAGTTTTTAAGTGCATAAGGGGTGTTTTGCTAAAGGGGCAATACCAGTAGCAGAACTGCCTTGTTAAAATATGTGGCTACTTAGTGTGCATGACTAATTGGGCTATAAACTGGGAAACTACATGTGATGAATTGTACCAGTATCATCTCCTTTTCTAAGTTCCTGTTTTCCCCCCTTTTCTAAGTACGTACCTCTTTTCCCCTGCGGTAATTCACCTCTCTGCTTCACCATAGAGATGGAGCAGAATCTTACCCTATCTCCTAAGTTTATGTAAAGTTTTTTGTTTGTCCTCTTCTACCTTGGGTGCATTCTCCCATCTTGTTCCCCTATTTTCACCAGACAGGTCTGTGTTGAGTCGAAGGTATTGGTGTTCTAAATTCTTGCAGTACACACAATGAGAATGTATTATTATACTGCTATTTATGTATTTAAAATACTATATTTATACCAATTAATATGGTCAAGTGTTTTGCTTTTTGTACTGTTTGTGTAAAATAGTATCTTATGCCTAAGGACACTTAGAACCATTCATACTTATTACAGCATATGGAGGACAGAAATTAAAAATACTGAATACTGATCACCATTATAAAAGTATAAGAAAGTGAATTTTTCAAAGAGGTAACATAAGGCACATAAGGAACTTTTCAGAAATCTCGATACTATTATTGGCATGGACATTGCATTGTGTTGGACAATAAATAGGTCTTAGGATGCTGAGAA
This sequence comes from Pelobates fuscus, assembly GCF_036172605.1. Taxonomy (NCBI): domain Eukaryota; kingdom Metazoa; phylum Chordata; class Amphibia; order Anura; family Pelobatidae; genus Pelobates; species Pelobates fuscus. The sequence continues at coordinate 32,786,575 of NC_086325.1, forward strand.
AAGGCTTCTTTAACAATAATCAGAGTTTAGAGTAGCTTGAGGTGGAATGGATGCTTGGCTGATTGACCTGCTCCTCATAGTAAGAAGGCAGGGATTTTTGTCTCTGTAGCTTTTCCACAGGTAGCAAACAGATAGCTCTGCAGGGACATCTTCTGTACCCTGCCCCTTCCCTGCTTTTCGTTATGGGAACGGAGAGCACTTGGCAGGTGTACATGACTTAGAACTGTCTGGGTGTGATAGTATGTGCAGGGCCTTTGTAACATTAAGTCTCACACAGTCCCTAGCCAACTTGGCCCAAATAGCAGTGTCCTCTCCTACTTTTTGATCATATTATACAATATCGCATATCTCAGCCTGTTACCTGGTTTGGAAGAGAAAGAGGTAAAAACCTATCTCTGAACCATGTACCTACCCATTAATATTTACATGTATGTTAATTCTTCTCAAAAACTGTGCATTTTCAACTTATAAGAAACTCATCAGTGATACAATCACAAAATCTTTCTGAGCTCAACTAAATTCTCTACCTCTCTTTAGAAGTAACATTGAACTTAGCAAGGATTTTCATGCAAAGTCCAACAGCATGATGCATTTATATCATTTTCTGGTGACTTAAAATGTGTACATCTGTTTTTTTTTAATGACAAGGGACTCTGAATGATAGTTCTGCTTCCCAAGAGGTTTTATAGAATTTAGAGGATGAGTGATCTCTGTAATGGACAAGTGACCTTCTAATGTCCAACAAATCATTACCATCCAATTAGCCTTTGTTTTGATTTTAGTTCCTTTCCACTCAATCCTGCTGACATTATAGTATGTATAAGCAATATCAAGTTACAAATAAGAGATCTAAGAATAATAGCTTTCTATTAGGTTCTAGATTCAAACTGCAGTCTTGTCGAAGAAAATTCTGAGAGCAGTGAGCTGCAGTCCTACAACAACTGCAAAGTCAAAGATGGACATTGGGGTTCTATGATGTCCAACGGAAACTCAAGAATTACCAAATGTTTTCAGAGCAATAAGTCAAAGAGAACACGTGGGCAGCGAGCCTGCGTGGTGGAGCTGATGGTAGCACCGTTGACTTGGAGGGAGACAGACACAGGAGTAACAACACTTGAGGGAGGAAAGACCAGAATTTCAGTTTTGGTCAAGTTTAGTTTAAGGAAGGGGGCAGCCATCCGATTAGAAACAGCAGAGAGGCAATCAGAGACACTATTTAAAGAAACATATACCAGTATATACACCTCCCCAATGTGATCACAGCAAAAATGGGTAATATTACCAATATACAACTTGACTGTAATACAAACAGCGTAGAGCTTGATTGGGATATAGGCTAAAACAAGAAAAAAATAAAAAACAGCATAGTGTAAACTGTATAATGACTGATGAATAATAAATGGATATAGGACTCTTACTCACATTCTCCAGAGCCGTACCAGGCTCTGTAAATCAGGCTCAGGGGTGCCAAGTACTGGCTAGTGATCCAGTAGCCCAGAGTGTGAAAATACACATAAAATAACAAATAACAAATGTATAAGATCAAAGCAGACGCGTTTCGGCTAGCAGCCTTCTTCGCGTCTGCTTTGATCTTATACATTTGTTATTTGTTATTTTATGTGTATTTTCACACTCTGGGCTACTATACAAATAGGGGTAAGTGGAATTCCAATTTTGTCATATATTATATTATTGTCTGTTTTGGGTTCCACCCCCATAGTGCCCAGTACATTTTTATAAATTTTGAACAATAAATATATTTTGCACTTGTACTTGGAGTCTCATCTACCTGAATCACCTGGATCACTAGCCAGTACTTGGCACCCCTGAGCCTGATTTACAGAGCCTGGTACGGCTCTGGAGAATGTGAGTGAGAGTCCTATATTCATTTATTATTCATCAGTCATTATACAGTTTGCACTATGCTGTTTTTTATTTTTTTCTTGTTTTAGCCTATATCCCAATCAAGCTCTATGCTGTTTGTATTACAGTCAAGTTGTATATTGGTAATATTACCCATTTTTGCTGTGATCACATTGGGGAGGTGTATATACTGGTATATGTTTCTTTAAATTGTATTACGAATATCTGGTGCATAAGGGAAGCACTAGGGTACTGGTTACACCACTTATTGTATATTTTCACTATATACGAAACTGTCATAATTTCAGTGAAGCGCCTACACACTATTTTTTACTTTTTTAAATCAGAGACACTAGTCAAGAGGGACGGGGAGAGATCAGGAGAGGACAGGTAGATTTGCGTGTCATCTGCATAGAAATGATATTGGAAGCCAAAGGAGCTAGGTATGTAGATGAGGATAAAGGTCTAGCTGACTGCCTCAATTAATATTTTTGTTCGGTATTTACAGCTGAAAATGAAGGAAAGGGACCTCTGTTAAAAAAAAAGGATAAATGAGTCATTTATTACACGTGAGTTTACAGAGGAAGAGGTTCTATTTCAACTGTCAAAAGTAAAGACAAATAAGTCAATGGGACCTGATGGAATACACCCAAAGCTATTAAAAGAGCTTAGTGGTGTACTAGCAAAACCATTAACAGATTTATTTAACCAATCATTGTTAACAGGAGTAGTCCCAGAAGATTGGAAGTTAGCGAATGTTGTGCCAATTCACAAGAAAGGTAATAGGGAGGAGTCGGGCAACTATAGGCCAGTAAGCCTTACTTCAGTAGTGGGGAAAGTGATGGAAACCATGTTAAAGGATAGGATTGTTGAACATCTAAAAACACATGGATTTCAAGATCAGAGACAACATGGGTTTACTTCAGGGAGATCATGCCAAACTAATCTTATTGATTTTTTTGATTGGGTAACTAAAATTATAGATCAGGGTGGTGCAGTAGACATTGCTTACCTAGATTTCAGTAAGGCTTTTGACACTGTTGCACATAGAAGGCTTATCAATAAACTGCAATCTTTGAGTTTGGATTCCAATATTGTTGAATGGGTAAGGCAGTGGCTGAGTGACAGGCAACAGAGGGTTGTAGTCAATGGAGTATATTCGAAGCTTGGGCTTGTCACCAGTGGGGTACCTCAGGGATCTGTACTTGGACCCATTCTCTTTAATATTTTTATTAGTGATATTGCAGAAGGTCTTGATGGTAAGGTGTCTTTTGATATGTAACAGGGTTGATGTTCCAGGAGGGATAAGCCAAATGGCAAATGATTTAGGTAAACTAGAAAAATGGTCAGAGTTGTGGCAACTGACATTTAATGTGGATAAGTGCAAGATAATGCATCTTGGACGTAAAAACCCAAGGGCAGAGTACAGAATATTTGATAGAGTCCTAACCTCAACATCTGAGGAAAGGGATTTAGGGGTGATTATTTCTGAGGACTTAAAGGTAGGCAGACAATGTAATAGAGCAGCAGGAAATGCTAGGAGAATGCTTGGTTGTATAGGGAGAGGTATTAGCAGTAGAAAGAGGGAAGTGCTCATGCCATTGTACAGAACACTGGTGAGACCTCACTTGGAGTACTGTACACAGTACTGGAGACCATATCTTCAGAAGGATATTGATACCTTAGAGAGAGTTCAAAGAAGGGCTACTAAACTGGTTCATGGATTGCAGGATAAAACTTACCAGGAAAGGTTAAAGGATCTTAACATGTATAGCTTGGTGGAAAGACGAGACAGGGGGGATATGATAGAAACATTTAAATACATAAAGGGAATCAACACAGTAAAGGAGGAGACTATATTTAAAAGAAGAAAAACTACCACAACCAGAGGACATAGTCTAAAATTAGAAGGACAAAGGTTTAAAAATAATATCAGGAAGTATTACTTTACTGAGAGGGTAGTGGATGCATGGAATAGTCTTCCAGCTGAAGTGGTAGAGGTTAACACAGTAAAGGAGTTTAAGCATGCGTGGGATAGGCATAAGGCTATCCTAACTATAAGATAATGCCAGGGACTAATGAAAGTATTTAGAAAACTGGGCAGACTAGATGGGCCGAATGGTTCTTATCTGCCGTCACATTCTATGTTTCTATGTTTCTAATGAGTTTACCAAGGGAGGCAGTATAGATGGAGAACAGTAGGGGACCAAGGGGGGACACCAACAGAGAGGAGTTGGGGAGAAGAAGCAGAGCCAGAGAAAGAAACACTGAAAGAGCGCTGGGAGAGGTAGGAGGAGCACCAGGAGAGAGCAATATCTTGTAGACTGATATTGTGGAGGTTGAGAAGAAGCTGTTGATGATCAACAGTGTCAAAAGCCGCAGACAGGTCAAGGAGAATTAGGATAGAGTAGTGACCACGAGATTTTGCAGCTAGTAGATCATTATATTTCATGGGTAACATGAAAACAATTTAGAAAAATAAGAGACACTGCTCAACAATTTAGACTCATTCTCTGTGTTTCATCAAAAACAACTCTTAATTCTTGAAGATGAATCCTTCTAAAGACACGCTATTCTCTGTTGCTTTCCTGTATTCCTGCATCTTTCTAGAGCTCTATAAATTTGTGCTGGCTATATAATACTGATTGCTATTATTAATTTCAAAAGCTTTCCTACAGTTGTTTTATATAGAAAATCACAAATGCTTGTTACCATTAAAGTATCCTAAAGGACTGGAGATAGTCAGACACACCACGGACAAGCTTCCAGATCTAGAGCTGGGCTTGAAATAAAAATCCAATCAAACTCTGGTTGTCTGTCTTAACTAAGAGTTTTAGTTATTATTTGGATGATGATATCCCTAGTTGTTGAACTCTGCCATGTGTGATACTCATTTTAATAAGTATATTTACCGGTACCCAAAATATCAGAACCGCTTCAATTCATCATCACTAAAAATATATATTTTCAGAGCAATGTGTGAAGTAATTCTGTTATTTCAGTAACATTTCATTATCCATCCTTTCTTAATGCCACAGATGATACAACATCCAAAGAGCACCTGATATTTAAATAACGGCATATTTTTCCCCGTATTAATTGGATATTCATCGTAGAAAGCACAATTTCGATGGTAGAAGGAGGATAGATTTTAAATAAAAATCTGCTGATGTAGCAGTAGGATTAGAGCTGAAAATGAAGGGTTTCAAGCAATGTGTACGCAGAGACATCTGTTGGTCCATATGGAATCATAAATATTTGCAACAAACTTGTTTAGGAAACATCTCAACATCAATACCTGACATAAAGGATTCTGTCTGCTATAACATTGAGGAAGGGCAATGGAAAAGAAAGTGGTTCATAAATGTTATGTCTTCTGAGAGATGTACAGTAAAATCACTAGCATTATTTATTTAGAAACACTTGCCATTAGCAATCACACTTCTCTTTGTTCACATTATGTTTTAATTCCATCTATAGGATAATAGCAGTGTATTTAAAAGTACTATATTCAGTTTTTCATGAAGAATTTTCAGGAATGTGCTCGGCAGTCAACCCTATAGAGAATGTAATTGTGCTAAATGGGACTCCAGGCAAGAAGTGGCTCTGATGCCCTGTCTAATTTCGTTTTATTTAACACATTTTTTAAAAACATCCTGTGGACCTTCATACCCCTCTGATGACTCCGATAGTGGGCATAACCTAATTACCCTTCAATACAGCATCTCAGGGATTCCCACAGTGCCTAGACTCTGAGCTATCAAATGAAACATTAAATAAATGCTGTACTGGCAACAGTCATCTGCTAAACAGTTCCCTCCTTAGTCAGATATCTAGATTCATACTGTGGAAACTTACTAGGTTTCTCCAGAAAATTCCAAGTTTGACAGCAACTTACTTGTAAGAAATTGTGTTAAATGAACATTCAAAGCACCATAACCACTACAGGATATGTAGACAAATCTTTTCTTTTAGACAAATCTTTTTAGAACGGCATAATTACTTACTTGGGGTCTGCTGGGGGTTGCTCCCCTCATCCAGTTACTAACGCTGCAGAGCTGGCAGTTCCTGAGCAGGAATTTTCGTTAGCACTCTTGAACTAAACGCCAAACCAAGGGCTTAGCTCTTTGGATGAGAACATCAGTTGAGCACTCTTGTCACCATAAACGGTTATGAGTTTTGAGTAATAATTCTTATATTTGCCCAGAACATCTACTTCCCATACTTTTGTTTTGGCTCGCACAACTCTTTTCATGATCCCACCCTTTTCTTCATCCCATCGGAAGAGGAAGTGGTTAAAATTTCCAGGTCACATACGTAAATGAGATTTGTATGATCCAGGCATTATTTTGCAGTTAATGTAGATGAATACCATTGAGCTAGGTAATATTAACATCTCTACCTCCAGGACATACTTGAAAACTAGCTAAGTTTTTCATTAAAGGGACACTATAGTCACCAAAACAACCTTAGCTTAATGAAGCAGTGTTGCTGTATAGATCATGCCCCTGCAGTCTCACTGCTCAATTATCTGCCATTTAGGAGTTCAATCACTTTGTTTATGCAGCCCTAGTCACACCTCCCTGCATGTGACTTACATAGCTTTCCTAAACACTTCTTGTAAAGAGACATCTAATGTTTAAACTACCTTTATCGCAAATTCTGTTTAATTTAGAATTTCTTATCTCCTGCTCAGTTAATAGCCTTATAGAATGTGCAGGTGTCTCCTGCATGTAATTAAAGTTCAATTTAAAGAGCAGGAGATAAAAACTTTTAAAGTAAATTATGTCTGATTGAAAACGAAACAATTTTGTCATGCAGGTTGTGTCAATCACATCCAGGGGAGGTGTGGCTAGGGCTGTATATACCGAAACAAAAGTGATTTAACTCCTAAATGGCAGAGAATTGAGCAGTGAGTCTGTGGGGGCATGAGCTATGCACCCATACTGCTTCATTAAGCTAAAGTTGTTTTGGTGACTATAGTGCCCCTTTAATGGTAAAATACATTGATATTATTATGTCAGGGTCATCACATTCTGAAGATTGCCAGGGTCATTTTTCATCTTACATTTCACTATATGTCACCTTTCATGGAAGAGTTTCTATGCTATGTAAGTTACTGCTGCTCTTTGAACAAAAATAGAGAGGATACATACATAATAATAGTGCAGTATGTTTTATGGTAAAATACTGACATTGCGTGGTTCTGGTGACGATAATAAATTATGAGATTGAAGATTGGATGGTTTATGAATTTATCTAGATTTAAATTAACGTTAGGGTGTGGGCTAGCCTTCCTTTAATCTTATGGGAGCCTAAGACTGGTCCGGGACAACGCCACCTTTGTTGTGACATAAAGTAGAATGAGATATAACATGACATTACTCAAAGTGGAACCTTTGTCACAGCCATTTTCTTAATTGTTTAAATTTTGCTCATCTACATAAAGACATTAGTGTATTACATGAAAATAGTAATGTGTAAGAGTCAATGTCAGCTCTATTTGTCAAGGTAGACAGGAACACAATATGACATTTCAGGATCCAATGATATGCTGGAAGTATTACCTGTAGAGATCAGACACCCAATGTTTTAGGAACCTTCAGACACAGTGACTGAGAAAGGCTTTTCTGCAAAGTCTAAAAAGGTAAATATCGTTATCTTTATTTAGCTTGCAAACTCCAACTTTGTCAGAGTAAACTTGTAAGTTTTGCAAGATGAAACAAAATATGCATGTGATTCTACTGTGTCCAAACCGATTTCTTGAAGTTCAGGGGTAAGGGAGACTCTCACTCTCTCAATAGCAATTCAAAGCAGTAGCCGGCCTTCCAAACAGAGGGTGGGAATATACCCCCGTAAAATCTCCACGAAGTAAGACATAAAACAGTAACGTTTATTGCAAAGTTCCAAAATAAAGACAAAATTAAAGAGGTAAATAATTGAGCTAATAATGGCAGTTCCTTTTGGCTGCCCTAGATTCATTCACTATTTTGTTTCCTGCAGTATTTGAATTTCACATACTGCAGGGCAGCTGTGTTCATGTACTGACTCGTGTCCGTTCGAACCAAAATTCCTTTTTTTTTCTTTTTGAAGTTGGCAACTGTGCATGCTGATTGTGAAAACTACCTGCCAAGGACTGTTAAAATACAATCTAATTGCCATACTAAATGCAGTTTCCAAGATTATTTTTTAAAATGTTTCATTTCACATTTGTTTTATCAGCACAAAATAAATTGCTTCTACATTCAATTTATACAAACCCCCAGATAACTACCGAAAAGGGATGCTCATGGTGGTTGATTTTATGGTCCTGCTTTAATGGTAAGGTCATACGGGAAAAAAATGGAGACCATATAGTATTTTTATTGTAAGTGTTTTTATGATAAACACCACTAATGAAAAATGAAATTTTTAGTCTTAAGTAATATGCTCTAATTTATTTTGGAAATAAATAAAAATGTGATTTAGAGCCAGGAAAGACAGATTAATCAGCTACTCCCTCATTGCATTCGCTGCCCTCTGCATTCACAGATTAATTAAGAAGAGGGGCATTGATTGTGAAGCTGGCTTGTGAATCACAAGGTTAAAGCAGTCAGTCCACTATGACTTCTGTTAGCTGGTTCTTTAACCATCACACTACCATAACTACACATTCCAGTTTCTTTAACAGATTTTCTTGCGCAAGAATTCGAAAGCAAGGTTTGTCCGAAAGCCTGTATTATGATCAATAGATTTAATTTCACATTTCCAATGAGAGGCTATTTAAAATAAAATCTTAAACTATTCTATTTCTCAAATAGAAAATTAACAATTGGCTAGCAAAATGTAGACAAAATCAGGCAAATTGGAAGCAATTTGTCAGATTAACATTATTAACAATTCTGCAAGTTTGGCATTAATTTAGGACGTTTTAGTTAGTTCACTACTCACTTTTAAAAAAAAATGGACCAATTAATTTTCCAATTAAAAAGTCCCATTTATACTGCCATTATTGCATTTTATATAAACAAGGGACTTCTATCTAGTGATATGTCGGTATTTATGGTGTATATGTTTTTTTTTATTACATAAAGACATGCACTTGTCTCGTAAAAGACTTCAAAGAACTGATAAATAAAACAGTGTAAAAATCAGCCACGTCATGATTTTATGCACAACCCGATTGACAAATGAAAGTTAGATATGGGATACATATTTTTTGATTTCCATCATATATCAGGATATCTAGGGACGTCCTGGCATACAATGCAAATGACCTTTACCTCAATAATGATGTGTGTGAAAACACTGTGTAAAAAGCATGAAGCTTAAAAAAAATGTCTGCCTCCATAACCCCAAGTTGCTGCTGAGGTAAATTTATATTATACTAACCTCTATTGCACTCCTCACATCAGTAAACGCTTCAACAGAGTTTATTGGTATGAGTTTAAGGGGGGGAAAAAAAAGCAAAAAAGCAACAGTTTCATTTAAAATTCCCCACACATTGCCTATTGATGTGGCTTGGCCTCTGAGTAGGTAAAATGATTTGACAACAGTGCCTGCTTATGTGTCCAAATCATGTACCTGTTCTCCCGAAATATATGCTTCCAGCACTTGGACAGTTTTAATTGCTTTACCAATTAGCAGTTTTCATGCATGACTGATAAATGCCTTACTAAAAGCGTACTTATCTGAAAGAAGGGGAAGAGGGGGGGGTCTGGGGGTGAGATGTAGACACCATTCCGATGTAAAGACCCATTACAAGATTGAAATAGATTTGTATTACATTTATCATTCATCTTTGGAATGTGTGATTTCAATCAGAAAAAAAAAAATGTGATGAATGTTCTCCAGTTCCTCCCCTGTACACTAAAACGTAATATGCTTGGACCAGTTCTCGCTATCACAGGCCATAACATGCAATGTGACCTTGTACTTCCAAACATGTTTTGTTAGCACAAAAACTTAATCATAAGAAGTCATAAGTAGGATCCTTCTCCTTTACTGCACGTTTTTTTTTTTTCTTCTGGGCCTGACAAATTTATTGCTTGTGGGACAGGTACAATATGAACAATGGGGCAAATGGAGTCCAGGGTTATCTCATCTATGCGAAAACTGCTGCTAAAAATCGATGTGACCTCTGCTACATTGTCATCCCAATTCCCACCCTCTGCGTCCTATTTGTCTTTCGGTGGATGCTTAGATATGTGTGCTGTCTGTATGTGTCTCTCTTGGGCCAGATTATCAAAATGAATCATTGCCTGCATAGCTCTTATAGTACTATTTATTTTCTTGGTCTTGACTAGCTGTGATGAAATATGATTCTCTTTGCATTTGATCCTTGCGGCAGCCGGCAGCACCTAATTTAGCCGTGTCTCTGTCTTTAACAGAGAGTAATATTATTTTGAAACTTCAATTTACTGTATGGAAACATTGCAAGCTCTGCCGTGTGACACTTGTCTTTATCATCAACAGTTATTTTTCAGAGCCAGGCTGTAAGTGGTATTATGTTCATTTGAAAACTAGACACATTCGTGCTTATTGGGTTTCAGACACAGTTATGACCGGAGGTGCAATCACATAATTGGGGTTATGGATGGGAGGGGGGCATTTGGGAGGCTTCAGGGGTTGCTGGCCGTTTAGTGAGTATTGACATGTAATCATAATATGGCAACAAAAATGTATTAGATTACAAATGTGCTTTCCGACTGTAAGGAATTCAGGGTTGTTGTTTTTTTTTTGTTAATCTACTTTAGCGCCTGACATACGTTATTTACTGGAAATATTAACCCGTTAGTGACCACAGGGATGGATGACTATAGGGGCTAATGGAGGTGAAGCTCCAGGCCTATAATCCTGGATTAAAAATAATAATACTAAAATAAATGAAAAAAACTTTATATATATATTTTTTTTTTACTAATCTTCACATGCTCTTGCTTTGTGCAGAGGGAATTAAGTATGGGACCTTAGACGGGATGCAGGGGCTGACTATGGCTGACTTAAAAAATAGTTAACAGAACGTTTTTGTATTTTTAATATAAAAGTTATCTTTTCCTTTAATGTTAATGGGACACTATAGTCACCACAACAACTACAGCTTAATGCAGTTGTTCTGGTGAGTATAATCATTGCCTTTAGGCTTTTTCATGCAAACACTGCCTTTTCAGAGAAAAGACAGTGTTTACATTGCCCCTAGGGACACCTCCAAGTGGCCACTCCTCAGGTGGCCACTGGAGGGACTTCTTGGCTCAGGGCTGCACAGTAAGCAGCCCTGCCGTTCAGCGTCCCCACGCTCTGCATGGAGACACTGACTTTTCCTCATAGAGATGCAGTGATTCAATGCATCTCTGTAAAGAAGTGCTGATTGGCCAAAACAGCATTTAGCCCTGCCCCCATCCCACCTCCTTGTCGATTTTAGCCAATCCAATGCTTTCCCTGTGGAATAGACCAATGTTATCAAGGAGGCAGATCGGGGACGGGGACGGTGGACCCGTGCGGTGCTGGAAATAAGGTGAGTTTTAATTCATTTTGAGGGGGGGGGGCAAGCCACCTAAATGGTGGGTTTAACACTATAGGGTCAATAATACATGTTTGTGTTCCTGAACATATAGTGTTCCTTTAATTTCAGTAGTTTAGAAGCAACTTTTCCATACCTACCAACATTTGGAGGTGAAATTGGGCCAGGAGTAGTGGGCCCAAAAAGTCTATGTGTTATCCTGGCGTACCTTTGAGTAATCTGAGACACACAGTCTTACTAACCAGACTCCCAACCAGGACCACACAAGTGCAGAAATTCAGTTTAATGGACTCAAACATAGAAACATAGAATGTGACGGCGGATAAGAACCGTTTGGCCCATCTAGTCTTCCCAATTTTCTAAATATTTTCATTAGTCCCTTGCCTTAGTCTAAGATAGCCTTATGCCTATCACACTTGTGTAAGTACAGTTAAAGGGACAATCTACACACTAAAATTTCTTTATCTTCAAGGAACACTCTAGGCACCAAAACAACTTAATCTAGATGATGTTGTTATGGTGGGAGGAGGCCCTCTGGCACATTCTTATTTTCAGGGGTTTGGTTTAACACCAAAGTTGCCTCCAGTTCCTGTCTCAGCTCCCCCCAGGTGGCATTCGACTTCTGAAATTTCACTTACAGGAAGTAAGTTATCTTATCTAAGTTCATATAGAGTTATCACCAGGGTTGCAAGAACCACATGTTTTTTTTTGTAGACAAATATCACTGTGTGAGGATGGCATACCCCACTTCAAATGGAGAAAGAGGGACACTTTAATTTTAGGGGTGCTAGTGTATAATAAATCTTATGCACACAGACTGATTTTGAAACAAATGTATTTGTTTTAAGACACATTACTGTGTGTATTATTGCTGCGGAGCTCTGTTATACGTCTGATAAACCAACAATATGAATAGAGGACATTAGAATAGAGGACATTAGGACAGAAAAGAGGGACAGAGGGACTTGGGTCCAATATAGGGACTGTTCCTCCTAAATAGGGTCACTAGTGAGGTTTGGAATGATGAGCATGGCAAATTTGCTGACCATCAACACATGTAGCACTTTGTATATGCATTAGAATTCTAAATTTTAGGGCTAGTCTTTTCTTGTGCTGTTTATCAACATATGGAAATGGTACATGTTCAGGAAAACCCAGTGGTTCTGGGAACCCTAGGTGACTTGGTCTCAGTTGATGTACATTTAAAGGGACACTATAATCATCAAAACAACTCTAGCGTAATGAAGCAGTATTTGTGTATAGATCATGCCTCAGAAGTCTCATTGCTCAATTCCCAGCCATTTATGAGTTAAATCACTTTTGTTTCTGTCCATGCAGCCCTAACCATAGCTCCACTGGCTTTGACTGACACAGCCTGCATGAAAAAAAGTGTTTCATTTTCAATCATATGTTAATTTACTTTAGAAGTTTTTATCTCCTGCTATGGAAATTGAACTTTAATCACATATACTGAAAGATACCTGTATGCTATTAACTACACATACTGAAAGAAGGAGCATGCTTTTAACAGTGCAGGAGATAAGAAGTTCTAGTTTAAAAGGAATTTGCAATAAATTAAATGTAAACATTAGATCTCACTTTACAGGAAGTGTATAGAAGAGTAAGTCACATGCATGAAGGTGTGACTAGGGCTGTATAAAGAAAGTGATTTAACTCTTAAATAGAAGAGAATTGAACAGTGAAACAGCAGGGCCATGATCTATACACTAAAACGGCTTAATTAAGCTAAAAATATTTTGGTGACTATAATGTCTCTTTAAGATCACTTCTTGCAAATTTCAGCCCTGAAATGTTATCATCTGTGTTATATCACATGCAGCATAAGGCATAAGAGACACCTTCTTAACATGGACAGCTTGTGAACCTGGGTGACCTCAGCTGATGCAGAACATCTTTTCAAACAGAGCTGGTGGGCATGAATAAAAAATGACTGCATCTGTGAATTTGAACCATGAACTGGTCCTGTGAAATCTCATGTTCAGCTTCTGTAAAATCTATTAAATATCAGAAATAAAAATAGTCATTTCAATCATATGAAATCAGACAAATTATAGCTGCTGCTAACACTCCTAGATTATAGAAGGCAGTCTCTTCACAAGTTAACCAAGTGTTCACAGTGATTCCTTTTATATTCCGTTAACATTATGGACTTCTTTTGTCTAAACACGCACTTGCTGTAATGTTTTCAAATCTTTATGGCTTTATATGTCTTCAAAGTAAAATCTGTTTATATTATCCCTGGGAAGCAAACAATGTTAGTGGTATTCATATATATTTTCTTTTTTTATCTGGTATCATACTTGACCTATCAATGATAAAATTGTGTTTTCCAATGGTTGATGTCTCCAAGGTTTATAGAATGCTTTCAGTTTGAAGAGGGTCAATCGAATAGGAAAATACAGCGGGATAATTAAATGTTTATTTACCAAGGGAGAAACAAATTTAACCAGTACCTTCCCAACTCTGTGTGTACACATGCTCAATTTAATTTTTTTTTTTGCATTGCAAATGAGCTGTACATTGGGGTATCCTATTATGTGGCTTTATAATCCAATGCTGTGTGAATGAGGCAGAGCATGTCAAACACTAATGACACATATTATTATGTTTTGCCTGCTCTACACACAGCGCCAGTCCACAAGGAATCACTGATAGAGATATGTGCCTGAACAAGTATATATATATATATATATATATATATATATGTGTATGTTTTTATATACGAGGTCTGTCCAGAAAGTATCCAGCCATGTAATATAAAAAACAGAGAAATTTATTAAAGAAGATACAAGATCCAAGAAACATTATACATAGGACATTGACGCCTCTGTCCCCCAAAGCAGGCACCGTGAGACCTCACACGGTTCTCCCAGCGTCTCTTCCACTGTTCAACAAACTCTGCAAAATCCTTTGTTGGAATCGCCATCAGCTGCCTCATCGTATTTACCTGAATCTCATCGACGGTCTGAAATCTCTTCCCTTTCAAAGGTGATTTTAGTTTTGGGAAAAGCAAGAAGATGCAGGGTGCCAAATCTTTCAACAGATTCTTGACCATCTTTGAAGCGTTTGTGCCAAACTTTTATATGCGCTGCACTCATTGCATCATCTACGAAAGCCTTCTGAATCATCTGAATAGTTTCCGCGGAGGAATGTTCAAGCTTAATGCACAATTTGATCTACTCACTGAGTCGTTTTGAATCTGAAGGCCACACAGTTCACATGCTCACTCAATGGCATCTAGCGCTCCCCAATGACTAGTACAGGGAAATTTTCATTGTTCATGCATGCGCATTGTTGTGCTAGCTGTTCTCTTTATATTAACAATGGCTGGACATTTTCCACGTATATATATATATATATATATATATATATATATATATATATATATATATATATATATATATATATATTTATATTTATCAGCTCCCTCACTAGGTCATTAGTTCAGAGATTTACTAGAAAGCAGAACGGGAGTTATCTTCCTTGGCCTCTCAAGTTAGACTCTGCAAGTTTGCTATTTTACCTATCTTGCCCATCAACATTGTACTTTTTGGGGCCTACAGCTTTGCTGGAGAAAATGCTAAGTGTGAATATGCAATTACTCCGTTAGATACCCCAGCATGTACACATGCTCCCGAGGCATCAGGGGTGCTATGTGAAAGCATAGTGGAGGTAAGTAACTTTTTTTTTTACTTACCTCCTGAACATTATTCACCCTAGTAAACGTCTTAAGAAGTTACAGTCCTGCTTTATTTGCTTAATCCAATCCTTTTTTATTATTATTTTTGGGGTTAAAAATGCCCTATAAGACATTTTTTACATAGTCCTCTGCATTTTATTGGATAGAAACCTGTAAAAATAGATACAAAATTTACAACAAATCCATCACCGGGTTCTCCCCTATCAGTTCAATGCCTCCTCTTTTGTCACCGAGCCTCATCCATGATCCGATCAAATGTGGGGAGCACTGCACATTTGGGGGAAGGCAGCATGGAGAGAAGGCAGCATGGAGAGAAGGCATCATGGGGCGAAGGCATCATGGAGACAAGGCATCATGGAGACAAGGCATCATGGAGACAAGGCATCATGGAGACAAGGCATCATGGAGACAAGGCATCATGGAGACAAAGCATCATGGGGAGAAGGCAACATGGAGAGAAGGCATCATGGGGCGAAGGCATCATGGGGAGAGAAGGCATCATGGGGAGAAGGCAGCATGGACAGAAGGCAGCATGGAGAGAAGGCATCATTGAGAGAAGGCATCATGGGGAGAAGGCAACATGAAGAGAAGGTATCATGGGGAGAGAAGGCATCATGGGGAGAAGGCAGCATGGAGACAATGCAGCATGGAGAGAAGGCAGCATGGAGACAAGGCAGCATGGAGACAAGGCATCATGGGGAGAAGGCAACATGAAGAGAATATATCATGGGGAGAGAAGGCAGCATGGAGAGAAGGCAGCATGGAGAGAAGGCAGCATGGAGAGAAGGCAGCATGGAGAGAAGGCAGCATGGAGAGAAGGCATCATGGGGAGAAGGCAGCATGGAGAGAAGGCATCATAGGGAGAAGGCAACATGAAGAGAATATATCATGGGGAGAGAAGGCATCATGGGGAGAAGGCAGCATGGAGAGAAGGCATTATGGAGAGAAGGCATCATGGGGAGAAGGCATCATGGGGAGAAGGCAGGAAAGAATAGAAGGCAGCATTGAGAGAAGGTATCATGAGGCGAAGGCAGCATGGAGAGAAGGTATTATGGGGAGAAGGCAGCAGATAACAGAAGGCAGCACATAACAGAAAGCACAGAGAGAAGGCTCACGTGAAGGGGACCATAAGTAGTGAGGCACGGAGAAAGGGCTAAATTTAATAATAGAATGTACAGTAGAACAGAGATAGGGTGGCATCGAGGTAGGACACTGTTTAATACAATGTGAAGCAGAACGTTTCACATTGCAGGTGCTCTACCAGTGCTGTCTTAAGAGAAGAAGGTAATTCCACCTGTCGGCTTTGGGCTGTGCGCATTGAGGACAGAGGTAATTTTTGCAAAGTATGGACACTAGGCAGCGTGGAACAAATTCTGTCACGTGTGCTGGGGGTGTCACTATCCCCCTGCAAAAATGCAGATTACCCTGAAGGTGCAACATTTCAAGCTGAACAGTGGCACATACAGATTCCTTCCTTCATGACCGCTTCTAAAAACAGAAGTGGTCATGGATGTTTGAATAACACTTTAAGCACAAGAGTGCAAGTGTGCAAAGTAAGCCATAGAATAATCTGTTCTCGGGATTCTTTTCTAATGCTATCATTCTGATTTATATGATATGAGCACAATGGATTCACATCAACACGTTTATAAATAAACAAATAATAGGGAAGAATAACTGCCTCCGTCAAAACTACATATTAAGTGCATTAGTCAACAGCAAATATATCGCCTAATAAGGAAGCGAAAATACATTTTGAGGTTGTTGCTATTACGTTTGATGTAAAATGAGACACTCTAACTCATGCCGACACGTGAGATATTAAGTTCTATGTTCCATGTTATTCTTAATGTTTTTTTTTAAAAAATATTTAAAGGGGAAATGCCATTTTATAATTATGGATCTGAAAAGTGGATCTTGCATCTGCAAAAAATATCATTAATTGAATAGACCATAAACATGTGATTTAATTTTTTAATTTTTTTTTTAGAGTAGATTTTAGCTTTGTGTCATCCCCTTCTCTGTTGGAATTCCACGTAACTTTCATTTTGATAAATTAGATAACTCATTGTAGGTTACTGTGTAATAATTGTCTTGGTATTCACCTCGCCAGCTGCTATCAAACAGTGATACACTGATTTTTATTTTTTACATTTTTTTTTTCTTTAGCCATTCTGTCCTCCGAGAGCAACACGATTAAAACGATTTAGTCACTAAACATCAAACTGTAGTGAATTGAAATGCAAAAGGAAAAATCTAGGTAAAAAGTGATGATTTGAAAAATTCTCCAATTTAGCTGAAATCACATTTGACTATTTTAGCTGAAATCTTGCAGTTCTGTTTTCAGTTGACTTTAATATTGTGTTTACTGAACAACACAACATCAGGGCTATTCAATAAAGAGAGAATTGTTCAGAATTCAAAGTGAACTTCAAAAAGACCAAAGTAGCCAAACTGGAAGCACAGCTGAATAATTTTCTCAGTTTGGCTACTTTGGCCTTATATTTGAAATGTACTTTAAATTCGTTAGCAAGTAACAATGTCACTATTTTATAGTTTATTTAAACTACGTGTGAACGGTAAAAATGTAACACAAAACACTGCTCACAACCCTTTTTTAAAACATACTAAACTAAAAAAAAAAAAAATCTTATAAAATTAGTAATGCGTAAATTATTTACTGAATATTCCTTGTGGATAGCTGTAATAAAACATACTCATTGTGTAACCTAAATGAATATATACACAATCTGATTACGTTTACATGTGAGATGGAATGTAGAATGTAGAATGTAGAATGTAAAATAGTGTAATACTGTTAAAGAAACACTAAAGTGTAAGGAACAAACATGTATTCTTAATGTTTTAGTGTTAGCCTACCTATTTAGATTGTAGGGGGCCTTAAGCTCAATCTGAAAAAAAAGTTGATTAACTTGTCTCATTACCTCTGGTGTGCTGGTCTACAGACAGTGGCTGTGTCTGCGTTGGTTAAGATCATCAATCCTGATCTCAGCCAATCCAATGCTTCCCCATAGAGAAGCAATGGGATGCTAGAGTTCATGCAATTGCTGGGCTGGGACAATCAGTACCTCCTCATGCGTTCAGCTTGTAGAGCGTGCATGTAGAGTGTGGAGATGCTGAAGATCAGTCTTGCAGTCTTTGAAGGACCTAACCAAAGAAATCCTGTAGTGGCTGTCAAAGTGAAAGCAACTAGAAGTGGCATTAGACAGCAGCGTAGACACTGCCTTTTCCCAGAAAGGGCAGTGCTTACAATGCTGAGGCTACAGGGATCATGTCTATATCCCAGAACCACTACGTTAAGCTTTAGTGGTTTTGGTGCTGATTGGGTCTCTTTAACTAACCTATTCCTATGGTGATAACTGCAACCATTTTAAAAGCAGTTTAATAAAATAAAGAACAATATTTAAGGGGTTTATCCCCTTTAATATCCAGTTCTTCATCTGTTGCACACCTGCTAAGCTTTGAAAGATTTAATGGCAGTACAGATGGGTGACAAACACTTCCCCCCCTTGGTATGAAATTGGAATAAATAAAAGCTGTTGTACAACTACTGCAATATACCGCTGAGCTCCCTGTCAGCAAAATGTGTTTTTCAGGAACATGATAGAGATAGTTACTGTCTCGAAGACGCCTAAAGAATTTGTCTGCGTTTCATGAAGGTACAAATGTTTAAGTCCTGTACTTTATTCCCGCAGCCGCGTTTGTAACTGATTTGCAGGATCCCAATGGAATTATAAAAAGGAGGAAAAAATGTAATTGTGTTGCAGTCTAATTGTAAATCTTGGAATTAATATGACAAGGGCATTTGACGAATGGAGCTTTAAGGACAGTTGTGCAATTGCCTTTAGAAAACAAATGCATCAAGTACTTAAAAACAATATATTTTGAGGAAGGTTTTACCAAAAAAGCAATTGAAGAGAAAATGTTCTTCATAACCTTTTTTTATGTGCTAGATGTATAGCTGTGATATATTTTACTACGTGTTTTGTTCAAAACAAGACATTTAAAATGGTATTGGGCACATTATCGCTGTATAGTTTATGTGCCACGGTGTTTTGTCAGGGAAAGGTTTGTGGATAAAAAACAAACTTAATGACAAATTTAGTATATAGAAAATCTTAACAATGCTATAATTATATATGTTTATATCTCATGCAATGTGGGTGTGTGGCACTGCCAGCCAGTATGGTAGAAATAGTAATTGTCTGAACGTCGGTGGATGGTAACTTTGTCTCAAAGCATCATGGGACACATGTAGCGGTAAATCTAGACATGGCTTTTGGTTAAATGTAAGTCTATAAATATTAGAATATTGTTACAGCTTCAGGAATTATTCGAGTCACTACATCCTAACATATTGTCTTTAGCTCTATAAAAAAAAAAATGTATATTAAAGCCATTGTCAGTAACATGTAAGTGGCACACTTGCTATGATAGGTGCATGGGCAAAAAGTTCTGTCTATGGTCACAATTTGGTGGTATTAATACATATCCACTATTATATTGCGTCTGTAAATCCCATAGTCATGTGTGATAGCATTTATATCAGGTCAACATGCCGGCCCAGGTGCCAGTCTATACCTATACTGTGGCTTAAAGGAAATCCAGGAAAGATGCAAGAAAACAGTATATTTAGTGGTGCTTTATAAATGGGCAAAGTCGTTTTAACTGGGCTTACTACTGTAATCTGCTTAGGCAGAACGGTGATTTTGACATGAAACCTGCACAGCTTCCAATGTCAAAAATATTCATTTTATAAGAAGGATAATCCTTTCATTTTTTTTTATTGTTGGTAGTCCATAATGACTTGTTTGAGTACTGCTGGCTTGGGGAAAAAATATAATTTGAATGCAATGATTATTAAAAAAAATCTATATTTTTTTCCACATGTATTATTGTTTTATGTTTGAATTGTTAATGTCTCTTATATCCATTGAGCACATTACTGAAATAATGTCATAGGAAGCAGACATCTTGATTTTCTATCAAACCTTATAAATTGCAGTGTGTTCGATATGTTTACTCATATAGTGTCATAAGTTTTCTAATTGAAAAACCCAAGGTAGCTTAGTGTTAACAGCCTTAAGCTTGGTTTATTGAGATCTAAACCAGTTGGATCAACAACTGATGAGTCCAGAAGTTCACTATGGCATACTGGTGGGCTTCAAGCTATCACAAAGTGTGCCTCAAACACATTGACGTCGGGGCAGTAATAGGCTTATGTAATCTTTCAAATGTGCCTTTTAATAAGTATCAGCATTAACATTGGGATTCTACCATGGTAAATAATTAAAATGAGTGGGTTAATCTGCCAAGAAGTGTGTATATCTTACTAGTAAGGCTTGAAGTAAATCTGATATTTATAATCTGCTGATGAAGGTAAAATGAAAAAAGAGTGCCTTAAACATTTCACTATCATTGAAATGTGCCTAGACCCAAAAATGGTTTAATCAGTGTTTTATCGGAGGAGCTTTCCTTATAAAATGACAGATTAGGCAGTCAAACAGATTGAAAGAAAGAAGGAAGATACATATTTGGATGTAGAAGGGATGAATGGATGGATGGGTGGTTGGGTGATTGGATTAATGATGGATGGATGGAAGATGGGTGGGTGGGTGGATGGTGGATGGATGGAAGATGAATAGATTGATGGATTGATGGGGAAAGAATGAATGGTGAATGGGTTGAAGATGGATGGATAGATGGATTGGTGGCATGGTGGGTGGATGAATGGAGGATGGATGGAAGATGAATAGATGGATGGGTGAATGGTGGATGAAGGAGGGATGGATGGTGGATGGATGGGTGGATGGAAGCTCTAGTCTGACCTATAGTAGTGAATGCTGTACACTGTTATGAGTTCCAAAGCATTAATAATACAGATTTTTGCCTTTTTGTATGTATTAATATCATTACTAGCATTTATATAGTGCCAATACTCTCCATAGCACCTACCAATTATACAGTTAAGATTGATAGCAGCAAATAACTGGCAGACAAAATGATACTTACAGACACAAAAGGGGAAGAAGGTCCTACTCAAACAAGCTTAACATCTAAGAGTAAGTGGTACATGAACACAACAGGAAAACCGAGCAGGAGAATGGAGGAGCGGTTCACAAATATGATGCCTGTGTACAGATACAAGTACAGATGTAAAAGTGGTGTGAGAAGGGACCATAGGGTGAATGGTGTGAGAGTGAAGTGGAGTGCAGAAGCACATGTTTAGAATTGTGGAAGGACTGTAGCAATCTCAGGATTTTAATATTATGTTTATGTATACCTATATTTCAGAAATATATATTTATAAGGCGTAATAATTCAACTTAAATGTAGAAATAGGGCAACTGGATAACTCCATTATAACTTCCTGTTAATTGTTATAAACACTGTCTTTTGCACCTGGCAGTCAGTATGGAAAAAACATACAGAGAAGAGGAGATCTTAAACAATGTTTCTATTTAACCTCTTTATTTGCAATGTTTGTCCTGGCTTTGCCTTGTCCGAACTAGATTAGGATGTCATTTACTTAGTCGTGAATATAATCTAACCCAAGTCCTTTAACAAAATGTGGGACCCTTGGTTGGATGGGGACACCTCTTTTTTTAGTTAGTTATTAAACTTTAACCTTAAGACACAAAATCCAGCTCCTTTTATACTGCAAAATATCAAGACACTCTCTGGTATAAATTATACTGTTCTCTTCTTTACTACTCTTTTCTCTTCCTCCTTCTTACTTACCTCTTGTGTTGGATGGCATCACGGGCATCTGGTTCTGTTCCTACCACCTGTGCATTCTTTATTAGTGAAATTCCAACACAGTCAATATGAGTATTTCATAAAGATTATATCTGTTTGAACTTCTCAGTTTTTTTCTTTGTTTTTTTTTGGGGGGGGGGGGGGGGGGGAAGGTTGGCAGGGGGCGCCCTGCTGCTTTAATATTCAAAGTACATCTGCCCCTGCTGTGACAACTGACATATAGCTCAAGTCTCTTGAAGTGTTTAAGAAATATTTAGATATATGTATATTTAGATAAAATCACAGATTTGTATCCTTCTTGCAACTTCTTGGGTTTTCTCTAACAATACAAAAACACATAGAGTTTCATAAATGATTTTTCAATGTAGAAAATTGTGAGATGGCTAAACTACTGATAACCATATCCATACGGTATATTAAAGAACACTCAGAAATTTTTTTTAAATGAAATTCAAACAATAAAATATACTCACATTTAAATTTCCTGTTGCTTTAAACCCACAGTCATGCAAAAGCTCTGTCCAAGCTAGTAAGAGGTTTCACCAATCAGCAGTTTCTCATTATAGTCTATTGCAGGGGTTCACAAACCAGTCCTCAAGTACCACCTACCAGTCCAGGATTTAGGGATTATCCTCTTGTGCTGGGGGGGGGGGGGGTTCTTTCTAAAAACACCTTAGACACAACTGGGTAATCCCTAAATCCTGAACTGGTAGGGGGTACTTGAGCACTAGGTTGGGAACCACTGGTCTATTGGATCTCATGTTATCCCATACAGCTCTCTCCTGCTGAAGTTTATGGAATGTATAGATGACTCCCAGACACAGTTTGTCAGATCAGCTGAATGGAATTCCTCAATAAGCTGATAGGACTCATTCACAGTTTTGCTCTAGCTCTCTTGAAAAGGGTAATAAAAACTTGAATAAAATATGCACGCTGTGTGCAAATAATTGGTACAGGACAGGAGTAAATATCTACAGAATATACAAAGGATGAAGATGTGGAACTGCACTCAATCCCCTAGATGTTATGAATCTGGGTGCAACCAGTCTGGTCTCAGTACTAAGAAACCAATAGCTTGATTAAACAAGAGTAGAAAGGTCCAGGCACTCCAGATATCAAGAAAAAGGCAATTTATTTAACCCACAGCCAAATCACAACGTTTCTACCTGTCAAACTTGACAAAGACCTTAACAGGTCGAAACGTTGCGATTTGGCCGTGGGTTAAATAAATTGCCTTTTTCTTGATCTCTGGAGTGCCTGGACCTTTTTTCTTTTTTTTCTACAGAATATACAAAGTCTGTGGAGTTACAGTAAATACAAGAATCTCAAATGTCAGCATCTATTTTATATTTTATTGTTTTAATTGTGTTATTTTTTTGCATCTATATTTTATGGCTTTTTCTATATTCTGAAATAAAAAAAAGAGTAGCCTAAAGTGTCCCTTTAATTAAATATAAGAAAAACCTATGCCAACTATCTTCTTTCCGCGTGTATATTATTAGGCATTTTTATTTATATGTATTTATTACCTTTAATGGGATTAGATGTGTTTAATGCCATTGCTATATATTTAATGTTTTATTGTGACTCTGCCTTTCTCTGTCTTTGCAGATGATATCCAAATTACCATTCCACTTATTAAACCAGCTTTGGATAAAGTTCAGTTGGCTGGGCAAAGCTTACCCCCAGGCTTTCCAGCTCCCTTCCTCTTTGCTGATGGACTGTCATCTGTAGAAACACTTCTCACAAATATTCAGGTACGTCTTTGCTGATATTTTAAAATGGCCTTGTCATTTATCCTTAACTGGTCCCAGTCATATCAAGGCATACCTGGTGGCAGCATTTTTATGATGACAGTTGCTTATTTGATGCACTGTGTTTTAAAATACCACCTGTTTTAATTCAACTCAGCTTCTTCAGGGCACCAATTGTAGTAGTTATGGTGCCCCGAGGGCTTTCCCAGCACCCATAGCCTGCACACTCTGCAGCCACATTATTTATGCAGAAATTACATTTCTTTGTTATCAGATCTTAATCTCTTCAACCATGGATAGAAGCAATAGGCTGGGAGTACTGGCAATGTATTAGCCCAGTGCTCTCAGCCTTTTATTGTCATCAGAGTTTGGACAGATTTCCATTGAAAATGTGGAAGTGTTGGGTAGACTGAGGATGATGGAGAGAGCCCTGGTTTTTATGAACCCTCCGTACTGTCTGGCAGAAAAACTGGATAATGACATCTGTAGATCCATAGCACCATAACCACTGTAATGTTTAGCTTATGGTGCTTCGCATTTCTTTTTAAAGTATCCATTATGCAGTAATAACATGCAAAAATGTAATACTTGTTACTCTTGCAGTTAGAGGTTTTCAGGTAACCTTCTAATATTAAGTATTAGATTGCTCAATTTTTCACTTTAGATTTAAGGTCCCATTTACTAAAATAAAAAAGTAGTTTAAAAAAAAAAGTTTTTAACTTGTAAAATGTAGTCAGGCGCTGTGACAGTGTCCTCCCATGATGAGATCATCAGGATCAGTTGTCCCCTGGTCCAATCCAATGCTTCTAGAGAAGCATGGCATACCAATGGCTCAAATATGTCAATCACTGCTCTCCCACAATCCTATTCAATCCAATTCTTCACTAGGAGAAGCAATAGCAGCATTCAGCATCATCATGCTGTGAGTGATGACAAGGAACCTGAAGATTTGTTTTTTTAGGGAGGAAGCAGCTCTAGTGGCTATTAGTCTGACAGTCACTAGAGGTGTGTTCTCAGACAAATGGAAACATTGTCATTTCTTACAAAGGGCAATAGTTTCTATTGTTTGACTAAACTCACAGCTTCCAAGCACCAAAATCACTATTTGGAAATGCTGTGGTTTTGGTGCTTAGAGTGTCTGCTTTAACCCAGAGTATTTGTATTCTACTGTACAACGAAGCTTCTCTTGAAAAGCAGGGAGTGATGCTTTCTGTTAATAAGCCAGAGTAAATGAAGCCTTTACCAGTCAGCCGATGTTCTGCAGTCCATCAGCTACTTAATATTCCAACTCCTGCTTTTCCACTTACATCCAACAAACATGTTTTACATTTTACAAGTTCAGTGCATTATACTTAATCACTAAGAACTACACTGGCCTAAATCTCCATTTTTCAATTGTTGCACAAAAGATGGAGAAAAATAGCCTCCAATCCATATATTTCTCTCTAATAGATGTGCTCAGTAGTCTCTGCGAAGACTTTAATAAATACATCTCTCGCCTGCTTACTGGCATAAAATGGGCTAAATTGAAGAACAATGCTTTGATAGATAGGTTTGACTGACAAACATTTAAAAGAACATTGTAGCAGACATTTAGAGAGTAAAACCACAAGATTTCAATCCATCCACCTTCCCTAATAATAAGTGCTTGGTAAACTTGAAGTATATGCTGTAATTGTAGAAACAAATTAGCATCATTGCAGGAGAATATAAAATATGTACGGGATTGACAAGAAGTGTCCTTGAGGTCTTCAGTCAAAGCCGGGCTTTTAGGATAATGCTTATTTAACGTTTTGCCCTGTGAGAACCTAAATCTATGCCAGAGAGCCGAGTTTAATGACCAGTGCTATTATGCTTTAAGCAACAGTATCAAGCCTTTCATTTCCCACTTAATGCTGTTTCTTGTTCCCTCTGTAGTGGACAGACTCATTTTTTAATGATTTTGCTGTGCATTTTCTTTTCTTTTTACAATTTAGTAGATATGCCCCAAAGAAAACATGCATGCATTTAACTATGCAATTTTGATTGAGGTTTCATCTAAAAACAACTTGCAAAATCAGTAGATCTATTGTCTGCTGCATTTGCAAGTCCTCCCCTTCTAACCCCTCCCAGACTTACTGTGTCTGTCCAATCACAGGCTTCCCAATGCAGCTCAATTAGAAGTATTTGCAAGGCAGGTGCTTTGGGCAATTTCATGTCTTTTGAGTTTAGCTCCACTGAGCTAAACAACTAAGAAGTAACCTGACCAGTCTTGTGAGAGACAGCCAGGGGTGTGTGACAAAGTTAATTTACAGATGTTCCAATTTCTATTGAAATGTGCACTTTTTGTAAAATGAAAAAAGAAGACACACTCTTCACACACATTGCACTTCAGCAAGATAAAGTCTTTTAGGTGTGTGGAGTGTCCCTTTAATATATAGCGTTTGTTGGGAGAATAGGAGGAGAGAGTGGTGATATGGCATACAAGAAGAGGCATGCATGCATGGGATCGCTGACAAGAAGGGCAGTGGGCAATTGGCCCACTGTGTCACTAACATACGGGGATTGTACACGTGGTACAGTGGGAGGTGTGTTGAAACGTTTGTTGTACAGTATTGAAAGAGTGAGTCAACAGGCAGAATTGTTTAGGGGCCTTTGCTAGCCCAACACTGAGTGGATTTGTAATGGGCTAGTTCCCATCATTTTAATGTTCTCCAAGTCTGGACTGGCAAACAACGGTATTCTCCAGAGAACAGCAGTTTCTATGGTTGACCAGGGGACCGTGCTATAATAAATGTAGTGATCCTGGAGTGTTTACAAGTGGCTGTAGGATGAGACATGTTGGTGCTAATAACATGAATAAAATAATAACAAACTTAAATTGCCATTGGTGGAAATAGAATCATGGAAAAAAGAGACAATGTGTCTGTGCTGCACAGGTCATACTAATGGTGGTTGGTGGTTCATGATGTCACACTTCGTGGGTCTAACAGCCTCCATCTGTCAAGGCCATATTTCACATGTTTTTTTTTAATTGCCTAGGACATTCACACAGATATCTGTAAAATAAATGTACAGAAAAGAAAAATAAATTATTTTGTGCTTTGCCACTAGGCAAAACGTTTCAAGCCCTGTCTGCATTCCAAGACGTTTCAGGTTACGAAAAAAAACAAAATAGGATGAATGTACGAACTGTGGCACAAAAAAGAGAGCCCTTCATTTGTGTAATTACTACTGAGGTCCTCAGTCAGCATGTGGCTGGACAAGAACTGATTGAGGATCTTGGAAATAACTGGGCAGTAATACAGGAGTATCACAGGAAAACTGTTCTGGCTCTGATTTTTGCGAGGCATCTGATAGCTGCCTTTGTTAAGTAGGGCTACTGCTCTTTGTAAAGTGCTGTACATAATAAAGTGCTATCTCCTTGCAGGGCCTTTTAAAAGTTGCAGTTGATAACGCCAGAGTACAAGAAAAGCAAATACAACAGGAAAAGAAAGAGTTAAAGATGGAACTTTGCCGAGAGAGGGAACTACGGGAAAACCTGGAGAGGCAACTGACTGCTGAGCTACAGAGCCGAGGTGAGGTTTGGGTCAAAAGTATTTAACTACAATATGTTGAAACCATAGATTATCTCACATTGCGGTTCTGTTAGCCACATGGTTTTATACCATTGATGACAAAACTAAAACAACAATAATAATAATGCTTTATTTATTTTTATTTTTTTATCTCCTATGATGTATATATCTTTGAGCAGACAAAATGAGAGTCACATGGTTTATTTGTTCCTTAAGAAATCTATGTGCATGATTCTAATTTATTAGATTTCATGAATCCACTTTTTATTTCCACATACACATTTGGTTATTTGTGCAAAAGTATTTGTGACGCATGAAGTGATTGTTGAATTTTTAGTGTTCTAGCCACATGTGTACACAGAAAATTATTAAAGGGACACTGTTGGCTTGAGATGGCCAATTCTTTTTTGTAATTTATTATGCAGATA
The DNA here is from genome assembly GCF_036172605.1 of Pelobates fuscus. Taxonomy (NCBI): domain Eukaryota; kingdom Metazoa; phylum Chordata; class Amphibia; order Anura; family Pelobatidae; genus Pelobates; species Pelobates fuscus. The sequence goes on from NC_086325.1 coordinate 32,814,177, forward strand.
ATGCATTAAGAATATATGCAAAAACAATACTGGGTTATTCACTAGAGTTCCGAATGGCCCCGTGTTGAATGGGTCAAAACAATCTGGCTGCAAATGGGGCCATTTGGACTGCAAAATCCATGAATTGTATTAAAAAATGTCCGAATCTCAGCCGGACCCAACACAGGTGGACGGCTGAAATTCAGACTCAAATTCTTCAGACCTGGGCCCGGAAGCTTAATAAAAAAATCCAAGCTATTTGCCCATCGGCAGCTAGCAAGCCAATTGATAAATATCCTATGAAGTCATCTCTGTGCTGGAGCAGAGGTGAAGGTGAGTCTTTTAGTGTTACGATTTATTTTATTTTGTTGGTTTCATTGAATGAGTGCCACATGCATATCTGTAGTTTGTATAGTAGAAATTATTTCTCGTTAGATGAAGATCAATATATAGGTTTAAATAATCTTCAAAACCACCCCCTAAAACCATAATCCAAACAGTTTAAATGTGTTGTCCCCATTTCTTTCAAAATCATTGTGGCTTTTATATAGCACCACATTGGAAACTGTAACGGCATCATCTCTGTTTCTAACAAAGTAGTTATTCTAATGACAGCTGCACACAAACATCTAGCTTTGCAGTGAGTTTATATGTGAAAATGACCTTAATGAAGAAGATTTTAAATTCAGTTCATGTGAACAGGACAAGCGTTGTTTTGATTGAAATGTGAGACTCTTCCCTGTGACTAGCTGTTTAGAGATCCTGTTTAATAGATCATCAATTGATGTGCTGTGCTAATATTCATTGTGCCCTTTTGCCTACAATCCACTGGCTGTAGGATCTCAGTAAATAAAAAAAAAAAAAAAAGCATGGGAAAAAAGTAGTCTAGTACTCTTGAGACCAGTGAAGCAATTAAAATAAACTTGAAAAACCCAGGGAGTCTTACGGGTGTCTCACACAAACACTACTGAGTGAGCACTCGATGCGAGGTGACATCACAGATGTATTAAATAGATGGGTTGTCAATAGGTAAATCAGGTGATCACGCACTTTACCAATCCAATGCCTGAGGTAGAATCAGGGGAGCAGAGGGCATTTGCCCCCCTGAGTTGCTAATATATAGAGGTTTGTGGGTGGCTGGCCACAAATACTATCTAATTATAGTATTTAATTATTATTATTGTATTCCAGTGACTGCAATATTATTATAAAACATTTAATATAAAATTAAGAAAGAGAAGATAACATGTGATGTGACAATGTACTGGTTTGACCTCAAATTGGGCAGTTTGTTTATTCATTAGTTGCCCCTCTGGCCACATCTAGCCAGCCTCCTATTGGTGGAATTCTACACATGTCTACTGAGGGCACAGGAGTACCTGATGGGAACCTTAAGTTAGACCCAGTTTTTTTTTTTTATTATTTGTCTGCATAGACTCTAAAACTGATACTGTGGGAATATATATTCGCCATTTAAGAGACAAACCAGCTTGTGGGGGGCGGGCCTGACTGCAAAAGGAGGGTAGACGTGTTTCAGACGAGCTCCTCCACCCTTTTGTTATGAAAAGCATTTAACAGCCTAATTACCCTCAACGGGGCAGTAACAAGCAAGGTCTTGACTGCCTGACCTACCTGATATGTCGAGAGGTGGCTCCCTGAGAATCTATTAGCCCCACCGAGGCAAATGCGGCCTGTTGCACGCCAGTCAGAGGATGCTGCCAACCTACTGAACCTGGGGTGCACAAAAAGCTTCAACTCTGTGAAAGTGCCCTGTTACCCCCTGGGACCAGCGGGGGTGATCCCTGTCCACTCATGGGAGGCTGCCCAATTTAGTCAAGTACGCAAGCGGACGCCACAAGCACGAGCCAACTGAGCTGAAGCCTATTTAATATGGCGGAGGCCGCATGGCTGCAAGCATTTTCGTGACTTCTGGCTCGAGCTTGAGCGCAGGATGCATCAACCTGCCCCACCACAGTCACGTACTCACCCACACCGGGGACACTTGCTGAAGTCCGCAACTCCACGAACAGTAATGGCCCCAACATGGCAGCGGATCAGGAGGCACACCTCTTCAAAGCGCGGGAAAGCATGAACACATACACGGAAGCACCCAACTTGTCATTCCCGCTGGGAAAATGTATGGCATCCAAAAGCGGGACTGCACCCGATGCTCCCACAAAGCAAGCATTCACCAATGAGTCAGAGCACCTCAGCAGCTGACAGTTCTAATGGGAGGCATAGACCCTCAAGAAGAGACTGCACACACCAGAAAACATCTACTATCCTGCGCCTGTTGTCCGACGGACCTCTGTTAGTCCTGCAGTGCCTGCTGTCAGACGTTTCATATTACCACAGAATTTAAACTTATTGTTTATACTCATGTACAGCATCCACAGAAGCTTATATTTTTAACATGCACCACAAATAAAAAGAATGGGAAAAAAAATGATTAAACAAATAGTTTTAAAAAACATATATTAAAATACTTAATCAAGTAAAAAGTGGTAGTCCAAAGTGTCCCCTCTATCCGAGACATGTTTTGCCATTTCAGTGGGCTTTTTCTCTTTATATATATCTTCCAATTCCTTCAATATGCCCACCACCGATATAGGGGTAAGCTAATGATCTATTTGTGTATATATAGCGCTCCACTCGGAAAGGCTGAAGGTTGTTCATTCACCTAAGGCTGTTTCACCTTTTTTCACGTTGTTTAGTAGGAAAGGAAGATATCCACTGGAGTGTAGTAGCAATACTTAATGTAATAAATGAAAACTATACATGTGTATAAGTGCCTTTTATACTCACAACATTTTATAAAATTAATATCCAATTTCCCCGTGTTTAGTGACAAATATATCTTCGAAAAAATTAAGAAGACCTAATATCCATAATAAAAGCAAAATAGCAAAACGTAACATAAACAACCACATTTAGAGGAATTTGTGATCTCTGAACTTATCAGAGATAGGGTTGGATAGATTTTGTGAAGTGGTGAAGAGAGAGCCTACCCATATTTCCTTCTACATATAATTTTTATAGTAAGAAAATTATTGTTTCATAAAAATAGTAAAGAAAATTTAAAAGAGTTGGTTGATATATTTAATAGAGATTTTCGTGTTTTACAGTCATATAATATATACAGTATGCATAGGCAGACATGTTATAAATTCCTATAACATATAAATAGCTGGTTAAGTGGAAAGTAATACAATTTACAATGCTTTGGCAAGCTCAGTTCTTTCTGTCTTTTGTGAAAATTAGAAGGATTTAAATAGTTTAATTCTACTCTTTAGCCCTTGCAGTTTAACTAAATATATAGAGTCATGTAGACTTCCTCTCTCAATCTTTGTTCCATTTAAATATATCACCGAGAAGCTGCTAAGTGATCATTAGATTATATAAACACAGAGAAGGTATGAAATAGTGGATCGGAGAGTATATAGATTTAATTCTCCAAGCATTCCTCTTCATTAAATACTATTGCTCATTGAAAGAAATATATTCATATCCTCTGGAAACATTTGAAATAAAACCATTTGTCTGGAGCAGAATACTCTTAGAGTAGAATCATTGCTGATATTACACTGAGCACCACTAATTCAAAGTTATGAATTGTAGATGTTGGCATTTATCCCTTAGAGAGCTTGTAGGTACAGGGGTGGCTGGCTGCAAGCTTGAGGTTACGTCATCCATCCTTGCTCTTTTGGCACCAATGACCATAGCAGTAATTCTTCAGGGTAAGGTGTCGCCCTCTAGTATCACTATGAAAGGGGAGGAAGTGTCTGTCTGAGACGTATGGTGTAGAACCCATTTCCACATTTCACTCCATAATGAAACACATATGACCTGTTCCTAAGTACCATTTCTAATAAAAAGTTGTCAGGGTTTTTTTTTTATAGCGTTTTCTTAGCACTGTCCTAGTGATACAAACAATGTTCCGATAAAAAAATCGGTCAACATCAAGTCCTTCATGGATTCTTCATGCAATAAAACCTTAATGAGATCGAGTATATCTCAATAAACCAGTAGAGAACATACGCAGTGTCAAGTCCTCTTCTTGAAACCATATACAAGTTGCCAGTCTCAGTTTTTTAGGAAGTCGGGAGGCTGCTTCAGAATGCCAACTTACTTTACTATTAGTATTCCGAAAAATGGGATGGGGCTAGAATTCCCTTTCCATATTTTACATGCAAATGATCATTCTATAATTAAAGTAGAAATGCACTTATTGAACATAGTTAGTTCCTACTATCATTCCTTAATTTCCAGATTCCCATCTATCACCCTGATCAATGCCAACTCTAATACCAACTATCATTTCATTTTAATCTAGTTTTTACTTATGTTCCTTTTTACAATGTTCTAGTGTTCTACTCTCTAGTTGCATTATGAGCCTGACAGAGTATTATTACTGCTTTAAGTAAATTGAACTAAATAAAAGTACTGTGCACCAAAAGTGGAATGTAATACAATTAAACACAAAGGCTATAAGATTAAGGAAATTATAAGAAAATGACTGTCATTGAAAACAAAGGAATGGGTTATTGTAAAGAAGATAGGAGTCAAAGGAAAGAGTAAGACATTCAAAGCTCAGCCCTTGGCATAAATGGTAATGGTAGACGCATCTTCTAACCTCTTTATAATAGGGATTGCTGTTGGAGGTTAATGAGATGTCCAAGATGTCCATCAATAGCATGACTGGCAGAGCTTGTGTAGCCATGGACTGGTGACTTTGCTGACCCATTTAAATATCTGTTTACATTTTATTTCTCATCACAAGGCAATGTTTTACCTCTCTAGAGTCTTTCCTTTCTTAAGCAGCTTGAGAAAGACTCTATAGGACGGAAACATAGACTTGTGGGGAGTAACATAGAATGCCAGGTCCATTTGTTTCTATTCACTGTGGAGGTGGTACAGATGAGAGGATATGCCATTCATTTCTAATTTAAATGTTAAGAATGTTCATAATGCTTGATCTACATAATGATGGTCACAGGTAGAAAATTGTGAATTGATGCAATGTCATATTGTTATTTTTATTCTTGTGGGCTTATTCAAAATTCCGTGACTTTTTGGTGAGCTGGCAACCAATTTATAAAAGTTAGAGGCAAGAAAATATATTCCACATACTTTTTTTTATTTCTGAGACTGTCAAAATTTTGATTGCTTTTTGTTCTGCTATTGTCCTTAGCCTTTCAGGTGTTTTGACATAATGTGTTAGAAACAATACATTTTAAGAGGGAAATAGTATCACTAAGAACATTGATACCTCTCAGCTATTATCCATTCTAAACGATTACAGAAACAGCTTGCGATGAAACGAGGTGCATGCTTTTCATTTAAAAGGTATATCTCGAAGTGAAAAGAATTGCACACAGAGACAAGGCACGTTCTTTGAGAATATTCCTCAGAGGATAGGAATGACCGTAACTGTTGTAATTTTTTTGTCTTTCAGCAACAATTCAAAAGCGCTTGAAGAAAGAGAAAAAGGCCAAAAGAAAATTGCAGGAAGCTCTGGAGTTTGAGTCAAAAAGAAGGGAACAAGTTGAACAAGCACTTAAACAAGCCACAACAGGAGAGGCACTCCGAATGTTAAATGGTAACACCACCAGCTGAGCGGCCAGCTTTATATTTGTCTGTAGGAAGGGTATAAATACATTGACTAAGGATAATGGCACTAAATAGTATATTTATGTAATAAATATACTATTTTTGGGGCTGATTGGGTTCGTGTGATGCCCTCCTGTATATTTCCTGTGTGAATTTATCCTAAACTTATTAGGCTGTCTTTATTATGGTTGCAATTTGTTCAGGTTTTTATTAATGTGTGTATATATATATATATATATACAGAAAAATACCGGCACTCCAAGGATTTCCAGAATATTGTCTTCTTTATTCTAAATTACATCAACATTTCAGCTCCCTTACAGAGCTTTCATCAGGATACACCTGTGTATCCTAGTGAAAACTCTGTAAGGGAGCTGAAACGTTGATGTCATTTAGAATAAAGAAGACAATATTCTGGAAATCCTTGCAGTGCCAGTATTTTTCTGTATATATTCTTAGCTACCAGAGCACCGGGTATTTTTGTTTTTTTGAGTTGGAGTGCAAGGTCTAATTACTTTTATATATATATATATATATATATATATATATATATAGTTACATAGGCTGAAAAGAGAAATACATCTATCTAGTTCAGCTCTCTTCACATCTGTTTTTGCTGTTGATCCAAAAGAGGGGAAATAGCCCAGTTTGAAGAGCTTTCCAATTTCGTAACAAACTAGGAAAACAATCCTTCTTGACTGGCAGTCAGATATCTCCTTGGATCAAGAAGCTATTACCCCACATATTAAAAATTATATCCCTGTTTAAACATCTGCATAGACTCTGATAAAACCACCTCTTCAGTTAGAGAATTCCACATCCTTATTGCTCTTATTGTAAAAAAAAAACAACCTTTCCTTTGCCTTAGAATAAATCTCCTTTCTACCAGTCTAAATGTGTGACCTTGTGTCCTATGTATAGTCCTGTTTATAAATACATTTGCAGACAATGGTCTGAGGCGCCATTTTTCTAAACTAAACACATTTCAAATTATTAACCTTTCTTCATACCTAAAATCTTCCATTCCTTTTACTAATTTTGCAGCCCACCTCTACACTTTTTCTAGTGAGATAATATCAATTTATACATATATCATATATATATATAAAAATACTGTGATGCTTTGTTTATATGCACTGAGCAGTGCATGTCTCACACACATAACAATTGTGATTGTGAAACTAAGTATGCTTCAATAAAGCCTTGTTAACTATATATAAAAACATTTGGCTCAGCTGTGAATTAAGTATAACTCTATCGCTAGATCACATGCATAAAATGTTCTGGTGTAGATATGTTCTCAGTAAAATAAAATAAAAAGCCAGAAATATATACAGTTTTACATTTTAATGCAAATATATGTAACCAATAACTTTTTGGTTTGTTTTAGATGCTTGCATCCCAGATATGGAAACAGAACACAATGGGTCTCAACACGATAGCCCCCCAATGCAAGGTAAATAATTGAAGGAATGTACAATTTGACATGTCCAGCACACAAACATCCATCAGTATTAACTCCAGGTTCCTTGAAGCCCTAAGAATTAAAATTGTTAAAAACTCTTTTTTAGTGTCTGATACCTTCCAAAGACACAGACCAGGCACAACACGTGGAATTGTACTGATTTATATTGGATAGAATTGTGTCAGAACATCAAAGTCTCTTGTGGTATTAGGTATTGTCAGATCTTTGGGGGTTGGTTCCTTTTGACCTTTTAAATAAAATAATGTGTTCAGACTTGCAGTTGATGGAAGAAAATGTATTTCACAAGTAAGATGTGTGAATTTCATTTCATTTGGGATTTGCTGAATCATATCCTCAAGCACTCTATTTAGGCTTTTATAATCTATACCCAAATACAATGTGTTTCTTTACTTAGTGACATTACTAATTAGTAGAGGCTTGCAATCATGGTTTAGGGCTACCTCATGGATCATTTACAGTCATTATCTGTATAATGCATTAAACATGCTGATTCTGGTATAATGCCAGTGTGAGGCTGCATGAGATCTTTACAGATCATTGTGCAGCTATATACTACCTGCTTTGTATCTACAGTTGCAATCTGTATTAGGTATTGAGAGTAGTAGGTGATGACATCATAATCATATACTTTCCAACATTTCGAATGGACAAAGAAGTATATTTTAAAGCATGGCTGCTCAAAAGCTAGAGCCACAGAAGTTGAAGAACTACAACTTCCATGATGCTTTGCACTACTTTAGAATCACAAAGCATCATGGGAGCTGTAGTTTTAAAACATCTAGAAATGTATGTGTTAGCACCCTGCATTAAAGGGACACTACAGTCAACAGAACCAGTACAAATGTCTATAGCCTGTCCGTGCAGTCTGAGCATGAAACCGCTGCCTTTACAGAGAAAGGGCAGTGTTTACATTGCTGCCTAGTAACACTTCTAGTGGCAGTCACTCAGACAGCCTCTAGAGGTGCTTCCTATTTCAGTGCTGCACAACATGCAGCACCTACATTCAGCATCTCCACTCTGCATGGAGCCACTGAATGCTCTCAATGGAGATGCATTGATTTAATGCATTTCTATGAGGAGATGATGATTGACGCAGTGTGGAATAGCTTTTTCCTATGGAAAAAGCATTTGATTGGCTGAGATCGTCAAGATTGATGATCTCAGCCATGGAGGCTGGATCAACCACAGCAAGACCAGCACGACAATGGAGAAGAGGTCTCCTATCTCCAATCTGATGGGCGGTGGTGACCTAAACATGTAGTCCAGCACTCTATTTAGGAATATGTGTTTATATTCCCATTACTATATTGTTCCTTTAATTTTAGGGATGCAGGGGTGTCTAGGGGTGGGGCTGTTGTGAGAAACTTTAGGTGACTTACTAATGATAATCTATGTAATTAAAATGTAATTTAGAACAAGAATAATGCATTGTATTTGCACAGACTGATTTCTAAATACAGTTATTGTAGTTTAAAGACACATTACTGTGAGCACTGTTATACACTCAAACACATCGACAACATGGAGCACCTGGAAAAGAGGGGACAGAGGGATTTGAGCCCAAACTTGGGAACGTCCCTTCTAAATAGGAACACTTGAGAGGTATGCAAAGATCACACGAGAGTCACCTAAGCTTAGGGTCAAAAAACCTGGGTACCTAGGGTATAATACCTGAAAAACTGTATTTTATATTATAATTATAGATAGTTCCTACAGCTCTATGATGAATGAAGATACTGTTCTGACCTTAGCAGATTAAAGGTTGTCAAGGATTGCAGAAGCCCAAGGGCTATTAGCTTTTTTTTTAAATACATATCATTGACAGAAATGCAACCAAGAAATTTGTTGAAAAAATATGCTCCAATTCGCATTGCAGTTTTCATGTGCTACCTATAAACAGAAAAAAGAATATGCACCGAGGAAAACAATTTACCCAGAATAACACCTGTTTTTGCCTTGATGAATCTCCCCAAAAATATGTAAAATGGCATGTTTTTTTTTAATACATTATATAACTGACACATTAAACCTATGCAAAAACAGCACATTTGAAGTTCCGTAATTTGCTGCAAATCCTGTTGCTTTGTAACTTTGCACCTTTGCACAGGATCTTGACAGTAACCTGTATTATGATACAAAGTTGTGATGGTGCTTAAAGGGACCCTTTTGGAAACTACAAATAATTTCATTATCTGATTATCTAGCAGAAAAAAAAAATATTACAACAACATTTACTGTACCAAGTGAACAATTATTTTCACTAGAACATAGGTGTGTGTGTGTGTGTGTGTGTGTGTGTGTGTGTGTGTGTGTGTGTGTGTGACCGTAGGCATAGTCAGTAGATGAAAAGACAAACAGACACTTAATTTATCATAGGTGGTGCACACTAATCAACCAGTCTGTTTAACCTCCATCACTTAAAAACTCAGTTTGTCTACACGTATGCGTAATGAAATAGACTGAAAGACTGCAGGATAAATCTTTAAAAAAAAAATGTATTTCGTTATGTAAATACCATAACAATAAATCTTGTTATCATAATGCTTTTACTGTCTCTCATGTTTTATAGATCAATTTCAATAATTATTCCATTAATGCTATGCTTCCAGCGCGTGATTAGCGTTCCTAAATCTGTAACTATTAAGTAAAGGCTTGATAATACTACGATCATGCTTAATGCATGCTTTATAAGGAGTCGTATTTTAACTACTTGTTTGCCGCATTCTTCCACTGAGACAGAACACTGCACTAAAAGGCAATACTAAGTGTGCAGAGAATGGGAGTGTAGGGTAGATCGTACATTTTATCCAGAATTTTTTGGAGCAGGTATGCAATCATATTTTTGTTCCGTATCAGGTGAGCTTTCTTACTAAGGCAACGAAGCATTCTGACCCTCTGGGACAAATTAAGCAAATTATGGTCATTTATACAGCTCTCTGAAACTGTGCAACACTCACAGGTTGACACAATCTAGCCAATCAGTCCCAGCTTTGTACGAGATAAAAATGAATATCAATGGAAGAGCTGTGATTCAGATACCGTGTATTGCCACGCATACATGGATTATTTGGCAACCCCAGATCGAACTGACTTGTTTTTGTATACTTTAAAGCTAATGCCTGCTGTTACTTTTTATCAGTACAGTTTAATAACCGGCATTCATTCGAATCCTGCTGAAGTGCATTCTGCATGCGCAAGTGACAGACTTAACCATTTAATACACCAATCTCCATTTAATTTAAAATAAACACGCAGGGCATGATTAGAAAAAAAACCTTCAGATCAATGATTTTGGCAAATGACATTGAAATACCATTGAAAGGGTATTTTTTTTTTTTTGCTGATCAAAGCAAATTAAATTAGCATAACTTTTACAAGAGCTCTGATAAAAAAAAAAAAATAGAAAAGAAAAAAAAAATTCCTAAACTGAATAGCTGCGCCATTAGCCAACAAAGTAATATTTTGTCTTTACTGCTCTATGCCATTTAGTTATTATCCTATTGGAAATCTAATTACAATCCTTTTACTCCCTAGTCAAACTTCACAGTTTTTGCAAGCTTAGCACTGACAAGTGATTTCATTACATTTGATTGCCCGCGCCCGGATTGACTTAACTTCTCTCGCAGAGCTAAAAGCCTCCTCAGTTCTCAGATTCCCTGTTTGCACATTACAGAAACAGCTCCTTTAATTAATTAGCACGAGCTGCAGTAACATGAACTGCTGAACAGAAAATAACATCACTTTACGAGCGCACAGAGACTGCTTCTTTTTGCATGTTTATACCTTGCTTAAGTTTTGTATTATTTCATTGTTAGGGGTTGTTTGTACAATGTTCCGTCTATACCTTTTTAACACTTCAGATGTAAGTACAGTAAGGGCAATAGCTGCAGCATGCACTCAGATCCAACAAGAATTATGGAATTAAATTAATTAGATCACATTGTCAACAGGTAAAAAAAATCTGTCCTACTGTATGTAGAATTCGTATGCCATAGGTCTTAATTTCCTAAATCAATGATGATCTAAAAACAAGTGCCTTGATTCATTACCTAAATTTCCTTTTGCAACATAAAATTCTACATACACAACTAGAGCAGTAAGTGTGAAGATGTAACATACCTGGGAAATTGTGATGAATTTGGCTAATCTATATGGGATTTGGGGTAGTAACTTGGTTTAAAGGGATGCTATAGGTGCCTAGACATCTTCATCTCATTGAAGTTGTTTGGGTGCCATGTCTCTGAAGTTTTAACCAATGAACTGCAAACATTGTTGACATGGTAGGTTTTAAATGTCCCCAGTAGTTGTCATACTGACAGCCACTAGAGGCGCTGCCACTTAAATAGCTGAGTAAACCACGACTATTTCAATCAGATGGTCTCAAAGCAACCATCTGATTGGTGCAACACAGCGTTTTGCCACTCAAGTGCCCTAGCCTCCCAGTGCTTTCCTATGGGAAAGCATTGGATTGACTGAGATCATCGATATTGATTATCTCATTCATGGAGGTAGGACTAGCCATGAGGATAGCAGTGCAGAGTGGGAGAAAAAGTGAATTAACTAGCTTTTCATGGACATTTGCAATCCTAACGCTATAGTGTTCCTTTAACAATGTAATAATAGGGCTTTTAGCATGAGACAACTAGATTTAATTTTTATTCATCCACGTTTATGAAAAATACATAATTCATCAGCAACAGTGATTTCAATGTATCATTTAGTATATATTTCTAATTAAAAGTAGCTTCATTTTTTTCTCACTTTTACCAGATGTGTATGCCTTTTACTTGGTATTTTGAGAAGAATTCCCACATCCTAAATTAATTAAGGACAAGTTTTTTTTTTAACTCTTCAGATTTTATAAAAAATATAAATTGCCTAAACAATGTAGATATAATGCAGAAAAATAGAAATATTAGTCATGTAGTGTCAATATAATATTCAACTTATATAAATGATAGTAGTAGTATGGACAACAGAGTTAAATTAAACAAGGCAGATCACTACCATAAGTAGACCTAGAATCCACTATATAAACTATGGGGTGAGAGGAACCATCATTTTGTAGAAAGTAATAAGGTAAGAACACAGGTAAGGTGAAAAGGAATCGGGAAAAGGGAACAAAGTACATCAGTTAATTAAAGTGTAAAAATAAATGAGAATTAAGTGTGTGGAACTGACATAGGCCCGCCATGGGTCTTACATTTTATGTTTAGAATTGTTGTCGATTTGTGAATCTTCATCACTACAACAGTCATGGTGGGAAATTTAGAATCCCATCAAATTCCTGTTATGGCTTTGTATAGAGTGCCACTTTGGCTAGTAAGTTGGTTATGTGGGCTAGAGAAAAGCCAGAACCAGTGGGACTGATCTTTGTTAAACATCCGAGAGTAGTCGTGACACTCTTTTAGTGGAGATCTTTAGACATAATCAGAAAATCAGAAATTTTTTAAATAGGTTCCTTTCTGCTATGACAACCTTTTTAACAATTAAAACAATTATCCTTATGGAAGCCAACTTTTTTTAATTTAAATCATTTTATGACCTTACACGCTACGTTGACATTTTAAGGAGATGTACATTCAATCAATGAGATGAGTATACCATACAATAATAAACAGGTTATACCCTTAACCTCTAACTGCAGTCTCTGTTACTGCAGTATTATAAATGATCCTATCTCTCCTGGATAGTCAAACAGTAATATGCCATAAATGACAATTAGAACAGTCAATAGCAGATCTCATATAATGAATGCAACAGACTAAATAATAAAGTCCAATATTAGTCTGTGCAAGTCTCCTTTGTCCCGGGTATTTTCTTGGATAGTAGCACTCCACAATAAAGGCGAGGATGTGGAAAAGATACAAAGAAAAATGAATTAGTGACTCTCTGTATTAATACTGTACATGAGAAGCAGTCCAGAGTAGTTAAAAATAAAACTTGCTTTATTAGGGTCTTAGCTCTCAGCTAAAATCAGTATATAATCAGACTTCATTAACATGTATCTATAAGCTGATATACAAAGTGCATATTAGGTGCAGACCTTGTATTGCTCACGAGATGAGTATACGTTCAGCATGGAATACATGCACATTGCCTCTCGGTTCTCAGTGTTATATACATGTATGTTTCATGTTGTAACATATTATCATGACCATATTATTGGCATAATAGTGCTCATGGCTAAGAGTGAGTGGTGGTGGGATGAAAACCTGCTCTTAAATATAGGCAAAACAACTCAATGGAATATGTTGACCAACTCTAATGTTCTCCTAACGCAACTGTTACCACATCACTTGAGTCAGTGACGCAGTGTTAATGTCGATGCGCATGCATCTGCCTTCTTTCCTTTATGTTTTCCAAAACTGTGAAGGTCAACACATATATTGGAACATCACTTTTTATCTACACATTTACAGCAATTTAGATATTACGGTGAAATTGTATTATCTGTAAAGTCATACCAAGTCATGTTGGTCGTAGCAGGTGCATTTTATGTTTCGTTTGTTTGTGGTTAACATTTTTTACTTTTTTTTTTTTTACACATGTTCTCGACTGCTTGACTGCAGTGTTGGGTGCAACATAAAAGTAACTTAAGCTTTATAGATTCTGACAGTAGAGCACCATAATTAATATTCCTGTAGTGTACACTAATGGATTCATTCCAGACACATTTCAGTGAGTTAGCTAACACACCTATCTCTACTATTGACTGCCCATGCTTTCTGTAGCACACCCTCCAGAACCACGAGTGAGCTGCCTGGGGGGCTGCAATGTTTCATTTTTAAGAAGTCATCTTTCTATTCTGACATATTTGCATCATAGTATCTTCTTTTGTCAGAGAAGACGATTGGAGTGTGTCTAGGTGTTGAGAGCCAGCTGTTGGTGATGTACGCCTCCGCTTGGGAATGTGATCAGAATGCTAATGTATAAATAGGATTATACCCGCTGTCCTAGCAAATGTTTTGATGATATGACAGCTCAGTGATTTAATTGAGTTAGAATTTTGAAACATGTTGCAAACTGCATCTACATCTTATTCACATAATGGATGCAATTGTAGATTTAACTGTACATAGCTCCTGAGAGTTGTTAGCGTAAAAAGCTTGTTCTGCCAGTCAGCATCTTTGAAGCAACCAAGCTAGTAAATTATTGAGTAACCTATGTGACTCCAGTTTACAATAACATTAAAGTGATTTCTTTGCTCTCAAGTCCATTGGTATGCATAGCTTTTAGCTGAATAGTTAATCGTTAATTGACTTTTACATGCAGGTATATCTCAATGTTATGAAACACAATTGGTTTTACTTGTAGAGTACAAGCTCATATGGTCAGGGATGGATTTGGTTGCCACTGAGAAAAATTATAAACGCAACACTTTTGTTTTTGCCCCCATTTGAGCTGAACTCAAAGATTTAAGACTTTTTCTATGTACACAAAAGGCCTATTTCTTTCAAATATTATTCACAAATCTGTCTAAATCTGTGTTAGTGTGCCACAATATACATCCGGCATAGTCTTAATTTAGGACCCATTTTTTGTTATTTTTGGTTATTTCTCCAATGTAGCACTTAAGACGTGTCACAGGAAATGACAAAAGAATGTAATTGAACATATTTGTTTCTGTGCAAGATCATTTGTAGTGCTTTGCGCATACATGAGTGGTTCAAAGACAATCTGCAGGACTGGTTGGCTGGTACCTGTGGCCTCAGCTCCCATGTGTCCTGGAAAGACATAATGCTTCACCAGCCATTCATTCTGTGTTTCACCTACATGGACCATACAAAGACATGCCCCTAGCATCTCCTAGTATACCTCTCAAACATGGGCTACACCAGACAATAAACCCTTTCAGTGCTGCAACCGAGAGTATCTCAATGCGCTGCTCTCCCTTGTGGCACATCACAAGGAAAGCGAGGTTTGCAAGACAGAGCTCTGTGATTGGTTGGCTTCAAAGCCAACTACTCATAGTGCTCTGATTGGGCATTCAAAGCATGGAAAGTGCTTTGTAGAGGCCTTTCCTGCCTTGAATACCCAGTCTGTTAGGAGCCATCAAGAGGCCCACATGAATTCTTTTTTCCTGCATTGTATTTTTTATTTTTATTTATTGTGTTTTTGCAAATCGGGTCTTATTTGTTTTAAAAAAATGTCAGGATATTTTGTTATTATTTGGCCTTGTTTAGGGTTGAAACAGAGAACTCTTTATTTAGTAAAGCCTTCAAATAATGCATTTTTTACACAATGTTTTTCCCATTATTTGCCCCCAACCTTACTACTATTAGATTGAGGGGGTTAGGTAAGGCTTTATTTTTGAGAAGTTTAATTGGGAACCTCTTGCCATCAGGGAGAAGGGGTGAGCTTGTGGGGCCAGAAAACTGGGCAACTCCTGGGCCCTTTTAACAAGGCCATTTAGTTGAATAAGCAGTTAATCCCAGAGTTTAGCATATCATATTTATTTTTTACAATTTCTACAGATTATAAGAACTATAATTGGTATTTCCCTAGACTTGTGCTTTCTTAGCTCACTGGAGTTTGCTTGAAAGTAGGCTATTTAAATTAGTCTCTTTTAAAGGGACTCTTTAGTCACACAGGTGGGACTGATCTTTGTTAAACATCCGAGAGTAGTCTTGCCACTCTTTTAGTGGAGATCTTTAGACATGATCAGATTTTTTTTTTAAATAAGTTCCTTTCTGCTTGACAACCTTGTTAACAATTAAAACAATTATCCTTATGGAAGCCAACTTTTTTAATTTAACTCATTTTATGACCTTACACGCTACGTTGACATTTTAAGGAGATGTACATTCAATCAATGAGATGAGTATACCATACAATAAACAGGTCCCCCAGCCTTCCTTCTTGCTTTTATATGAACTTTCATTTCTTAAAAATAATTTTCAGAGCGTTTTTATATTAAAAACTTACCTCCGTTCCAGCGCCGAGCTCCCAGCCATGCCGCGCCCCCTTTTTCGTCAAAACGACTGAAATTGCGGGGCCCAATAGGACTCTTCTCTGAGAGAAGCATCATCGCGATGTGGTGCGCATGCGCGGCTTCGCACTGCACCAATCGCGTTCTTCATAGAGCGGCATTGACAGCCGCCCTATGAAGAAACTCAGCGCTTTACCGCGCATGTGCGCGGAATGCGCGTTCGCGAGCTGAGCTGTCTGACTGACAACTCAGCTCGCTTTCTAAAACTAACAATAAGGGGGGGGGACCTACTGTCCCCCCCGGCCCCCACCCCTGTGTGGCGGGTGGGGGCCCTAAAATAAACAATAAGGGGGGGACCTACTGTCCCCCCCGGCCCCCACCGCTGTGCGGCGGGTGGGGGCCCTAAATTTAAAAATAAGGGGGGGACCTACTGTCCCCCCTGGCTCCCACCCCTGAGCGGCAGGTGGGGGCCCTAAAATTAACAATAAGGAGGGGACCTACTGTCCCCCCCGGCCCCCACCCCTAAACGGTGGGTGCGGGCCCTAAAATTAAAATTAAGGGGGGACCTACTGCCCCCCCGGCCCCCACCCCTGTGCGGCGGGTGGGTGCCCTAAAATTTAAAATAAGGGGGGGACCTACTGTCCCCCCCGTCCCCACCCCTGTGCGGCAGGTGGGGGCTCTAAAATTAACAATAAGGGGGGGACCTACTGTCCCCCCCCGGCCCCCACTCCTGAGCGGTGGGTGGGGGCCCCTAAAATTATCAATAAGGGGGGGGACCTGTCAGCTGAAGCCACTCCCACAGCAGTGCTGACAGCCTCAGCACACAAAGTGCATTCACAGTGCTTTGTGTGCTGATAGCCCTTCTGAAGTATTCACCCATGCGTGAATAGGTCAGATGTGAGGCCTTTTTAGGGCCTCTGAACTCGGAAGTCCCTCTGGTGGCCGTCTGATTGACTGCAACAAGAGGTGTTCCAAGCTTCCAATGTAAACACTGCATTTTCTCAGAAAATACAGTGCTTACAAGAAAAAGGCTCATTAAGGCCTCATTAAGCTGAAGTTGTTCAGGTGACTATAGTGTCCCTTTAAGTAGGAGTTAAAACAACAGGAGTTTGTTGGTGAACTGGTGGACTGTGGCTGGTATTAGTTAATTCCAAGTGGGAAAAAAGCAGGTTTAAATTTTTTGTATTTTTTGTTTTGTATTTTATTTTTATTAACTTTTACCCTTTTTAATTTATTTTTCTCCTTGCTGTTTTGATTTATTTTAATTTTTTTAAACTTTTTTCCCCTTTTCATATATATTATTTTTTTTTCTTTGCTGGATATATTTAAACTTTGTCCCTTTTTTTTTTTCTTCTATATTTTCCCCTTGCTGATTTTATTTAAAACGTTTTCCCTCCTTTTTAAAAAAAAATAAAAAATGTTTCCTCTCTTGTTGTTCTATTCCCCTCCTTGTGGGTGGTGCTGCTGCTGAGCTAATTAGGTGGAGTGCCCCTTAATTTCCACCTGTGTGGGATTTGTATTGCCAATATAAACCCACTACTAACTCACAGAGCTTGCTCACTGGAGTTTGCTTGAAAGTAGGCTATTTCAAGTAGTCTCTTTTAAGTAGGAGTTAAAACAACAGGAGTTGTTGAAATCAAGAGGGTAAATATTGTTTTGCTCACTTGTGTTATTTGGTAACTGGGTCTGAGTGCTAGCAAGATTACAAGTTTTACTCAGTGTACATCTTGCTGCATGTATGCATGCCTGGAAGAATCTGTCCAGGTTCCATACCTCTGTGGTGGGTGTGAGCGAGTGGCTTTTCTGGAAGCTCGGATTGGAGATCTGGAGAGGCAAATTGCAACACTGAGGGAGATTGATAATCTTGAGAGGAGTCTGCTGCTCACTGTGCAGAGTTTAGTGGGTACAGGTAGTGGAGTGGGAGGAGATGAGACAGTTGGAGAACAGGCACATAGCTGGGTAACAGTGGGGCGAGGAGGCAGAGAGGGAGGGAAGAGGAAAGGTTTAGCTAGTCCTGATCTAGTGCAGCCTAACAGATTTGCCCGTTTGAGTAAAGATGTTGGGTGCATCAGCTCAGGAGTAGCTGTACTGCAGGAAGCTGTTCTTTCTAACAGCCGTGGGAACAGCCCCTCTAGTACGGGTGGGGTTGAGAGGGTAAGGAAGTCTAGACAGGTTGTGGTGGTAGGGGACTCTATTATTAAGAGAGTAGATAGGGTAATCTACCACTCTGATCGACTCAACCGGACAGTTTGCTGTCTCCCGGGTGCTCGGGTCCGGCATGTTGCCGACAGAGTGGAGGGATTATTGGGAGGGGCTGGGGATGACCCAGCTGTCATGGTCCATAATGGTACCAATGACAAAGTCAGAGGAAAATGGAAGGTCCTAAAGAGTGAGTTCAGGGATCTAGGAAGTAAGCTAAAGAAAAGGACCTCCAAGGTAATATTTTCAGAAATATTACCTGTGCCGCGCGCTACAGCGGAAAGGCAGCGGGAGATTAGAGAGGTCAATGCGTGGCTGAAGTCTTGGTGCAGGAAAGAGGGTTTGGGGTTTTTAGAGCACTGGGCAGATTTTGCGCTTGGGTACAACCTGTATAGTCGTGATGGATTGCACCTAAACGGAAGAGGGTCTGCTGTGCTGGGGGATAGGATGGCTAGAAGGTTGGAGGAGATTTTAAACTAGTAGTAGGGGGGGAGGGTCAAAGCAATCTAGAAAATGGAGATAGGATAGAAATGAGATGGGCCTTAGCTCAGAACAAAGGGGATGGAGATGGAGGGAGGGGGGAGCTCAGAACAGAGGATGTATGTAATATTGAGGATTCACAAAAAGTACAAATGACTCATGGTAATATTAAATGTATGCTTACTAATGCGAGGAGCCTATATAACAAAATGGGGGAACTAGAGGCAATAGCATACACTAAACAATACGATATAATAGGCATAACAGAAACATGGTGGGATGAGACACATGACTGGGCAGTTAACTTAAATGGGTACACGTTATTTAGGAGGGATAGGAAAAACAAGAAGGGTGGTGGGGTATGTTTGTATGTCAGCCATGAGTTCAAGTCAAATTTTAGGCATGTGGAGTGTGACGAGGAAAATGTGGAAGCTTTATGGGTAGATATCAGCTTGGGGCAAACAAAGGGAATATACGTTATTGGTTGGGATAAGTTATAAACCACCAAATGTAAATATTAACGAGTAAGAACTGCTGTTAGAGTAAATTGGTAAAGCTGCAAATCGGGGTAACACATTAATTATTGGAGATTTTAATTACCCGGACATAAATTGGGATAGAGGGACTAGTACTTCAGCTAGGGGAATCCGGTTTTTGAATGTGTTAAATTACACCTTTATGTCACAACTGGTACAAGCACCAACTAGAAAGGATGCTTGTCTGAATCTCGTTATAACAAACAATGTTAATCTTTTAACCAACATTCAACATTTGGGAAATAGTGATCACAATATGGTAACTTTTGAAATAAACTCAAAAAAGCAAAAGCATGTGGGGTGTATTAAAACGTATAATTTAAAAAAAGCCAATTTTAATAAGATTAGGGTAGCTCTACAACATATTGACTGGCATAAACGCCTTAGTGATAAAAACACTGAGGAAAAATGGAAAGTATTCAAACAAATATTAGAAAGGTACATTTCACAGTATGTACCATTGCGTAATAAATATAAAAGAAACCAATTAAAACCAATGTGGCTTAGTAGAGAAGTAAAACAAGAGATCAAAAATAAGAAAAGGGCTTTTTTTTTTTTTTTTTTTTAATTCTTTATTTTTGTCGTGCAGGTGATTACAAAGCATAAACGTACGCCACAACAGCGTGCATGAATGGTTAAACATAGGATTAGCAGTGGCATGAGAGGTCTGCACATTTTTGTTTTAAAATGAAAATAACAGGCTGTTTAACAATATTAGGTAAGATTACAAATGTTAGGCTAGACAAGCTTGTGTTCGTAGCGCATTACAAGCAAAAAAATAAAAGATTAAAGTAAATAATAATAGAGAAACTGAGCTTAATAAACGTGTCCTGCTGGTGAAATATAAAATAGAGTACATTGCGCTGGTTATTTAGGCAGGCTAGTGCAGGTGGTTCAGTTAAACTAGACATATGCTAAACATACTGCGTGGAACTAAATAACATGCATGGTCGAGTAATGCTAAAGAAGATTTGTCGTTGACAGTTCAATAGGAACACATATTGCGAGGTGGGTGTCCTGGCTGTGAGTCGCTGCCAGTGGCGATAGTGCTCCTCTAAGTCAGTCCCTTCATCCTATGCCCACCTGACATACCGACCTGTCCAGCATGAGGGTATCGAGCAGGGACTCTGCACGGTCAGGGAAGGTGTTAAGGTCCTTCAGCGTAGTCAGCGGTATCAGCCGCCAGGGGTGGGTCTTGTACCTGCGGGCGCTATTCTGCCGTGGCTTTTCCGGTCCTGTTTGTGGTGAGGAGTTGTACTTTGTCGGATGTGTACCCAGTGTCCTAGTGTCTCTGCCCTTCAGGTCTGTTCGGTTGATGGATGGTGTCGGCAGGGGTTTTGTCTGGTGGGGGCGCCATATAGTTTGCGGTCTGTTGGGGTCCCTCTTTGTAACGGGCGGTCTGCAGGATCTTCTCACCCGGTTCAGTGGCGCCTGTGCCCGGCTTTTATGTGGCGGGTTCATGTTGGATGCACCTGGTCTGTGCTTTATCCTTCTGATCTGCATTTCTTTGAACCGCGTTCGCGGTGCTTGTGCTGAATGCGGGTGGCCCACCAGTGTATTAAGGGGGGCGCATCGGCTTCGTGTCGCTGAGGCAGGTACCTTTACGGATCGTGGGTTCCCAGCCTCGACGCGGTCCCAGAAGCGCTGGCAGATCGCGTCGAACTTGGCCCTGAATGCCGCTGCCCAGTCCTCATCCCCTCGCTGTTGCAGAGGCACCGCTCTGTCGGCGGCCATCTTGGCCAGGCCAGGCCTCGTGGTGCTGTCATGGCGGCGTGGCCCGGGTCTGTGTCCCAGAGGTATGTGTCCTATGCTGGAGGACCGGGATGACCCCCGCCGGTCCAGGGGGGGGGGACAGGGGTCCGTCCGCAGCGAAGCCCCCAGTCTTGGCGGTGGGAGAGCGGCCGTCTCTCCTGCTCCCGCCTGCTGACTAGGCCTCCGATGGTCGTCGGGCAGAAAACTCCCGTTTCGCTGCTTGGAGGGTAGCATTCTGTTCCTCTCGGCATTCCCCATTGTTTGCTGGCTCTATCGGCCCGCTTAAGTCACGCTTGGGTCAGGGAAAGCTGGATAAACAGCGGAGTCCTGCAGGAGCTCACAAGGATGTCGACCGCTCGGCTCTGCGGTCAGGCCCCGCCCCCCAGAAAAGGGCTTTTAAAGCATTTAAATCGGACAAATCAGAGGCATCCTATATAAGATATAAGGAAGCCAATAATACTTGCAAAAAGGCAATTAAAGTGGCTAAACTAGAAAATTAGAAATTGATAGCCAAAGAATGCAAAACCAACCCCAAAAATTTTTTCAAGTACATTAATTCTAAAAAAAACAAAAAATTAAAGTGTAGGTACACTGAAAACAGAGATGGGTCTGTTAGTCAATGAAGACCAGGACAAGGCAGACATTTTGAATAACAATTTTTCTTCAGTATATATTAATGAGGATCCTATGGCAAGAGATATGCATATGATTGCTGCAACAAACTTGCAGATAACTTGTGATTGGATAACTCGAGACAAGGTTCTACAGCTATTAATGAAAATTAATGTAAATAAAGCTCCGGGGCCTGACGGTATCCACCCGCGAGTACTTAAGGAACTAAGTGGGGAAATAAGTGAACCTCTGTATTTCATTTTTCAAGATTCTTTTGTTTCAGGTATTGTACTGGAGGATTGGAGGATGGCAGATGTTGTTCCTATATTTAAAAAGGGTTCAAAATCCTTGCCCGGAAATTATAGACCTGTGAGCTTAACTTCTGTGACGGGGAAATTATTTGAACGGCTATTAAGGGATAATATTCAGGAATTCATTGAGAAGAACTGTGTTATTAGCAATAATCAGCATGGTTTTATGAAACATAGGTTATGTCAAACTAACCTAATTGCATTCTACGAAGAAGTAAGTAGAAATATAGATCAGGGTGTTGCAGTGGATGTGATCTACTTGGATTTTGCCAAGGCATTTGATACGGTTCCTCACAATAGGTTAGTCTTCAAACTAAAAGAAATTGGTCTCGATGAATATTCTTGTTCTTGGGTAGAACATTGGCTTAAGGATAGAGTACAGCGAGTTGTCATAAATGGTAAATTTTCAAGCTGGACAAAAGTGGTAAGTGGTGTCCCTCAGGTTCTGTTTTGGGACCGCTTCTATTTAACATATTTATAAATGATCTTGAAATGGGCATTGAAAGCCATGTATCAGTGTTTGCAGATGACACAAAACTTTGTAAAGTAATAAAATGTGAGCAGGATATTGCCTTGCTGCAGAGGGATTTGGATAGATTGGGGGACTAGGCACTAAAATGGCAGATTAAATTTAACGTAGAAAAATGCAAAGTTATGCACTTCGGGGTTAAGAATGCACAAGCAATTTACACCCTAAATGGCAGTGGACTAGGGATAACCACACACAAGAAGGATTTGGGAATTGTTATAGACAACAAATTAGGTAGCAATATGCAATGTCAATCTGCCGTTGCTAAGGCCAGTAAGGTTTTGTCATGTATAAATAGGGGCATAAATTATCGAGATGAAAATATAATTTTGCCTCTTTATAAATCGCTGGTAAGACCACACCTTGAATATGCTGTGCAATTTTGGGCACCTGTTCTAAAGAAAGATATCATGGCACTAGAAAATGTGCAGAGACGAGCTACAAAATTGATAAAAGGAATGGAGCATTTTAGTTATGAAGAAAGGTTACAAAATGTAAATCTCTTCAGTTTGGAAAAACGGCGCCTTAGAGGGGATATGATAACATTATACAAATATATTCGGGGCCAGTACCATTATCCATTATCTGTAAATCTATTCATAAACAGGGCTATACATAGGGCATGAGGTTACACATTTAGGCTTGAAGAAAGGAGATTTCATCTAAGGCAAAGAAAAGTTTTTTTTACAGTAAGAGCAATAAGGATATGGAATTCATTGCCTGAAGAGGTGGTTTTGTCAGAGTCTATACAGATGTTTAAACTGCAATTGGATAAATACTTGCAAAAACATAACATACAGGGATATAATTTCTAATTAGTGGGGTAATAGCTGCTTGATCCAAGGAGACATCTGACTGCTATTTTGGGGTCAAGAAGGATTTTTTTCCTAGTTTGTTGCAAAATTGGAAGTGCTTCAGACTGGGTTGTTTGCCTTCTTTTGGATCAACAGCAAAAGCATATGTGAGGAAGGCTGAACTTGATGGACGCAAGTCTCTTTTCAGCTATGTAACTATGAAATAGAT
Organism: Pelobates fuscus; assembly: GCF_036172605.1. Classification (NCBI taxonomy): domain Eukaryota; kingdom Metazoa; phylum Chordata; class Amphibia; order Anura; family Pelobatidae; genus Pelobates; species Pelobates fuscus. Next base: position 32,837,626 of record NC_086325.1, read on the forward strand.
ATGCACTTTGAATACAGTTACTCAGAAACCAGACTGTGAGCCATGACAGTAAATATCACAGATCTTTAAACTGACTAGAATAGCGTAGCGGAACTGAATTAAGTAACACGGCTATTTACCTAGTAAATTGAGCTTAAAGTGTTTAACTACTTAATAATGTTGTATTTTTTTTACTTTATTGATACCAATTTTTGATATATGGGTTTGTAACTTCCAAATTTGTTTTGAATTTGTTTACTAAATTGTTATTTGAATACGTATTCAGAATATGTTATATTATTTGAGTCCACAATGCTTCTATCTGAGTAGTATTTGATTGTTCACTGCCCAGCATAAATAAGGATGTTTGTGCTGGGGGAAAAAAGGATATTAGGGTGCATCTCTTGATCTCAGTTGAAAACCGGAAATAAAAAACACATAAGTAGACAATATATAGTGTAGTATATTACACTGTTGATTGATATTTGTGAAAAGATAAGATAGGAAATGCACTCACATTTATTGGAGCCCAGCGTGGGGCCCCTTTTAAAGAGAGTTAAATAGTGTTTTTTATTTCCGGTTTTCAACTGAGATCAAGAGAGGCACCGCAATATCCTTAGGCGTACATTAGGCGTTCAAGTGCCAACTATTAGAGCTACACAGCTCCTCTTTCTTGTAAGTGCATCTCTTTTTCTCTTGCACCTCTGATTGTATAGCACACTGCACTCTATAATTTCCCTTGCTTTTGTATTCCTACTGTTACATATATCATCTGAGATAGGCGCTACTCCCAACTTTTTCCTTCCACCACCTTATTGTCCTCCGGATAAGAGAGACTCTGGCCCATGTTGTTTAAGCTGCCTTATTGCTACTTATTTCTCTTTGCTCCAATGATGAATCCTATTTGTTTCTATTCCTTTCAGTGGACTTACAAACAATAAGTGGATATATGCAAATTCAGGGATGACTCTACGTTGTCAGTTGGCTTGTGTGATACAACTGCATTCCCTGTATTCTATCAGGGCAGTGCGACGCCCTCTCTGGCTATGTGGTGTATGATATTGGTCTACACCAGCGTGCTCTTGTTTCAAAGTCATAAAATCACACATACATTTCTAAGTAGATGCCTATGATACCATGAAAATGTGTTTGTTGTGGTCCATACATACACAGATATTTGAGTTGTATGATAGGAGGTAGAAGATACTTTTTTTAAATTAAGTATTTGGTGACAGTGACCTAAGTGTTAGCCTGATTGCCATCATGCTTCTTTTCGGCCTAACATTTGCCTTGTTCCCTAATACAGCTGTACACACAATTAAATAGTCTTCCATATAAATTATGCCCTAGGCCTGTCTCCTGAATGCAGCAAGTGGTTGATCATTGATAGCATTGCTGATGGGTTGATATTATTGATAGCATTGGTGATAGGTTGGTATCATCGATAGCATTGCTGATGGGTTGATATTATTGATAGCATTGGTGATAGGTTGATATCATCGATAGCATTGACGATGGGTTGATAATATTGATAGCATTGGTGATAGGTTGATATCATCGATAACATTGCCGATGGGTTGATATTATTGATCGCATTGGTGATAGGTTGATATCATCGATAGCATTGCTGATGGGTTGATATTATTTATAGCATTGGTGATAGGTTGATATCATCGATAGCATTGCTGATGGGTTGATATTATTGATAGCATTGGTGATAGGTTGATATCATCAATCGCATTGCTGATGGGTTGATATTATTGATGACGTTGATGGGTTGATATTATTAATTCTTAAGTCTTGGAAGTCACATTACAGCTTTTTATGGCCCCTGATTTTAGATGTATTTTTTCCCTGACAATTTCATAACAACATTTTTATTTTGTTGTTATTTCATGTGCACTTTGTGTGTCTCAATTCTTTACTTTTCATGACATCACAACAACTGGTTTCTGGCGCTCTTTTTTTTAAGGGTTGGTTCTTAAGGTGTATTCTCATTATAGATTTTTTTTGTAAAAAAAAAAAAGCACAATAATTTGACAGGAATACTATTAGAACACTACTTTGTTTCCTTTTCTGCATACATCCCTTCTTTTTCTATCGCTGATTTTTTTTTTCATCTTGTTTTACAACACACAATGATTTACCCAGCATTTTCAGCTCTAAAATGTGTGTCCTGAGGGAGAATTACTATTATTGAAGGATTTTCAGCTCCCCGAGAATTTGTGAGATCTTTACTCTGTGTAAAATCCTATCCAAATGCCTTGCTTATTAAGCCACTCATGCATTTCACTGTAGGTTATAAACCAGACGAACGTGCACAAGGGGGCTATAAGCATATTTTAGTGTTACGGGATATCATTTATACAGTTTTTATATAGTCAATATTACCCCTAGAGAACAAGATTAGGCTTTAAACTAAATCTACAGTTTTGCTCACCTTTGTATAATATTCTCTTTAATGGAATGAAACCTACGTAAATGAATATTTGATTAGAGGGAAAACGAAATAAATGAATACATTTATTGCACAGAGGCTCATACAAATCTTCCATACACAGAACAGCACAATGCTATTAAGCTGTATATCGTTTACATTGAACTGTTTCAGAGGGCTAAGTACTCTCCTGTGCTGTACATACAGTGTGTGCCATTGCACATTAGTCAGACTGGCTACTTACTAATCTTGCTTGTCTGCACAAAACAGTGTGTCAAGGTTGACTTTGCTAAAACTACTGTAGCCTAGCATGTAAAGTTGCTGCTAAGAATAGTGGGGGAGCTACTATAAAGGGGGCAAATGTGACATGTTGGAACCAATATATGTTATTATTCTCTTACAAAAATACCAATGATGTGGGCACATGGATAGAGAGATGACAGAAAATGAAACTTAGCTGGTAAAGTACAAATAGTCCAAAAACTAACACAATAATATGAGTAATCTATAACATTCATAATCTCCGATAATGGTCAGGCCCAGCTCAAACAAAGCTTGGAACTTTCATAATATCCGATAGTGGACAGGCCCAGCTCAAACAAAGCTTGGAACATTCATAATTTCCGATAGTGGTCAGGCCAAGCTCATATAAAGCTTGGAACATTCATAATCTCTCATAACGGTCAGGACCAGCTTATACAAAGCTTGGCACAAGATCCAGTCTTGCTGGACAACCAAAAACCCTAATGAAGAGTCAGTCTTTATTAAAGACTTTTCTTATCAATATAAAAAAATGATTAATGATGCGCACAATAAGAACATTGTCCTAGAAAAACAGTGAGGAGGTAGGAGAGTACAGATTGGGGAAGGTTCAAAAGGAAAAATCTAGATTTTTATTTTGCTTCTCAACCTGAATACAGATAGATTCAGAGACTCACATCAGTCTGGATTGAAAGAGATTCAGATGAACAAAGCAAAACATGACAATATCTGGTTAGAGGGATTTGGTTTGATAAATCTAGGCTTATGGTGTCACAATGACCTTTCTTTTCTGAGGAATAAACTCATGGCAACGTGTAGGGCAGATGGTCTTAAAAGGTAATATAGTCTCAAATCATGCATTGCTTTTCTTATATGTTTTTTTCTTCTTCGTTTTTTCATGATTGACACACCCCAGGTAAGTTGTCAAGCTTTTAGCTTGCTGTAGTTAATATGGTGCTTCGAGTCTTCCTTTTAGAGCTGTATCCAGGGGTCTCAGTAAGGTTATTGTGTTTGGGACAGTGGGCTGGGGTCGACTGTCCTGTCCGGGTTCCAAACCAAATACAATGCAGTACTAATTTTGATAAAAATGTTTAAAAACAGTTTGACATAAACTGAAGACCTGCACTCAGAGATCCCCTGTACCATAAACACAACAATAAACTGCAGCACTAACGGTGCAGAGTGTCCTTCATATATTTATTCCCTATTATATCTGCGTATGACAGCTACCCCTCTGGCTGTCTATCTATCTGACAAACCGTCAGTCCGTCTGTCTATATCATGTATATTTGGACCAAGTTCCATCATGGCATGATTTTTACTTTCACCATAAATATCATAAATAGTATATATAATATGAAATGTTATTTCCTCCAATGAAAAGCAATTTGTACAATTCTCTTATGGTATTGGTGGACATCTCCTCATGGATTAGTAGTTTTGCATGTTTAATTAACAAATTAAATATATATATCTATGATTTTCACTGTCATTCTATCCCGATTTCTTGCACACCATGTCCTTTCTTTCTCTAGGACATAATATATATATATATTTTTATTTCATATAAATAAAATACGACCTATCAGTCTGCCATTAGGATTGTATCCACACATGCATTCTGTCATTCTAAATGGCTCACTGCAGTATGCAATTTTTACAGGAGATGTTTCTAAATGGAAACCTTAAATAATGAATTATTTTAACTACATCTTTACTTCATAAATAATACACAAATGTCAATGCTGTGGAGACTAGTTTTAAAAAAAAAAACAAATTTGTTTACTGTACCAATAAATAAAAGATGTTAAATATTGCAGTTTAGTGTATTATTTAAGCATTTAGCTTAAGCATACTTATCTTTTTATTGCGTGTGTGACAAATATTTTTCACAACAAGCACTTTATTTCCTTTTTTTATGCAATTTAAGAAAAAACTAAGCCATGAATCTGACAATATTTCAAGTTTTTTTTTCAATTACATTTTTGTGTTCCTATAGTTACCTGTTAGTGAAACATAAACATGGACAATACACAAGGATGTAATCATACTTAGAGACATTTGGTGGTTCCGTGTTTGTAAGGTCTTGACCTTTTCTCCCCAGATGTGACTTAAAATAAATTGTGAAAGTTTGATGGTGGAACTCAGAGCCAGACTGAAATGTTTGGATGGAGGTTATTGGACAGGGGTGTTACATTTAAAATGTTAAAATTAGTCAAAAGTGATGGAAATATGCTAGACTGTATTACAACAAAACACGCAAACATAGATCAGAGCGACCATGAAAGGATAAAAAAAACAGAGTGTAATTACAGAATACTTTCAAAAAGGTGAAAACCAAAATACTCAAAGTTAAAACGATGGAAAAACCTCTATGGTAAGGACAATAGAAAATGAAAAACCTTGAATAATGAGCCAGACATCACCAAGAAACCAGAATAGTTAAATCAACTTGATCCATTGAGAGAACCATAAATGGGCAATGGTTTTCTATTGGTTAATAGCTTTTATAGTACAAATTGATGGGAATTTGACAGCAATTTGGTTATGCCAGGAGATGCAAGTGTGCGTGGTTGGTAGAGATTTAACACTGCAAAACTGGCATGGACATTGCCAGTACAAGACAGAAGATTGTGGGAATAAGCAGCATTGGATGGATTGGTGGTGGACACTAAATGACGAGGAAATGTTTGTCTTCACATCAACTTAAAAAGGGATATTTTAGGAGTTTAAAGCAGGCCCGGACTGGCCATCGGGCACACCGGGCAAATGCCCGGTGGGCCGCGGTGGCCATGGGCCGAGGCCGGCAGGGAGATCACAGGATCTCCCCTGCCGGTCTGTGCAGGGCCGGCACTATCCGAGCGCCGGCCCTGAAGTAGTCCACGGCGGGCCGGTGGGGAGATCAGAGATCTCCCTCACCGGCCCACATACAGTATCCTGTGGCCGCCGGCGGGGAGAGAGAGGAGGGAGCCAGGCGAGGACCCGGCGGAGCTCCTACTTACAGCTCCGTCGGGTTCCTCTCGCGAGATTCGGAGCGTTGCCATGGCAACGCTCCAGGTCTCGCGAGAGTGAACTCTAGCCACACAGGCTAGAGTTCACGCACCACTGGACCACCAGGGATGGAAGCCAGCAGCAGGATCCCCCCTCCCAGGCATAAGGTAAGCAGGGAGGGGGGAAATAATCACACATTTGTCAGGATTTAAATTATGTTATGTCATCTTAATGCATTTTAGTCAAAAACACAAATAAACATATAATTTATTATTACAGTGGTGATTGTGCTATGTATGTTACAGACATGAAGACCTTTTCCTCCAGCATGATTTTGGACATGTACAAAGCAGATGAGTGATCAGACACTCCATCTTTGAATTACTTAAATGTTCACTATAAGAACTATAGGCTACTAGCATGACACATGAGGATGGAGAGGCTGTTCATGCACTCATAGCATTGTATTTCTAGTCTGTACTGCTATGCCATTAGTATTTTGGTAGAACAGAAAAAGTGGTCACACACTCACAGCACACACCCACACACACCCTGCACCCCTAACACTTACAGCACACACACACACTGCACCTCTAACATTCACAGCACACACACACACTGCACCCCTAACACACACTGCACCCCTAACACTCACAGCACACACACACACGCACACACTGCACCCCTAACACTCACAGCACACACACACACACACTGCACCCCTAACACTCACAGCACACACACACACACTGCACCCCTAACACTCACAGCACACACACACACTGCACCCCTAACACTCACAGCACACACACACACTGCACCCGACACTCACAGCACCCTCACTCACACACACTGCACCCCTGACACACACAGCTTCCTCACATGCAGACACTGCACCCTCACACACAGCTTCCTCACACGCACATAGCACCCTGATGCAAACACAGCACCCGCTCACACACAGCACACACACACTGCACCCATCACACACACAGCACCCTTACCCACATAGCACCCTTACGCAAACACAGCACCCATCACTCACACACACACACACACTACACCCCTCACACACACTGCACTCCTCTCGCACAAACACTACACCCCTTACACACACCCTCACACACACTGCACACTATGCTTTCCTAGCATTTTTGTCTCCTGGTATCCCAACTATGGAGACACCAGAGACAAATTTCAAGCAAACACAGTGCAAGCATGTTATTAAATTTGCTTGCACTGTGCATAACAAATACAGGGTCTTTTTCTCATGCCAGAGCCCTTCAGCAGAGCTCTGCGCATGGTCTACCCTGGAAGAGCATTGAACCAACATGCTCACTTTGTGATGGGGCGTGCTTGTCATTGGTGATGACAAAACACACCCTATCTGGCCCCGCCCCCTTTTTAGTGGGCCGCTGTAATTAAAAAATGCCCGGGCCGAATTTTCTTCCCAGTCCGGCCCTGGTTTAAAGCATTGTTTCCATGGCTCTTTCCCAAAATTCTCTGGCATATATTTTTGAACTATCGTTCTCAGAATTCTCGGTCATACAGTTGTTGTTAAATCTGTAGCTAAACTGGAGGGTCCAATTTATGAGGTTATTAAATTTACACTATGAGGTTATTCAGAAAGGTAAATCAAGCAAACTGCAATTTGCAATCATGTTGCCTCTCATACAGACCTCATCACCATTCTATCATAGGCATGTTTACACAGTAATAAAAAAAAACACCCAGATATTCTGAATTCAACGAATGTTTAACAATATAATTACAAATTATGTTCTGAAATCTGGATTGCACATAAGTTTTGATTACTGATCATAAAATGTGCATGTGACATGGATACAAAAACATGTGTCATTAGCTTAATATATTTACCACATATTTACCAAGGCATGAGACCAAATCTAAATATTGTTCATTTGTTGACAGACACAAGATAACTGTACAGTTAAAGAGATACTAGCAATTATATTTAAAACTACCGCATTGATTTAAATAAGGACAGTAAGTCTGTAACTTGGGCTGTAAAACATAATTGTTTTTTTTCTGACAAAGGTTCTTGTACTTACTGAAAGGTTATTATATACCAGTGAATTGTTATTATGTAAAAGTCATAAGGTTTTTATTAAAAAAACAATTTCTTCAAGGCAAATAGCCAGCAAATGATAAGCTTTCACGTTCTGTGTAGAATGTAGACACACACCCACGATAAACTACATACAATGAATTGCAAGGATTTCCACATGCATGCCCAAACACTTTGCATTTCAGTCACAGTGCTATAAACAAAGAAACATTGAACAAATAACACACATAGTTTTTTTTTTCAATCTTCAATAAGTAAATCTGTAATCTGTGGATGGCAAGTCTCTCTTAAAAATCAGGACATTTTCAAAATGGAGGTATGGAGAGAGCCTTCAGGAGCCTCATGTGTGTGGTTACAGTTCAATTAACAGAGCAAGAGAACTTCTAAAGTAAACACACTGTGCTGTCTGATTGCAAATGAAACTGTGTTTTCATGTAGTCTGTGTTAGTGACAGTAGGAGAGGTGTGGCTAGGACTGTATACACAGAAACAAAAAAAGGTGCTTTAACTCATAAAAAGGCAGATAATTGAGCAGTAAGATGGCATGATCTATACACCAAAATGGCTTCATTAAGCTAAAACAGTTTTGGTGTCTAGAGTATTCATTTCAGGAAGACCTGGACAGTGTTACAAAGCTTCATAGTCTCTACTTCCTCAGTTCTTGGAACACTAGCTATATCTACAGACATAATAGTGATTCCGTAACAACTGCAGTGCAGATACTCTGTTACCATGTTTCAGTCATCGGCAATTTTTTCAGTGGTCTTTGAGAGTTAGAAAGTCCATGCATCTACGTAGACGAATGGATATTCCTAAACACACCTTATTTTATATTTCACAGCAACGCTTATAGGTTTGTGTTACTCATCTTTGCTAAATGAAAATATTTTTAATTTTAACAACCTATATTTAAAATACATTATCCTTTTCTTATGTTGTTTTTTTTTTTTTTTGTGCATTTAATTCCAAAGAGTTTCCCAGGCTTCTTAACATTCCTCTGGAGATATTATGTTCTATAATCTTCCTGGTCTCTATTCTTGTTTATGTCCAGAATGCATATTAGATCATCTTTGTTTGGAGATAGAATACAAGAGCTCTTAAAACACAAACCATTCAGTAACTAATTAGCTGTTTCCTGCTCCTAATGAAGTGAGCACGTTGGTTTGGATTAAAATTCAGCCACTGCTCTCAGCTGTTTATGCTTCCAGATGTTTTTGCTTTATCTAGGAGTTTACTTTGACAGCTACAGCTAAATGATAAATCACTCATATTATGGCTGAAATGCATTTTGAAATTGAAATGTGGCAAACTTTGAAATTGCTCCAAGGATCAGTGTCACATAACAGGTCATTATTGGTTCTCTGCTCAGGGTGAACACGGTATTGGCATATGCAAAGCAGGGATGGGGAGAATCATCAAAGCAACACAGATTGTTGCAGAGAATTGTGCTTTTAGTCTCATTCTTACTGTTTGCTGATGTGGAATTCACGTAGACTTTCCTGGCAAAGACAGGACAGGTCAGGAATGGCCTAATTAAACCGTTATAATTTTCATTAACAAACAGCAAAAATGACAACTATTCAAAAAGCAACTGACATGTTTTTATTTTTTATGTATTATGGTACATTCATCCCAGTAAACATTATTTATCTATATGGTTCTGTCATATATATGTTTCCTTTAGCAGATGCATTGTGATTGATGTCTATCTATCTATTATTATTAGTAGTAGTAGTATTGCTGTACAATTGCTTTACAATAAGAGGGGACTTTACCAAATGAGACAATAACAAAATGTAACAGGAACAATAGGTAGTTGGGGACCCTGCTCAAATGAGATTATCTATCTATCTATCTATCTATCTATCCATCCATCCATCCATCCATCCATCCATCATCTGTCTGTCTATCTATTATTATCATTATTGGTATTTAAATAGCACCAGCTTATGCCGCATTGCTTTACAATAAGAGGGGAATTTACCAAATAAGACAATAACAAAATGTAACAGGAACAATAGGTAGTCGCTTATCTATATATCTATCTATCTATCTCTCTACGTGACAATATTGACCTCAGTAGAGACTCTTCTCAGAAGTTACTATGTCCAAAATGGGACCAGCTTGACTTTAGCAGGGGCTCATTTTTATAAGTTTCACAAACTTTGTCAGAAATAAGATGGCAATCAGGGGAAATACAAATACATTTGCAATATATGCACTATTACTTCTATTTCAAAAGGCAGTTGTGATATAAGATCTAAATCGTTTTAAACTAAATACATAGATTTCTATTTGCAAACATTTTTTGTTTTAATAAACAGATTGCTCATTCCTGTTATTTCTTTAAGTAATTTTAACCTTTTTTTTTCAAAGCAAATGATTCTCAAAGTAAACTGGATGTTAACAATAGATACATTCTTTAAGGAAGTTTATTAAAATGTACATAGTGGTTTGAACTGTCTCTACATTTTTTTCTGTGTATAATAATTTATATCCATATAACATATACTTTCCTGCTGTAAACTGGTCGTTGTTCATTAAAGAAACATTCCGGGCACCGTAACAACTTAATCACAATTAAGTTGTTATGGTGCGAGGAGGTCCCCAGGCACGGTCTTACGGTTAAATCATTAACAAACTTTGAAAGATGGCACCTGATTGCTCTGCCCAGCTACTTTCTTTCTGGGTCTGAAGCTTTGAAGCCTTGACTTCAAACAATTTACACACAGTTTATAGTTCGCAATGCAATTGGACACCATCTTCCAGTTTTGGGGGTTAAACTGTCCATTAACAGTTTAATCCATTATGGTAAAACAAAGCCTGGGACCTCCTTGCACCATAACAACAGTGTCCCTTTAATCAATACTCGGTATATAAGTTGTGCATGAAAACAGTGTAAGACGTGCATTTGTTCTATATTTTATGTTATTTCATAGTAGTTGTTGCTAACATAGTACAGACAGTCTAAATATGTATACTATGCAGCTAAATGTAAAAAAAAAATAATATATATATATATATATATGTCTAAAAATTAAAAAAATTAAAACAACCCGCGTTTGTAATCGGGTTGGGTGGCCCTCCTAGATGACAATGTGAGCAGCTGACTAATTTGTCTGTTGGTAAATTGATATAAAAATAAAACATCTAAATGTATATTAATTAGATATGTTGTTTACATTAAAATTTACCGTTTTTTCTTTTTTTTCTTTAGAAAACAGGACGTACATAAAGCCACCTCCGATCATGTACTGAAAAAGTGGAGATTGGCGTCCGAAGATTATACTGTTCCTGAGAAGGGTTCCTCCCAACCTCTGATGCCTTCAGTCTGGAAAGAAGAAGAAGAAGAAGATGATATAAAGCATGAACTACGAAGGACTTTTTTTGAGAAATTGTCACCCATAATGAACTGCCATGTCATCCTATTAATATCAAAATATTCCCTGTAAAAACATTTTTTAAATGAAACTAATCCATGTAACAATTTTGGATTTTAGAAAAAGTCTACATTTTTAAGCACATCTGAAAGTTATTCCGCTATCTCTTTGCGTCCCAAACTGTTATTTTATTTGATGTTTTTTTTTATTATAGTTTGCAAGATAGGTCAAGCATTTCAGTCCCCTTGGGCATTTAAATTGTTGATGCCAGGATCTATCCATATTGTACAGCTACGGCACAATGGTAATACGAGACTCAACAAAGTCTTTACCTTTACCAGCTATCCCTGTGACTGAACTAAACATTGTTTGTTAATCGAAAACCACTCATCACAGAACAGTATAATTGTGTTTATAATTTTAGCTTTGTTTATCAAAGCTGATACTCAGTATATATAACATTTTGGAAAGAAATGTGTGTACATTTTTAAAAAAAATAATAAAAATAAAAAACAATGCTGTACAAATTTTCTTTAATTTGATGACCAAGCTTGGTGCCTACCTGCAAGGCAGCTAGATTATTGAGGATCACTATGCCGTTCTATGATCTGCTTGGAATTTGATCTTTTAAATGAAGCAATGTTACGGTAGAGTGTTAGATAATGGAACCTTTTAAGTATGGTTTCTCTGTTGTATCATATTAAGTTAAAATATAACTTTTTTTTGTTAAGATGTTCTTGCTAAGATACAGTATTACATTTTTTTTTGTTTTGTTTGACTTTGGAAATCTTTCATTTTTTGATGCCTAATTTAATGTATTATATTAAATTGAACAGTTAAACTAATCAAACGACCGGTTGAAAAATTTTACTGTGTAGCACTCCAAGGCTGGTTTAATAAAAAAAAAAAAAAAAAAACACTGAAAAAATGTCTTCTTATGATATTTTAAGTATGTCTCTAATTTCTTTCAAATAATATTCCATCTCTACTTATTGGGGACTTCAACATTCCAATTAACCCACCTTTGACCTCAGTAGCCTCAAGCCTCAAAGTTTGTTTCACTTACTTCCTCCCTCAGCCTATCCCGGTGGACTACTTCTCCCACAGATGTAGCTGCCAATACCCTCAATCTTATTTCTTCAGATGCATGCACAATCTTTAATCTCTGTAACACTCAGTTTCCTCTCTCAGATCACTACCTCTTATCTTTTATTCTTGAGAGCCCCCTCACCCATCATTCTCAGTCTAACCCACCTCATTGCAGGAATAACCTAAATTCTCTTGACCTCCAGCAACTGTCAGCTGTTGCCAACTCTCAACTTTCATCCATCCTTACCTTCTCCTGTCTCTCTCTCTCGCTTCCTCCTCTTATAATGTTATCCTTATAATGTAGCCCTGCTCCAAGCATACACCTCAAGCGGTCGTGCCTCCAACTGTGGCACATTAAGTCTATCTACCTGCAGATTCGCTCCCATTCAGTTGTTGCACCTTGTCAGACTTCCACCATTACACATTCATCTTGCTCTCTTCTTTGCCCTCTCTTCTTTGCCCTGCTGTGGCCATCCCCAAACCAACCTTTCAACTGATAGCTTTGCATGCTATTTTACTTCAAGATATTTTAAAGAAATAATTATACCCCCCACCCCTTCACTTCTCTCTCAACCAGACTTGGACTGTGCCTTTCCTACTTTTCATGCCTTCTTTCTGGCTACTGAACTCTTGTCCCATCCCCATCACTTTTCTACTTGATCTCATCTCACCTTATCAGATCTCTCTCCCTTTGTCTTGTGCCATCCTTAAGGCATAGCTTAATATGCCCTCTTTACTCTGGCATTGTTCCCAGTCCCCTTAAACATGCTACTGTTGTACCTGTCTGAAATATACAATTTTTTGAGCCGCCTTCTTCTTCTAACTGCCTTTCTATATCCCTGCTCCCTTTCTCTTCAAAGCTTCTGGATTGACCTATGTTTACCTGTCCGGCATACTTTCTCAATTTCCTCTCTCTCCTTTACTCCTTTCATTCTGACTTCCTCCCCCTCAATTCTACTGAGATCTTTCTCATTAAAGTAACTAACAATCTAATCATGGCTAAATCCAATGGCCACTACTCCATACAAATTCCTCTAGACCTCTATGCTGCCTTTGACACTGTTGATCATGTCCTTCTTCTTCAAACTCTTTGATCCCGTAGCCTCCGAAACACTGTCTTCTCATGGTTCTCATCAGACCCAGACTGGCCATCAGGCAAACCGGCAAATGCCCAGTGCGCAGCAATGGCCATGGGCTGAGGTTGGCAGGGGAGATCAAAAAATCTCCCCTGCCAGCCCAAGCATAGCAGTTTGGCCCCGAGAGGGTCTGAACAGTTCTGTTTCCTCATGGTCTGGAAAGGGAATTATGCAATAAATAGTGTGCACAGTGTGGAGGTAAATAAATATAGTAGCTCAAAAACACCTATAAAGTGGTATCCCCTACACCACTTAAAAACACATAGTATACATACATATAAGGTGGAGCTTATGAATCACAATTCTGCGAAAATTCTGCAAAATAAAATATATACAACAAATAGTGCAATATATCTTTAAAATACTGTATAGAATGGAAATAAAAGAGTAGTTAAACACACAAGCCTGGAGTCATACCCTCAAATGACTCCGGTGGTATAGACTTCTGGACCATTTGGGGGTTGAGGGTATGACTCCAGGCTTGTGTGTTTAACTACTCTTTTATTTCCATTCTATACAGTATTTTAAAGATATATTGCACTATTTGTTGTATATATTTTATTTTGCAGAATTGTGATTCCTAAGCTCCACCTTATATGTATGTATGGAAAGGGAATTAGGTTACGGAGCAAAGGGCCTCCACACTGCATGCAGGGCAACCCTCTCGTGGCCTCCTCCTGCTGAGGTAGAGACCACTAGCCCATTGGATCACCAGGGATGATCAGCAGTGTGCTCCCTCTCCCGCTGTAAGGTAATAAGGGGAAAGGGGAGTAAATGTGTAGGTTTTCTTTATTTTAATTTAAATAATGAAACTAGCAAATTGATTATTTAACCCTATCCAGCCCTTGTATACATTAACTATACCCACCACTTACACACTACACCCCCTATATACACTCCCTACATACACACTATACCTCCTATATACACCCCCTATATACACACTACACCCCCTGCACCTACACACTATACACCCTACACCTACACACTACACCCCCTATATACACATGACACCCCTTATATACTCCCTACACCTCCTGCACCTACACACACACTATACACCCCCTAAATACACACTACACCCCCTATATACACATTACACATCCTGCACCTACACACTACACACACTATACATCCTATATATACACACTACACCCCCTATATAGAGATGGGTCTGTTAGTTAATGAAGACCAGGAAAAGGCAGACATTTTAAATAACTAGTTTTCTTCAGTATATATTAATGAGGATCCTATGGCAAGAGATATGCAAATGATTGCTGCGAAAAATGTGCAGATAACTTATGATGGAATGACTCGAGACAAGGTGCTACAACAGTTAAAGAAAATTAATGTAAATAAAGCTCCAGAGCCTGACGGTATTCACCCACGAGTATTTAAGAAGCTAAGTGGGGAAATAAGTGAACCTCTGTATTTAATCTTTCAAGATTCTTTTGTTTCAGGTATTGTAATGGAGGATTGGAGGAAGGCAGATGTCGTTCCTATATTTAAAAGGGTTTAAAATCCTTGCCTGGAAATTTTAGACCTGTGAGCTTAACCTCTGTGACTGGGAAAATATTTGAAGGGCTATTAAGGGATAATATTCAGGAATTCATTGGGAAGAACTTTATTATTAGCAATAATCAGCAAGGTTTTATGAAACATAGGTCATGTCAAACTAACGTAATTGCAAGTAAGAAGTAAGTAGAAGTATAGATCAGGGTGTTGCAGTGGATGTGATCTACTTGGATTTTGCCAAGGCATTTGATATGGTTCCACATAATAGGTTAGTCTTCAAACTAAAATAAATTGGTCTAGATGAATATGCTTAAGGATAGAGTACGAGTTGTCATTAACGCTAAATTTTCAGGCTGGACAGAAGTGGTAAGTGGTGTCACTTCGGGGTCAAGAATGCACAAGCAACTTACACCCTAAATGGTAGTGAATTAGGGATAACCACACACGAGAAGGATTTGGGAATTGTTATAGACAGCAAATTAGTCAACAATATGCAATGTCAATCTGCAGTTGCTAAGGCCAATAAGGTTTTGTCATGTATAAATAGGGGCAAAAATTATCGGGATGAAAATATAATTTTGCCTCTTTATAAATCGCTGACCACACCTTGAATATGCTGTGCAATTTTGGGCACCTGTTCTAAAGAAAGATATCATGGCACTAGAAAAAGTGCAGAGACGAGCTACAAAATTGATAAAAGGAATGGAGCATTTTAGTTATGAAGAAAGGTTAAAAAATTTAAATCTGTTTAGTTTGGAAAAACGGCGCCTGAGAGGGGATATGATAACATTATACAAATATATTCGAGCCAATACAAACCATTGTGTGGAAATCTATTCATAAACAGGGCTATACATAGGACACGAGGTCACACATTTAGGCTTGAAGAAAGGAGATTTCATCTAAGGCAAAGAAAAGGTTTTTTTTACAGTAAGAGCAATAATGATATGGAATTCTCTGCCTGAAGAGGTGGTTTTGTCTATACAGATGTTTAATTGCAATTGGATAATACTTGCAAAAACATAACATACAGGGATATAATTTCTAATTAGTGGGGTAATAGCTGCTTGATCCAATGAGACATCTGACTGCTATTTTGGGGTCAAGAAGGATTTTTTTCCTAGTTTGTTGCAAAATTGGAAGCGCTTCAGACTAGGTTTTTTTTTCCTTCTTTTGGATCAACAGCAAAAACATATGTGAGGAAGGCTGAACTTGATGGACGCAAATCTATTTTCAGCTATGTAACTATGTAACATAGCCAATCTGGCAAATAGCAGTTTATAAAAACAGAAATTGGCAAATCTAATGTTTGACCCTGTAACTTTCCAAATCACCATAAAATCTGTACTTGAGGGGTACTGTTGTACTCGTAAGACATTACTCTACACAAATATGAGTGTTTAAGAGCAGTAAAATGTATTATACTGATAATATCATCGGTGAAATGGCAGTTTATGTGTGAAAAATGCAACAACAAAAAATATAAACACTAATTTTGGCCAGGGTTTATGACTAAGTGGCAACTAAAAAAGACTGGACATACCCCATTTTGAATATCCTGGGTTGTCTGCTTTTACAAATGGTATGCCATGATGGGGTTAAATTTTATTCCTGGGCTGCCATACGGTCTCAAAGGCAACATATGCCCAGCAAACCAATCTGGCAAATTTCAATATGCAAACATGGAAAAGGGGAAAGCCCTACATTTAACCCCTGTAAGTTTGCAAAAACCCATAAAACCTGTACATTGGGGGTAATGTTGTACTCGGGAGTTGTTGCTGAACACATATTGGGGTGTTCTTTGTCAGTAACACATAACAGGAATGGAGAATCCATGTCTAGTACAATGTGAGAGAAAAATAACACAAAAAAATGACTACCCAAAAGTTTGACAAAGACTGGTGGTAGAATTAGTGTATGCAAAGTGTTAAAATACCACTATTTGAAATACCCTAGGGTATCTACCTTTCAAAAATATATGGTTTGATGGGGGTAAATTACATTGGCCGACTTCAAAAATGTCCCAAGTAGGACATGGGTGCATGATTGCCAGCTGTGAAAATTTCAAGTGGGAAAACTGAAATGTGCACCATCCAAATATGGTCTTTTAGCCCCCAGAGAACCCGACACACCTATACATGGGTGGTATCACTGTATTGAGGAGATGTTGCTGAACACATATTGGGGTTGATATAGATCCAATGTGAGCTTTGGTATATTCAAGAGAGACCAATTAATTTTTTTGTCAGTTGTGTTTTTGTACATTAAAAAGAAAGTGATTACGTGCAAATACTCATAGGACAGTAGTAGGAAGGGAGTGAAAGGAGTTCAGATAAGACATAGGGATGAACGTATTTACATATAACAGATAAGTTCCAAGAAAAATAATGAACAGACTGATTTAGAAAAGACAGCTCAGGTGGGGGCTATCTGCTCCATGAACTAGACATATGGTCTTAAATGTCGTTTTAAGCATTAAGCATTTCCTGAATCCAAGTTAGTCAATTTTAATATAGGATATCTAACATGACACCTATAAGCTTGAACCTTGGAATCAAAGTAAATCCTATCACAGGGTGTTCTAAGTACATGTGTTCTTAAATTGCGATGTGTGTCAAAAAAAAACAATTGTTTTTTATTTTTTAAATTTGGCATAGATTGGTGGTAAAATGGTTTCATGAAAAGAGTCAAAATACCCCAAGTTTAATACCTTAGGTTGTCTTCTGTTAAAAAATATATACATATGAAGGGTTATTCATGGATTCCTGACAGATATCAGTGTTTCAATTTAACTTTCGTTAATTGTAAAAAAAAAAAAAAAAAAATGGTTTGGATATAGCAAAGTGCTACTTGTACTTATTGCCCTATAACTTGAAAAATAAGCTAAGTATATGTTAACATTGGGTATTTCTAAACTCAGGACAAAAATTAGAAACTATTTAGCATGGGTGTTGTTTGGCAGTTGTAGATTCGTAACAGATTTTGGAGGTCAAAGATAGAAAAAGTGTGTTTTTTTAAAACAAAATGTCAACATATTTTATAATGTTTTTATAGTAAATTATATGATTTGATGAAAATAATAGTATCTTTAGAAAGACCATTTAATGGCAAGAAAAAACGGTAAATAATATGTGTGGGTACAGTAAATGACCAAGAGGAAAATTACAGCTAAACAAAAACAGTGCAGAAATGTAAAAACAGCCCAGTGCAGAAAATAAAGAAAAAAAAAAAAAACGGTTTTGTCACTAAGGGGTTAAAAAAAAGCAAAAAGGAGGTGAATACATATTGAAGGTGGGCTTGGCCAGACCTGGTTTCGGAGCAAATGGCTGACTTGGTGAGTGTGGTATCAGTAGGTTTCCACTATACTCTGACTTTAAACTTGGGTGACAATGCACCATCTCCTGGCTCCTGTTTCCAGAACCATAGTGAAATTAGTAATCGGAAGGAGAGTTCCAAAACACATATATGGGAAAATAGATAGAAAGACAGGTGAAGCAATAGATCAGTGGTAGGTATAGAATACTGATTACATGACCTAACCTAGTTGGTGATTTATTTGTATCATTGACCTATTCTTACACTTTGTGTCTTTTAATTATAAAGCTATTCAGACTGAGTTTAAATTCCAAATGCTTTGACAGCACAATACTTTTAATACCTTCATAATCACTCACGTTAGTGTGGAAGATATGCCTGTCTCATAGTACTTTGTGCCTATGTGATGTAAACTTTTATTCTGTCTGCCCAGTTCCATTCTGAGCATTATCTACTTGAAATCGGCTTGCTTACTGAATGCATCCGATATTTAGTAAACCGTCAATGATTTTACCTCTTTCTAATCATATAATCAGGCATCTGCACATTTCCAATTAATCTTGCTTAACATTTTTCTAAAAATCACATTTAAATGTCTTTTCTTACAGAACATTGGCATAAGCTTGAAGGAGCGTCATTGATTTCTAATTTGCCCTTCCAAGAATAGCTGTAAATGTCAAACTACAAGCAAATGAAATTTAGGCGACTTTTAAACCAGTAGAGAGATTCTGTTATTAAATTCTGATTACCTGCCTAAGTGGCAAATATTGACAAACTAACACTCTAAAATAGTATCACTTAACTCTACTAAATTGTATCTGTCTATCTATCTATATATTTCCATCTAAAATTGTATTCTGAGCAAGGCCCATATTGATGTATCAGAATGTTTGTTTGACTATGGTATATCAATACATTTATATAACTTTGAACAAAGATCTGTAGAATGCTATGAGTATATTGAAGTATGCAATAAAACCATAAAAACGCACAAAATAGGATAAAAGTGGCATGACGTTTTGAATTTATTTACATGGGTTCAAAAACTTGGAATACAAGAATGCTGCTAGCAATATGACAATAAAACACACCAAATTTTATGTAATTTGCAGCATATATATTATTACTAACTGGTGACACCAACAAATAATTGTGTTGTGGCTTGTACATACATCTCAACGTCATGAGGAATGCAATGAGAATAGAGGAAGATAGGAGCAGATAGGGTACCATGATTCAAGTCTCTTCTTTAGTTTCTCCTGCTGGCTGCCACGCTTTTCTCAGGCTCCTGACCTCAACAGGAATTATCTTAATTTTAACCTCCTTACACTCATAATACATCACAAATATTTCAAGGACCAATATCGACTCCACATATCACACAAGTGGATTTACCAAAATTGAGCGGATGGCATTACTAAACTGAGATACACAACGGATTGAAATCTACTTCCACTGGACCATCTTACTACCAGGAAGAGATACCTTCAGCTAAACACCACAAACAAGGTACATTTAAACTAAAAAAAACAACTCACCTCCATGTGTAAATTGGGTTTTGGATTTGATCATCCATTCAGAAATGCTCAGATTTCATTTCTAAACACTAAAAAAACTAATTGATGAAAACTATTTCACTAAAACACATTGGTTTTAAACTCCTGTAATTTGACCAGCATGCACGCTCTCTGTTATCTACAATGCAGCCTGAAGTGAAAAATCCCACACCTCACTCTGGCCTGAATCAACATCCCTACAAAAACTGGAAGCAATTTTAACTCCTTCACTGCTGAGGGAATGATCAGCTATACTCCCTCATATCTGCATTCCCTAAGACCCCAAAAAGCGGTTGCTGCACTCAATTCCTTGCTAGTGGTTACCCTAAAATCACTTGGCATCTTCAAAGGGACTGACGGGCTATCATGGAGGAAAATCAAAGCTTAAAGTTCAATCTCCTGACACTATCACCGCTGCTCCACCACCCTGTCTACCTGCAAGCCCAATTGAAGTGATTTAACATGGAAGCCACAAAAACCACACTATCAAATCAAAGAAACCTCTTTGTGTGATCCCCATTAGAAGACACACTATTTCCAAAATACAGAGCAAGAACTCAGAATATCATGACTGTCCAATCAGATCAATCGTGTGCAATGCCAGATCAATAAGAAACAAAACAGCTATCATTGCTGACCTTATTGAAACAAACTAATTACCGTGCATTACAGAATTATGGCTAGATGAAAATGTTGGGTATATTCTAGAGGCAGCTATTCCAGTCAATTACACGGTGTTCCACCGCCCAAGACAAGATCGCAAGGGAAGTGGAGTTATGATCTGTGTGAAATCATGTTTAAATCCCAGACCAATATCTGTCCACAGACCCCAAACTTTTGAATGCGTAGCTGCCAGCCTCTTAATAGATAGAGGATTCCAGATACTGTTAATATACAGACCCCAGGAGATGGGAAGAGATTTCTTCAGGAACTCTCAGACCTTTTGAACTGAGAGTTGGCTTGTATTGGGAGACTTCAACAATTGGATTGATGACACCCTCCCTGCTTGGGCAGGATCTCCCCAGCTTCATGAGTGCACTCAGCTTCACATAAATTGTCGCCACTTCCACCCACAGAAAAGGTCATACACTTGATCTACTGTTCCAGTCTGGACTTGAACTGTCACCAGTAACTGTAAATCCAGTTGTTTGGTCAGATAACCAATCCATTCACTTCTCCATTGTATCACAATCAGCCAGACCCCAGACTCAGATCTTGGTCAAACACTGCTCATTAAAAGGGGTGACACCATGATGTGACATCACATATGGATCTAAGTGAACTGATGGGCATCTGTGAAGACCCCATCTCCTTAGTCTGACTCTACAGCAAAACCATGAGAGATACCCTAGAAAGCATTGCACCAACACGCATACGCAGTGTCAAAACCCACAACAATGCACCGTGGTTTGATAGCACCATCAGAGAAATGAAGAGAACAGGCCGTAAACGTGAGAGAAAGTGGCGCAGGACAAACATACCAAACATCTAAATATAATAATAATATAATAATATAATAATTCAAGATAACTCAGAAAAACTTGTAATTTTTATCACCCGAAATTGCCCTCTCCCACAATAGACCCAGGCACTTGTTTCGCACAGTAGAAAGGCTCTGCAAACCAACATGCATGTATATCCCCACCAACTTTTGTCAGGATAAGAGTGAAGCATTTGTGATCTTCTTCAGAGACAAGATTTCCTCAATCCAAGCCTCTATCACAGTCACAGTTACACACCAGAACCACTACAATGGAATGCCAGATTGTCCCAGTTTATGGTCCACTTTTACAAATGTGGATATAGAGGGAGTTAAAAGAACCATGCAAAGATTACGCCCTACTACACGTGACTTAGACCCTGCTCCAACTCAGCTTATATCTGCATGCATTGAAACACTTGCCCCAGCCCTCACAAAAAATAGTGCAGTGTTCACTAAAACCTGGAGACTTTCCAGATCCTCTAAAAGAAGCTGTGGTAAAACCACTCCTAAAGAAACCTTTATTAGACCAAGACTGCATGGCTAATTACAGACCTGTATTCAACCTTACATTTCTCGTGAAAATAATTGAAAAAGTAGTGGCAACTCAACTGGAGGCCCATCTATCAAGCATGAACATCTTTGATCCTTTCCAGTCAGGTTTCAGATGCCACCACAGCATGGATACATCACTAGTCTAAGTGCTAAATCATCTCCTTATGGCGAGAGACAAAGGTGATTACTCCATCCTAATCCTCTTGGAGTAACATCAGGATCAAGCTCATCAGCACCAACAGAACTGGCCTGTGGAGTTCCACAAGGATTCATCTTGTCTCCCATGTTATTCGTAATTTACTTGCTACCACTGGGGAACATCATTAGGCGACATGGCCTAAGGTTTCATTGTTACGCGGATGACACACAACTCTACTTCTCATTTGCTCCAGATACCACAAACCCAATATTTATTTATTTATAAAACATTTTATCAGGATGGATACATTGAGATTTCTCTAGTTTTAAGTATGTCCTGGGTCTACAAAGCATTGTTACAATAGGATGCAATATTACAAAAATACAATGTACAAACAATATATATACATACAGACATATATAAATTTAATACATACCAGGTAATAAATATATTCAACCATGACAGGTGCATTCTGTGCTGAGGTATATTACCATAGATCTGATTTTAGATTGAATGAAGATTTGACTGTGTTCCTGAGGTTATTCCATAATTGCGGTGCTCTGTAGGAAAATGAGGATCGAGACACTTTTTGTATTGCGGTATGCAAAATATCATGCTAGTACTGGATCGGAGGTTATAGGAGGTGGGAACAGCTGGGGAGAGCATTCTACTCAGGTAGTGTGGGAGCTTCCCAGAGAAGCTCTTATGCACAAGGCTGGAAAGAAGAAGAGTGTGTCGGGATTCTAGTGATAGCCGAATTCTAGTGATGACGGTCATCTAGTGATGACCGGCATTAGCATTTGTTGCACTATCTGTTTCCTTACTGTAGGGCTTATGTAGGATTTGTTTCTGTACAGGGCACCTAGTTTTGGGTAAAGGTTTGAAGAGATTGTTTTCAATGTAAAGGCCAAAGGAGAGATTTGGGTCTAGCAACATACCTAGATTTAAAAGAATAGACAGTCAGTGTGCTGTTTGAATGTGTTCTGATACACAGTTGTTGATTTTGTAGTTTACGTAATTTAGGTACAGTTCCAAAGATCATTTTAACAGTTTTGTCAGTGTTTAGGAAGAGTTTGTTATCCACTATCCACTTTTCTACCTCTGTGAATTGGTTTTGGAGCACAGCCTCAAGCTGCGGTAGATTGGGTTTACTAGCGTAGATTATAGTGTCGTCTGCATACATGTGTCCAGTTGAGGATTTGCAGACGTTAGACAGATCATTTATAAATAAAGTGAATAGCAGGGGGCCGAGCATGGAGCCTTGGGGAACACCACACGTTACTGGAAGAGGAAGGGAGGCGCTATCAGAAATGGCCACATATTGCAATCGGTCTGAAATATACGATTGAAACTAGGTTAGTGGACAATCACCAATGCCTGAGTTTTCATGTTTTTGCAAAAGAATGCCATGGTCTACTGTGTCGAAGGCCTAGGAAAAATCAAGGAAAATAGCTCCAGTCTCCTTGTTCCATGCCAATTTGGATGTCATTGCAAACTTTTAAGAGGGCAGTTTTAGTGGAGTGATTTGGATGAAAGCCTGATTGATCAGGAGTCAGATAATTTGATTGTTGATAATATTCACATAGTTGCGTGTGGATGCATTTTTCCAAGATTTTTGACAATAAGGGGAGCAATGATATTGAGCGATAGTTAGATACCAAAGTATTGTCAACACTTTTATGGATAGGCACTACTCTTGCAGTCTTAAAGTTTGGGTATGTATCCTAACACCAAGGATTCATTAATAAGGGTAGTGACAGGTAAAGCAATTGCTGGCGCACTGAGCTTCAGCAACATTGCTGGGATTTGATCTGGTCCACACTGGTTTTTCATTTTTAAATTATTAAGATGTTTATTAATGACTCTAACAGGCACAGGTCTAAAATTGAATTTCTCTATTTGAGGAGTTTGAAGATTTGGCAGGGCCTGATCTTTATTTGCGGTCTGAAAACGAGTGTCATTTGTTATCTTAGCAACCATGGTTGTAGCACATCCAACAAAATAAATATTAAACCCATTTGCTACATATAGGGGGTGTTGCAGTGTGGGGTTGGGAGGAGTGGGGGGTTGAGAGTGGATTGTGGGGGTTTGTATGCTATTTATGATTTTCCAAAAGTTTCTTGGGTTTGATAGGTTGTTGTTCAAATTTTCACTGAAATATTCGGCCTTTGCCATTTTTGTTTGTTTTGTGCATGCATTTCACCATTGTCTGTAGGTACAGTGATTGTTCATGGAGCCAGTAAGCTTGAACTTTGACCACAGTAAATCCCTAAATTGGTACATTTGAATGAGGTCAGCTGTGATCCATGGCAGGTGTGTCCCTTTTAGTGGCACTTTTTCAAACACATAGGACTGAAGAAATGCAATTGCAGAGTCTAGATCTGGTATTAGAGTTAATCTGTGCCATGGTATGTTCTTGAGATTGTTTAAAAAGGATTCAAGATTACATTTTTTGAAAGACCTGGTGATTATAAATTTGGGAGGTGATTTAGTGGCCTTTATTTTGCGTATGCAGTACACTAGACAGTGGTAACTGAAACTGTTAGGGAGAATGCCCGCCTCCTGAATTCTGTCAGGACAACTGGAGAGAATCCAAACTAGCAAGGCATGGCTTTTAATATCAATGCGAGTTGGGGAGGAAATTAATTGTGTTAACTGCAAAGTCTTAAACAGCGTACATGATTTATTATTTTTCAGATTCAGCTAATCAATATTAAAATCTCCAAAAACCAACAGTTTAATTTTTTGGTTTTGAGCTAGAGTTTCACTAAGTAGATGGGTTATGTCAGAAAGGGAGTGCACCGGAGAGCTAGGTGGGCGGTAGATTTCAGCAACAATGATAGTTTTACTGAAAGGGATCTCAATGGTGCCAGAAAGGAAATAAAAGGCAGAAGGGGAGTTATAGTTTTTAACCCCTTAAGGACACATGACATGTGTAACATGTCATGATTCCCTTTTATTCCAGAAGTTTGGTCCTTAAAGGGTTAAAGGAGTACATTTTAAGGACTTGTCAACATAAATAACAATAAAAACCAAAGAAAAACAAGTTACCTGTGCTCTCTACTTAATCCCTATTTACTTTTAAACAAATTGAGTTGTTTTAGTTACCTCCAATGGCCATGAGAGGATAAGTCCACCTGCCAACATCAAGGCAGGTGGGTCCTAACTCTAACCATTCACCTTGCTTCCTTGAGCTTCTGGCAAAAATCTCTAATGAGGCAGAAAGGGGTATTTTTTATATACCCTATATACTAGATATTATTAACCCTTAATTGGGAACACATGGGATGGGCGGCTGCATGCTAACAAATCTGTGTGATACAAAAAATGGATACAAATGCAGAAAAATAAGTCCTGCGCTCACTCCCATCACTGGCCGGCAGCAATGACTACAGTACACATCAGCCCCAATATATAATAAAAACCAAAGAAAAACAAGTTACCTGCGCTCTCTCCTTAATCCCTATGTATTTTTAAACAAATGGAGGTTTTTTTTTACCTCAATGGCAATGAGAGGATAAGCCCACCTGCCAACATCAAGGCAGACCCCCCAGGTGGGTCCTAACTCTAACCATTCACCTTGCTTCCTTGAGCTTCTGGCAGCTTCATTGAGCTTCTCTAAATAACAATGCCTTCTTCTCTCTTTGCTCTGTCATTTCTAAAACATGAATAAGCCTGTATTGCAATGGCTGGTATTTTAGTTGTTAACCATGATTGAGCACAATGATTTTTGGTTTGTAATGGGTTTGTAATGGGAACATCAGGCTTGTAGTGCATCCAGTTTAGAGAGCAAGCTAAGGATGTCGCAGTGCACAAAAGAGAGGCCCTTTTTAGTGGGGAGATTAAGACTAGAATTAGCTTGGGGACCAGGGTTAGACTCCACATCATTTACAAGGGCAAGTAACATAAG
The DNA here is from genome assembly GCF_036172605.1 of Pelobates fuscus. Lineage (NCBI taxonomy): Eukaryota > Metazoa > Chordata > Amphibia > Anura > Pelobatidae > Pelobates > Pelobates fuscus. The sequence continues at coordinate 32,863,457 of NC_086325.1, forward strand.
TAATAGGAATTTGGACATAAACATGCATCATCAACAGTTTCTTAGCAGACCTCACAGAATGGATGAATGCTAGTTGACTTAAAGTGAGCCCAGACAAAACAGAGTTACTCTTAGTGAGGGGACCTCAGGCAACAAAAATATCCCATGATCACCCAACTGGCCTTAAGCTGGAGGCTCTGAAGTCATGAGTTCACCAAAGGTACAAAACCTTGGAGTGCTGATTGACTCTGGACTATCATTCAAACAGCAGATTTCCTCTGTAATAAAATCTGTCTACTTCTATCTGAAAAACATAGCCAGGATACAACACTTAATTCCACCGGATGATATGCCAACATTAATCCATGCATTTGTATCCTCTCGGTTAGATTACTGCAATGTACTTTACTTGGGCCTCCCAGAAAAAGAGCTCCATCGCCTTCAGACTGTACAAAACGCAGCAGCCAGACTACTGACCAATCAAACTCGCTACTGCCACATTACACCTGTTCTCCACTCCCTGCATTGGCTTCCAATTAAATGGCGAACATTTTTTAAAACTGGCCTGCTAACCTTCAAAGCCTTAAACAATCAAGGCCCACAGTACCTGAAAGAGCTTCTGACACCCTACATTCCATCCCGTTCACTTCGGTCAGCCAGCAAATCCTTCCTGTCCGTGCCAAGAATAAAGACAGACTCAGGTTCTAGGGCATTCAGCCACGCTGCCCCTACCTTCTGAAACTCTTTACCGTGTGCAATTAGAGAGGCACCGTCCTTACAGACTTTTTTAAAAAAGCTAAAGACTCACCTCTTCCATGAGGCATCCTTTCTGCTCAGCTAACCTTCATAAACTCCTAACTTTTATGTCTTTATGTTTGTATACTTGTAAAGTGCTTTGAATCTCAGAAGGAGAAAAGCGCTATACAAATCGCACATTATTATTATTATTATAATTGTGTTTTGATGCAACTGATGCAAAAATACAAGAAACAAAAAAAAGGGCTATTCACAAACCTAAAAATAGAATACGTAAATAGATTTATATTATTAATTCTAACTATCCTTACTCCTTCATAATGTAAAAATTGCTGTTAAATTTTTTTAATTTTTTTTTTATTACTCAGTCCTAATTCTCATCAATCGATGCATTAAATAAAATGCAATTTTGATTGATGACCAGGAAATGATGGTGATATACATCATTTCACATTTAGACACCACATATTGTCTAGCACCATCCCTTTGTACTACACGGAGAGCAAGGCTGTTTGCTACACATCTGTATCAATTGGAATGAATGCAATTTCACAGGGAAGAGCTCATCCCTCACATTATAATACATTTGTATGCAATGCTCACAAGTGCTTGAACCTATTTGTGAAAAACTGCATCACCCTCTCCCTCTGACAGTCAGTGAACTGATGATGATATCAGATAGGCTAGACGTGTTGAGCAAACTCTGTGCTGGCCTCTGGTACAATCTGGCAAATATATCGGTATACTGCAGTGCTCCTCAACCCTCTACTCAAGGCACACCTAACAGTCCAGGACTTCGGGATTACCGTGTGTCTAAGATGTTTAAAAAACACACAAAAAAACTAAAGCCACCTTAGATTCGAAGGTGTTTTTTTTTTTCTTTTTCAAAACACCTTAGACACCCCCTAAATACTGGACTGTTAGGTGTGCCTTGAGGAGAGGGTTGAGGAGCACTGGCATACCATGTATGTTAATAAATACATGCATAAATTAGATTAATAAAAAAATTATCTAAATAGAAATACTGCAAATTAATGTGAACTCTTGGAAATGAAATTGTTTGCGTTCAAATATATATTTCGCCATCTAGGATATTTTTCACCATACCATTTCTTTTTTAAAGTCGTTGACCCCTTAGCTCATTACTGGTCATTTATAGACTGGTTGTTGTACAACATTATGATGAATCGGCAGCATCTAAATTTTTAGCAATAAAAAAACTCAGTGGCTTGCAATCATTATTCCAAATGGAAAAATGAATTGTAAATAACTGGAAGTCAATTAAGCTAAGGTTCTGCCGGGTAATGCAAATCTTTTATAGTTTTGTTTCAGTTAACTGCCTCATTAATGATTTATAGATGTGTATACAGCTGTGGGAACCATTGTATTATCTAATGCACTCAGAGAATAATTACATATGAGAACTGCACAGCTCTAGGGAAAAATCTCAAAAATGACTTACTCTTTTACTTCAGCCATATTAATATGCAAAGCATTAGGAAACAGGCTATGATGTGTTATCATATTTTTGGAGACATGTTTATGGTTCTCCTGAAAAAAAACAAAAAACAGTTTTTTTTTCTTTTTTGTAACGTCTAATACTTTGCTCACGTCTAAGATGCTCTGTATACAAAACATCAAGGAGAATTAGACAAAGACAGTAAGCACGGCATTTATTATTTAAAAGCTCAATTTATAAAACATTTGCTTTTCCCAATGCACAGCACAGCCCTTATGCGGATAGGATTAGATATTAATGCAACAAAAACAATTGAAAACCTTTGACGTTTCTTCTACCAACTTATATTATTTTAACTACTTATGGGCAAAACAAGCTTAAATGCAATTTTTGTATAACTGTCATTGTGTGTCATTTGCTGGTGTTCTCCAGTAAAGAGAATTTCATTTTTGCTTTTTTGTTTTTTTTATATTGTACTTGAAAGAGAGCTCTTGAGTTGTTTTATTATTTTTCTTTTAATTCCCTAAAAAGTAAACCAAGCAGCAATGAGCTCCCTTGACAAACAAGCTGGTACTTTTAGTGTTTTTTTTCTTCTTCTTCTCTTCACTTGCTTTCCGTATATTTCAATACAGAAAAAAATATATTGGTTTGACTAGATATTTTTTTTAAAGTGATCTTGTCTTCTGTAGCAACTGAAAAGTAAAGCCCGCGAAAAGCGTCCAGGGATTTATTTACTATGCTGAAAGTTCTGGTGACTTGAGACCCAGCTTCCATGATTTGGGCTACAGAAGTCAAGTTGGTCAGAAACTAATCCCCACTTCTTACTGTTTAGAAGTGTCAGTATTTTCCTGTTTCAAAGTATTTCATGTGTTTATTATATTTCTAAAGGGACACACTTCACAGAACATTTACAGAAACATATCTGGTCTTCATCAGTGTACATCAATCTAGTGTTCATTTAATGCTTTTCGGAATGATCCACAGCAGTAGAACTGAATCTCCCATGATGCATTGCAAGCCTTAAAGGGACACTCTGGGCGCCAATGCAACATCAATGCATTTAATAGATTTTGACCTCATTAATATGCTGTATTTTTGCATGTTTACATTTTTGTAGTTTTTGCATAAAATAAATTATTTGCAGAATGCTGCACCATAAGCCCGCCTCCTTAGCTATGCCCCCTCACTCCAGACAAAGACTTCCTTATCAAATGTATGCACACAGCTCAGGCATTGACAGTACTGAATGATCTGAACTACAAAAAAAATCTGCATTAGATGGAGAGGGCACTATGGAAGGCATATAGTACAGATATCACTACCTTTTTGTAGTTTCTCTGACTGTCTGCAGCCAGGTTGTGAATTAAAATTTGTTTTCTCTGTGCTGTTGGGGCTGAGACTGTGTCCGTTTATTAGATAAAGAAGTCCTTCTGGAATGAGGGGGTGTTGCAGGCTTATGGTCCAGCAAAACATTTTTTTTGTGCAAAACCAATAAGGATTTGAGCATGCAAATAACAAATGTATTAAAGCATTGGTGCCCATAGTTTCTCATCAAGGCTTGACAACTTATTACATTCTAAATATATATATATATATATATATATATATATATATATATATATATTATATTTGTCAAACACACCAATCAACACACTGTGTAGGCAGTTTTTAAAAACATGTGATGGTACATGGGCCATATCAGATACCTTTAAAGGGACACTATAGTCACCATAACAACTACAGCTTATTGAATTTGTTCTGGTGAGTAGAATCATTACCTTCAGACTTTTTGCTGTAAACACCGTCTTTTCAGATAAAATGCAGTGTTTACATTACAGCCTAGTGATAACTCCACTGGCCACTCCTCAGATAGCTGTTAGAGATCCTTCCTGGGTCATGGCTGCCTAAAATGCATCCAAACATTCAGTGTCTCCTCCCTCTGCATGCAGACACTGAACTTTCCTCATAGAGATTCATTGATTCAACAGCTGATTGGCCAGGGCTGTGTTTGAATCATGCTGGCTCTGCACCTGGTCTGCCTCTTTGTCAGTCTCAGCCAATCCTATGGGGAACCACTGTGATTGGATCAGGCTACCACTTCTGATGATGTCAGCAGACTGCTTGTTTTTTTTTTTTTGAGGCAAACAGCATGCAGCGTTACAGCTTCTGGCTTGAATACAGTAAGATTTTACTATGTTTTTGGAGGCATGAGGGGACGAGAGGGGCTAGATGGTGGTGTTAACACTACAGGGTAAGGAATACATGTTTGTGTTCCTGACCCTATAGTGATCCTTTAAGAACCATTTTGGCATGTGGTGTTGAATAAGCTATGGAAGAAAAACAAGTGTGAGGTTAAATAATGCAGCAAAGTGAAACATGTCTTCTCCAAAGTTTTTTTCTAGATTAGGGGGGCACAACCTTTTTAGAGAGTAGCCAGATGACTGACTGAAACTCTTACTAGAGGACGCTGATATATAATGTCAATAAGATGGTTGTGCTTGACTATTGGAAGCAATCTTTCTGATGTCTGATTTCAGGCTGTTGGATGAATTCTTTGAAGACGTTCATCTCATCTTCCCCTATTTTGTCACTGTTTAACCTCCCACATGCCCTTCCCCAACCTCTTTACAATCACTAAGCTGCAAAGTTGAGGAAAAGACCTGTCACCATATCTCAAATAACAGTGGCTTGACATTGACACATTGCCATTCGCTGATTGTGGTGATGCAATTTCCCTTGACAGCAGGCACGCATGTTCAGTTGTTGCCATTGGTCAGAGGTTGTGCCCCCCTACTCTGGATGACCTACAAAGCCACAAGGAGTTTTGTAAAGACATAAAGTTTAGTGTGAGTGTGCATTAAGAGCAAATGTAATACATGTAGCAAGAACATTGAAAGCGCATTGCATTGGTTTCCATAATTGCTCTACTTTTAGAACTTTGCTCTCTATACCTAATAATTCCTAGACATTGTAGAAAGAACATAGCTAATGTGGTGAATTGCTAGTTTCGGACACCTTTACTTCAAACAGTCATGAATCATATTGTGTTTCATCATTCAAAGAGGTTACGTTTATGCTGAATGAAGACAAATAAAGGGATGGAAATGCTGATTGTGTTTTGTAGAGCACTCTGCCTATGTATTAACAATGATATATATTCCAAGCTGTAATTATAGCATGTTTGTTGCTCACATGGTAACCTTTTAGATGTTTTGTCTTTTGTTTTTATTGGTTTCACCTGCATTTGCCTAATCGGCATATTCTCAGCACAATAATTCCTCTCATCATCATGGGGCTTGTTAGAACAAGGCTAGGTATGTAGTTAAATAGTGATTATTGTAATTTATGCATAGTTGCTAGAATTGTGCATTGAGAACTAGATAATGAGAAAATACTATGTGAAATTAATTTATAATCTTCTTATTTTTATTTTTATTATTAGCTCACAGAGGAACATAACAGTAAAATGTTCAGGCTGTCCCATTGGGTGACTCAAGTGGTCTTGGGAGAAGTGCTAGGGATCCTTTAAATCCCCCTTTGCTGCTTACCTTGTGGCTGAGGAGGTGTAAACCCTACTGGTCAAGTGGAGGCCATTATTTGCAGGAACCTTGGTCGTCCAGTGGGGGAGAATTGAGGCCTGCACCAATATCAGGTGCAGATCACTCCAAGAGCTCCCTCGTGATCTTGTGCTCAGCTTTGGAACTCTGAGTTACAAAGAAGCACTGGGTGGGAAGGTTGGAAGGGATCTCTTAAAGTGGTCTGCACTCAGTACAGGTGCAGGCCACAACACTCCCTTGATAATCCCTCGAGACCTATTGATTACCCTGCCGCATTAAAGAGAGGACTACCTTATAGCCAGAGTACCAGGCACAGGCAGGGCCTGTGTCAGACTGTGTCAGTCTGGACCCTGTCAGGATCCCGCGGGCGCCTGCGAGGGGAGGATGCAGTCCGCTCGCGGCACTCACCCTCCAGCCGCCCGCGGTCACCTTCCAGGCGTTTGCTCGGCGGGCGGCATCCTCCCAGCCTCTGATGCCGCCCGCGTCTTCCTCTCCGTCCCCCAGCGGCAGCATGCATGACGCTGCACGCTGGGCGACCACCCATTTTTGTAAACGCCGGGGTCAGCCACCTGACCCGGCGTTAAAGGCACAGTGCCTCAATCACAGTGGGAGGTATAGATATCTCCCACGTGTGATTGTTAATTCTGATTGGGAATTATCCAATCAGAATTAATCAATGGGTTTATATACTTACCTTTCCTGTCTCTCTCTGCCCTGTTGTGGTCTTTGCTTGTTAGTATTGCTACTGAATTTGTGTTACTCTCTGGTTACGTACTCTGGCTTGTTTATCTGACTTTGTGACTTTCTCCTACCCTTTGACCTCGGCTTGTCTCTCGTTATTCTGTCTTCTGGTTCCCCTTACTCGGCTTGTCTCCTGAATATTCTTTGTATGCTTAGCCCGGCCACTCTAAGGTCCGGTACTGCACCTTTTCTGTGTGTGTGTTAGCGTGTTTGGTTCCCGGAATCGTGACAGACCCTAGGCGACTGCCTTTGCCACCGTAAGGAAAATCTGGCTTTATTTCTTTATGTATAACATTAAAATACACCATTGATACTTTGGATAAGTGAAAATATCACTAAAGTAAATAAGTGTGAAATGGTTAAAATCCCAGTTAATACTCTTGACAACCGAACACTTGTTTTGAAAAAGAAAGAAAGAAAATAATACAAATATTGATTCTGTCCCCAAGAACTCATTATCTTGAAAACAGAAAACATGTGAGATGTTGCAGAAAAATGTCACTTTATTTCCTTTAAATGATGTTAGCAAATATATGCGGAAATATTTATGGAAACATTATATTTTCTGTAAATATTAACTTTTACAATTGAGCTATTGCATGGTTTTGCCTGCTCCTTTCTGTAAGGGTTCACCAGTGATTTATGCTTTTAAGAGTTGCATAATAGAATTTGACATTTTCCAGCTGAGGTGTAGCCTACTTTTAGCTCCATGCTTCATTACACCTCACTCCCTTTGAGAGGACGCACTGAATAAAAATAGCCAGGTTGTTTAAAATGTGAGAAGCATAAATGAAATCTCACCAGATGCCCATACCATTGTCATATTCTTCAACATGTGCTACTCGAACAAAAAAAAAAGACTTCAAACAACTTTGCAGATAGAATTTCTATCAGGTAGGCAGTTATTAATCCACTAGGGCAACTCTAAAAATACATTGTACAATAAGTGTAATAAACAAATCTGCCATCATTCATTTAGTATAGATGCTATATTGCATTGCTCGAGTAATATCATTATTATTGCGCTTTTTAAAGTGCCAAAATGTTCAACAGCGCTGTGCAACAAGCGAAGTGCACATACTAGTAAATGTGAAAATCCTGCGTCATTAACTTTCCAGTAAATGATTTTTTTTCTATTTAATTGATAATATTGCATCCTAGTATAACACATAGGTATTCATTAAATGGTCTTATCTTAAAGAAACACTGTAGTCACCAGAACAACTACAGCTTATTGTATTTGTTCTGGTGAGTATAATCATTCAGAGAAAATGCAGTGTTTACATTACAGCCTAGGTATACCTCTGCTGGTCACTCCACAGATGGCTACTAGAGGTGCTTCCTGGGGCAGTGCTGCACACTGTGACTGACATTCAGAGTCTCCACCTTTTGCATTGAGACACTGAACTTTTCTTATGGAGATGCATTGATTCAATGTATCTCTATGCAATGTCCTGCAACGTTACGGCAATGGTGGGTTCTAATGCGCATGCACTCCAAGCGCTGCACGCCCTTTAAAGCTACCCCACAGGAAAGCATTGATTGCCAGCAATGTTATGTGGCCTGACAAATTGGACAGCTTAAAGATGGCTGACCCCACAGGGAAAGAGTAAGCTAGGAGATGTGCCAAAAAGGAAGTATTTACTTAGATGGACACATTACAAAATAATACACACAGAGACCATATCATGTATGTAATCTTCTATTTTAAATAAACAAACACATTAAACACGAAACATATATGAAAACCAAATAGGAATCTTTCTTTCTTTTTTTCTTTCTTTTCTAAAGCACAACTTTTGGGCCAGGTGACTGCTAAATATATTAAAATGTGTCACTTGATGTGTACAGGGGAATTGCACCAGTTTGCATGCTTGGGTTTCATTAATAAGCTGGCCTTCCTCCAAGGCTATAGATCACTCTCCTGTGCCGTGTTGTCTCTGTCATTTTTGCTTCATTCATATTTCTGATTTAGGACTATTAATGATTTTCTCAATAAATCAGTTTATGTAAAATGGACCCAAACTGTAGAAAAAGAGTCACCTAAATAATAGGAATCTCTTGACAGGAGAATACGTTAAAAAGTATCACAAATATATACTAATACAGCAGAGGCTACTGATGTACATTAGGACAGAATACATATGTGCTTTCAGACTAGGCACCTGTCCTGTAGGGGGCATCTTTTTACTACACTAATAATGTGCTTTTGAAGCTCCGGTTGGCTGGTGTGGGAAAATAATTATCAGGAGCCTTGGCTACTTTCCTCTGTAGTCCAGTCAGCCTCCTCTGATTAATAGCAGAGTTGCAGGAACAATTACAGAGAGGGTAAAACTCAGTGATCATATCTCCTCCAGTGTCTGTGTGTGAGGCTGGACAGGAAGTGGAAGGGATCACTTCCCATCTGATCCACTTACAGCCTCACACACAGGAAATGCCTTGCAGGAGGAGCGGGGACAGTACTGGAAATCCTGACTTCTACAGGATTTAGGGTTCCCGATTAGCATGCATAGGTTATGTGCCAGGAGAAATAATTTAACACACAGATAGCAAGTCGGTATAAAGATGATTCAGTCTTTATTGGGCGAGCAAGGTTATTTAGGCAGTTTAGACATAAAAGGCTATAGTATATAGTATTCCTGTGATCACTCTTCTGAGCGTTATCTCCTGGCAGGGTTCCCAAGGTTCTGCGGGAACACATACTGCAACACGCATTCTTTTGGTTATGTGCTAAATTTGATATCTGCTGCACGTACATAACTAAAACTAGCGTAGTGAGACAAGATGGAGGGACATAGTGAGACAAGATGGAGTAACGTAGGCTCCTATCCTTCACAGTACTGAGTGATACACCCTGTGTTATAGCTACTGAAGCTATACTATCAATCATAGGAAGGTTAGTACTTTGCAAATAACCCTTTAAACACCACATGCCTGTACTCTTAACAGCCCCTTTTCTCTAACCCTAAATTTAACCCCACCAAAAGCCTAAACAAATTATTTCATCAGTTCCAAATTTAAGCCCAAACCTGGAAAAATAAAGTTACCGTAATCATAGGGTTAACTCATTTCAAAAATTGAACACGCCGTGTATGCTAATGATAAATGTAACTACACTCTAACCCTAAACTCAATAATTCTAAACAGCCTTTATACCACAGATATAACCCCTCACAAGCTTTTAATCCTCCTAACATCCTATGTAAACTAACTCTAACACTAACCCCTCCCTAACCTTAAACCCACCTGTACCATAACCACGTGTAACTTTATTTACATGTATTTACACTGTTTACCCACACTTTTTCTATCTACAAGGGGGAGCCTTGGAATCCTGTCACTACACAGTGACCCTGTATATGTTATTCCTTTGATACTTTATACTTTATATGGTTTTTGGTTAATGTTATTTACCTATGAGCCCAGGGTTCCAGACCACCCTCTGGGGTTTTCTTGCATGTGTTTCTCCCCTCTCTTTTGAGTTTGCCTGTCCTATGGGGGGTCCTTTGGGGTTTGCCTCTTTTTGTCTCCTTTATTTTTCTTGTTTTCCCTTGTTTTCTTTGTCTTTCTTAGGTCTCCCCCCTTCTTCTGTTTGGCGCAGTTTTGTACCTGTTTATCGCCCATTTTCTTGCGCCTTCTGTTTGGCTGTTTCACGAAAGACTTGGGCCTTTTGCCTAAATTTAGCTGCAAAAACACGCCGTTCGGGAGTTTGGCCGCGAATGGTATTGTTCGGCAATTTTGTTCAAATGATCTTGTTCGACTATTTTTTTACGAATAGTTTCTTGTTCGTCAGTTTTTACCGTAAATGGACATTCACTAGTTTGTTCAACGTATTTGTCCTGTTCGCCGAGTTTCGGTTCATGAATTGGACGAGTTCATGGAAGACACCAGAGATGAGAACAGACAGGTTGACCTGGAAGAACTCCGTGGCTGGGTGCAGAGGGCTATCTGCATTGTGGGCAGTGTTAATACCTCCCTGTCTATTGAACTGCGTAAAGCCATTCTTTTTAAAATAGAACCAAAATTGGCCAATCTCACCCTCACCGAGGTGGGCAAGTAGGCCCAAGGCCTCTTGTTTAGGGACTCCTTTATAAAAGACTTGGGGTGTTATATTGGGGCTTTTACTGCCCTTGCTAAAGCCCAATCCTGCATGAAGAGGATATTTCAGGGGTGGGTCTCTACCAGGGCCGGCAGATTCAGGGTTTGTCTTTTCCGACCGTCACTACTACAACTCCTGTGGCTCGGGACGAGGCTCCTAGACCCAGCGACTGCCCTACCAGAAGATGAAAGGTCGGTCCCCCTTCTTCCCTTCATGTGGAAGACCATGGCGGTTCAGAGGATTCAAAGGGAACCCCCGGTTCCAGATGCCCTTACAGTAAGCTTACATCTACCTCATGTTTCTTCTCAGGTTTGTGAAAGGGGCAGACTCCGTCATTTTTTCCCAGCTTGGTCAGCCATCACCTCTGATGCTTGGGTTCTGGCCAGCGTTCGGGGTTTCCACATAGAGTTGGTTGGTACTCCTTGTCACATCCCTCCACCTCTCCTGATCTCATTTTCCCTACGAGATCGCAAGTTGATAGACATAGAATTGTTGGCCCTCCATGAGAAAGGAGCCATCGAACTAGCATTTTCTTGGTGGAGAAGAAAGGCGGGCAGATGCACCCCATTGTCAATCTCTGTCCCCTAATTGCCTTGATGCACTAACGCCACTTCAAGATGGAGGGCATCTACCTTTTGCGGGATCTACTCCTTCGTGATGACTGGATGGTGAAACTGGATCTGAAGGACGCGTACTTGATGGTCTCAGTGGCCGAGACATCCAGAGGCATATTGCATTTCCTTTGGAAGGACGAGCGACACTTGGCACTTTACATGTCTTCCTTTTGGGCATTCTTCGGCACCTTGGTGCTTCACAAAACTGCTGCACACAGTCAGGGAGTGCGTCTGATCGTCTACTTGGACGATACCCTGATCATGACACAGGATCGCTCTGTCCTCCTCAGGCACCTGCAATGGACGATAGACCATTCATTCTCTCATTCTCATTCTCTTATTCATTCTCTCATCTGGGTTTTCTCTTCAACTGGGAGAAGTCCCGCCTGACTCCTTCGAGATGCATGGAGTTCCTCGATTTCACCGTAGACTCGTGAGTGGAGTCACTGAGCCTTCCAATGTCCAAGATTCGGACCATCCGCAAGTAATGCACTGGCGTGCCCTCAGATCACTTTGCGCCATCTGGCACGGATGATTGGCCTAATGCATCCTTAATCCTCTTCATTATTGTGCCCTTCAGTGTCTGAAGATCACACACCTCTGCAATGGCACCTCCTAAACAGACATAATCTCTCTTGACAAGGCACGAGACAAATTTACTTGGTGGATTCACAACTTCTCTGCTTGGAATGGCAAATCTATCTTCGGTTCAAGTCTCCATGGCTGGGGTGCCCATTGCAACGGTGTGACTACAGGGGGACATTGGTCGGAGGATGAAGCCTGACTCCTCATCAACGCTCTGGAGCTCCTAGCCTGTTCCTTTGTGATTCAGAGTTTTGCGAATGGAACTGCCAGCGCATGCATCGGGCTGCGCATTGACAACGTCTCGGTGGTCCGTTATGTCAATCACATGGGCGGCACGCAGTTAGCAGTTCTGGCTCGCCTGGCAAAGGACTTTTGGACTTATTGCTTGGCCATGGATTTGATGGCCCAGGCAGAGTACTTCCCGGGACACCACAACATTCACGCGGACTGGAGTTCACGCTATCTTTCGGACAGCAACAACTGGATATTGGACGTGGGGGTGTTCTCCGCTATCTCGTCTCTCTGGGGTCCTTTTGCCATCGACCTATTTGCGTCCCGTCTCAACACCCAATTGTCACGGTTCTGCAGCTAGCGCCCGGACCTGGCTGTGAAAGCAGTGGATGCTTTCCTGCAAGACTGGAATGCTCCAATATGCCTTCCCTCCATTTGCCATGATCCCTTGAGTCCTACTCCAGGATCACTGCCAACAGGCCGAATTGATCTTGCTGGCCCTGTATTGGGGGACCCAATCCTGGTTCCCAAAGCTGCTGGAGCTGGCAGTGGATATACCCAGGTTGTTGCCGTCTTCTTGATCCAACAGGCCTATGCCATCCACTTCTGCTGTATGGATCCCTCCTGCTGCTTGCGTGGTGAATTTCTGGGGTCCCTGGGATGTCCAAGGGCTTTCGGATGCAACTAGATGCCTCCTGGCGGATGCATAGGCTCCCGGTACTAGACAGTCATAGAGCTTGGGCTGGCTGGTGCCTTGCTAGGAACATGGATCCCGTTTCGGCACCTGTGACTGCAATCCTTCAATTCCATACATCATCTTTTGAGGCTGGCCGTGCGTACTGCATGATTAATTTGTACAGTTCGGCTATTTCTTCTGCTCATTATGGTTTTTGATAATTGTCCAATGGGCCAACACTACTTAGTGCGCCGATTGCTTCGGTAATCCCGAATGTCGGCCCTCCAAGGCCTTGTTACTCCTCCACTTGGGATGTCTCCTGTGTGTTGTCTCTTTTAAGTTCCTGGCCTCCTAACATGGACCTATCCTTATGACAATTGTCAGCTAAGTTGGTCTCTCTCGGCGTTGTGTCCTGTTGCTTGTTTGCATGAATATGAGCTTCGAACCAGTGCGCATCATTCTGTATCGTCTCTGCAACTATTTCTCTCAATTCGCCAATCATTTTCTCCTGTTTTAAGTACTACCTTGGCTCACTGGGTGAAGTGGGTGATGTCACAGACAGGTGTGGACACGTCCATTTTTGGCGCCCACTCTTCCCGGGGGGCGTCACCACGTCTATGGTGGCTTCAGGTGCTCGTCTAGAAGATTTGATGAGGATGGTGGACTGGTTGCATGAATCCACGTTTTGGGAATTTTATTCTCGCCACATCAGGAAGATGTGGCAAGAAGAGACTGTAAAGTAAGTAAGTAGAAGAGCAGGGGCCTGACAACATTTTCGTTGGTTGTTGGTCAGCTTTAAACTTGCAATATGAGCCTCCGTGTCTTGACATTAAATTAGATGATTTTTCTATTTCATGATGAAATGTCATGATTTTATGAAAGACAAAGAGGCAAGTATTGTCCCACCCTTCTGAGTCTGTTTACCTTGTTTTACCCCTCCCTGATGACCTTTTCTCTCATATAGGGATTCCAGGGTGTGGTAGGTATTATGTTGTATGCACTGTATTTATTTAGTGGTTTTATGTTCACGTATGTCCTGGCTCGATTTTTTTTGTTTTTGTATGGTGGGTTTGCACGGTTTGTAATACGACCGGCTCAGAATGCTTGGTTGTATAGGGAGAGGTATTAGCAGTAGAAAGAGGGAAGTGCTCATGCCATTGTACAGAACACTGGTGAGACCTCACTTGGAGTACTGTACACAGTACTGGAGACCATATCTTCAGAAGGATATTGATTCCTTAGAGAGAGTTCAAAGAAGGGCTACTAAACTGGTTCATGGATTGCAGGATAAAACTTACCAGGAAAGGTTAAAGGATCTTAACATGTATAGCTTGGTGGAAAGACGAGACAGGGGGGATATGATAGAAACATTTAAATACATAAAGGGAATAAACACAGTAAAAGAGGAGACTATATTTAAAAGAAGAAAAACTACCACAACCAGAGGACATAGTCTAAAATTAGAAGGACAAAGATTTAAAAATAATATCAGGAAGTATTACTTTACTGAGAGGATAGTGGATGCATGGAATAGCCTTCCAGCTGAAGTGGTAGAGGTTAACACAGTAAAGGAGTTTAAGCATGCGTGGGATAGGCATAAGGCTATCCTAACTATAAGATAATGCCAGGGACTAATGAAAGTATTTAGAAAACTGGGCAGACTAGATGGGCTGAATGGTTCTTATCTGCCGTCACATTCTATGTTTCTATGTTTCTATGTATTTGTGGGATTCATGTTTATTGGCATTTGCAATTTGGTTTTAGTACTGATTTAACCGTTGGGCTCATGTTCTTTGTGTTTTCACAGCTTGATTCGTGGTTGCTCAATGATCCTCACTTCTTCCCAGTGTGTTTCACTAAAGATGGCTGGATTCCATTACCGTTTTGAAGTTTGTTTCCGGTTGAGAAGTTCCATGGAGTGCCATTCACTAGATTTCATTACCGTGTTTTCCGGATGTTGGGATTTTCTGTTTGTTCCTGTTTTATGTCTCTCCTTGTGATGTGTCGCATCTCCAGAGAAAGAGGAAGCTTTAGAGGCGGTGCTTGCTGATATACTGGGATTGGCTGGTGTCTCACTGTATGTGTTCTATTTTTCTATTTGTGTTCTTTGTTGCTATTGGTGGACAGTAAAAACAAAGGGTTAAGCAATACTCGCCTCCGTGTCTTTCATAAAATCATGACTTTTCGTCATGAAATAGCAAGATCATGTAATTGCACAGCCTTCCTTAACACTTCTTGTAGAACGACAGCAATCCAATGTTTAAACTTCCTTTATTGCACATTCTGTTTAATTTAGAATTTCTTATCTCCTGCGAATCCCCATGTTAATAGCTTGCTAGACCCTGCAGGGGCCTCCTGTATGTGATTAAAGTTCAATTTACAGAGCAGAATATATAAACGTTTAAAGTAAGTTAACATCTGATTGAAAATTGCATTTTTTTTTTCATGCAGGCTGTTTCAGTTCAGGGAGGAGAGGTGTGGTTAGGGGTGCATAAACAGAAACAAAAGTGATTTAGCTCCTAAATGGCATATAATTGAACAGTGAACCAGCAGAGGCATGATTTATACACAAAAGCTGCTTCATTAGGCTAAAGTTGTTTTGGTGACTATAGTTATATCAAAATATTTTTATTAGGTGGCATCGGGTGCTTCCCCACTTGCCACTTATGCCATGTTATCTCCTAATAACATTATATGACACTGGCTAGAATGTAAATCTAAGCTACAAAAGAATGAAAGTCTATACATATTTCATCAAAGAAAACAGGATGTTAGGAGTGATTTTTGTTTTTGGATTCAAAAAGGAAGTAATGAGGAAACTGCGTTACTAGATCTTGATCGAACTGAAATAGCAGGTGGGATAACAAAATCATATATTGAATCCAGTATGCCTTTTTATTTCTTAACTTCTGGGACATTACCTGACTCTAAATAAATAGATGAGAATATTTTAACTGTGCATGCCCTGACATAGATTCTAAACCTAAGCAAGAGACAGAGGCATACTCAGGTCACTTGGCATATGTAAGTTGCACACCAACCTCCCACCCCCTCCCAATTTAAAAATGTAAAAATACATACACAATGGCATGCATACACACAGACACACAATTTGACACAGTTACAACATTTATAATTACAGAATTATACATGCACAGTCACCTACACACCTACACATACCTAGACACCCAGTCATATGCATACACACAGCTCTGATCTTCTAAATGCTTTGTTGTAAAGGTAAGCAAAAGATAGTGTTCCATGAAGACCTGTTTTTATTGATAACTCCACAGGCGACAGGCTCACTTTAACAAAGGAACTGTCACTACATTTAAATCCTGTAATCTTCCCAAAGCTCTTGTTAATCAATACAATAAAACCCCAAGCACTATAACTGCTTTAGTGTTCTGTAGAAATTATGGTTCCAGGAGTTCCCTGGAAATAGACTCTTTGAAATGAGGGGCGCCCTCATTGTAAGGAGTCGAACAAGTTTTGAATGGTTTGACTTCTTACCTGTTGGTGCTAGCAATTCTCCCAACCTCCACTAACTCAGCTAGTGTTATGTGCACGGTTTAGTAGAAGGAGCTAACAATGCAGCAGGGGGCTGGATAGTAATACCAGGGCCACAGTACAGATATAGGTCAGATGAAAGTGTGGTTAAGAAAGTTGAAGGTCAGGTCAGGCAGAACAGGTTCTTATATGGGTAAACAGGCAAGGGTCAAATACCAGAGATCAAATACACAGTTACTAAAGATGTGAACACTACCCGCAGCAGAGTAAAACTGACCAAGGAGGGACAGGAGGAATGCTATTAAATAGGAGAGAAGAGGCACACCCCTCCCACAGCATACATCCTGCTCTGGACCACTATGGCTTGTGTGTACTAGGTGGAGTGGTGTTCCTTGAATCTGATCTTTTTAGAATCTCTACTAATTCCCCATTTTTGACGTCTACTCCTCTGAGTCACAGGTCATGAATGGGATGCAAGACTGCTCCAGTGGAAGAAAACTGCTGCCAGCTTATGGCAGCGAACATACCAGACATGAAGACCAGGGAGGCACTCCCTGGCGCGGCGCCTCCAAGATGAGAGAGGAAGATGTGGCGAAAGACTGTAAAGTATGTAAGTAGGGGAGCAGGGGCCTGACAATATCCCCTCATAAGGTGTCACCTCTGGACACATCAAGTTGCAGAATGTAAGGGGTGACTAGGATGAATTCTCCTAAGGAAACATTACATATTTATTTTTCCAGCAGGTTCCTAGGATCTCTGTTCCGGACCATATCCCTTCCAGTGGATCACATATTCAAGGGTATCCCTTCTAAGTCTCAAAGCCAAAATGTTTTGTACGTCCTACTCTGGATTGCCAGAAACAACATTATGATTTGTAGAAGGAAGGAAACGTTTTTTCCTTGTATGGTTTTTGAGGGATACATGAAAAGATGGATGGAAACAGTAGTGATTTGGCAAGTCTAGTTGAACCACAACAAGTGTAAAAAATATTCTTTATGAGTATTTAGGATATGGATGTATTCCTTCAATGTCCATAGTTCTTTCTCCGGCAGGTGATGGATATTGCCTAAAAGAATGAGCGAACCTGGAAGGAGGTCAATGGGACAATCATATTGCCTTTAGGATGGTAATATATCGACCCCTTTTTTGTCAAAAAAACATCCTTGTATTTATGAAATGCTTGTGGCAATATTATTCATTTCCATTTTTTCACATTGGCGCCTGATGCAACACTACTTTGGAAGAAGAGAACAGTCTACAGTCTGCAGCGGCAAACAGCCCGGACAAGAAGATCAGAGAGGCGCACATTGGCGTGACACCTCTGGGAAGACAGGGGAAGAAGCTAGTGTTAGTGTGAGAAAAGAAAGTTGTCGAGCAAGGGGCTGACAGCTAGAGAGACAAAAGATCTCTGAGCTAAGCCCGGCAGTACAGTCCATAGCTAATTGACTGAGAGGGATAAGTTCTTTTTTAAAGGTTGAATAGATAATGCAGGCAAAATTTACAAATATGAGTTAAACGTAATGATAATAATGCTCATGTTTGAAATATCTGCATTGTCGAATTCACAGACTGTACAGTTTCTCCATTGAGCTCTCACTAAAACCAGGAAGTGACCAAGTTAAATTAACTTCCTATAGCACTGGTAAGCTTTTTGCTCAAACAGATCTTTATTATCTAAGCTGGGTTTTCAAGAACTCATACCATCATGTACAGCAGTATTTATGGAGAAAAAAAAAACCAATGCAGGTTGGAATGAAGGACACAAGAGGACTTATGAAACAAATTTTTTTTATTACTACAAAAAACAAACAAACCTGAAAATGATTTATAAAAACATATCACTATACATAACTAATGGTAACCTACTCTACACAATGCACTTAGCACGTGTGGGTACCTGGAGTGCCTCTTTAATGACCAATGACATTTCTTGCTGTCTTGACAATCTGGTGTAAGTTGACCCTATGCCAAGTTTTAATGTTCTGCTTAATTTAGCATCCAAAGCTCCATAGAACCCTGTTGTCACAGAGTAGTTGGTGTATGTGATTTGACTGTCATGATGATACATACTTTCATTGGCCTTAAAGAGTTAAACACGCCTCCGGACATATAATGGTTTATAATATGTACTTACTTTCCTTTCACAGTGTTCTATGGTCTACCTGGAGAGCGCATCATATTCCCTTATAATGTAACTCAACATTTTTATTGGTTTCATTTTTTAAGCAGAGTAAAAAAAACTGCTAAAGATCTTGAAATCCATATATTAATATAAATTTTTTGCAAAAATATATATTTTTTTAAATCACAGAACTTTTACTTTAATGTGGAAATAAAATGCATGTTATGTTAAATAGAAAGTAATGTTTTTTTGCTGTATAGACAGTATTATTAAAACACAAATATTATTTACAGAGTTTCTGTAGATGACATGATTTGTGAGCAAATATTCTGTCTATTTCACATGCTCCTATTTGTCTTATCACGCTCTAGATGTCTGCTGTGATGCATAAAGTTTTATTTTTGTCCTTATCCCTGTGATGTGACATGATTAATGAGATATAATTCTCATTTGGAGTTTACTACCAATCAAGAGGCAGATGGGCAGTAGTGGCTGTTGAACAGCGAGACAGCAGGGGATAGTTAAGCTGTGCAAAATCATATAAGGTTTAAAAAACAAAGTGTATTTTCCCTATCTTTTCTATCTTTTAAATTACCACCATACTTTCACAGCGGTTTGTTGTAATGAATTCAAACTGTACAAGGAACACAACTGTCAATATTAAAAGTACACTAAGTAACTTGATTAAAACTCCCAGATCTGAAGCTGCTGCATGCTAAATGCTAAATGAGAATTCATGTCTGTTGCAATGTGTCAAAGCGTTTTCTCTTTCTCTTAACATATTGACGTTACAGTCTGCATTTCTCTTAACTGGTCTGTGATCAACTGATCATTTGTTTTTTGTTCAGTCAAGCCCCTTAATATAAACACTACATCATCTTGTTAACGTCTTAAGGCTTGCCGAAAAAGATTTTACTACTCATTCCTAAACTGTAACATATATTACTGTGAAAAAAACGTTTAAAGTATGATGGAACATTTTTAAAGATTGGTTTGATAACTGCTAAATTCAGAGGGTGTTTTTGAAAACCCTGCTGAAAGTTTTTAGAGGCACCATACTGAAATCTGTTTAACCCCTTAAGGACCAAACTTCTGGAATAAAAGGGAATCATGACGTGTCAGACACGTCATGTGTCCTTAAGGGGTTAAGCAATGCATTAAAATCAATGGACCGGTGATACATGTAGATTTATTGATCCACATGAATAAAACACAGGATTAAAAATAATTCCAACTGCCCACTCAGTTGCATCCCCAAAGCAGGAGACAAAGTATCAACCATTCTAAAGTATCTCAGTGGGTCCTCCATTATCAACTAGAAGGGAATCCGAAATCCAGTAACAGCATATGGCAAGTGTGAGAAATTTAGAATAAACTGTGTGAACTGTGCCATAAATATATTAATATTAAATATTAGTATTATGTAATAACGTGATACAGCATGTCTGATTTGCTACAGTGCTATTATTCAAAATTGAATTCCACCCCTGTCAACTTGCACCATAATTGTGAATTATTTTATGAAACTGGATGCAGACCTGTTACCAATATCCTTACCCGTAGCTTGAGAAACAAAACATATCCATAAATGGTAAATACTTGAGACGATGTTATTTTTTTTGTATTTGTTTAAATGAAAGCATTTCAAGACATAGATGTATTGTTTTAACATTGTGTTCAAGATTGTATATCCATTTTTACACATTTACTGATTCACGCATCAAGAAAGCTAATGACATATGTAGCATCTTTTATAAAAGATGTCAAAGTAGAGGGCACGTTTGTAGGGCACAAGCTATAAAACCGATCAATGCCTACTGGACTATACAACAATGCCAGTGAAAAGACTATACTGAAGATGGATTTTGCTGTGACAGGGATTTTTCAAAATAATAGATAAGTAGTAAGTACTTTAGCATTGCATTTATTAAGATATTTGATTAAAAAAAATGTAAATGCGTATGTCATTATAAACATAACTAAGGTTATTCTTGAATACTTTAGAGACACAACTAAGTGAATGATTGGAGCTACTTGTGATTTTGTAAGTATTACATAGCCATGTGTCAGTCTCTGCTTTTTGTTTTTCTTTGTTGTGAATGTTTTTGCCCCTAGTAGAACTCTTATTGGTACTCCAATATTTTCGGTTTGTTGTGTTGTCAACATCATTGGATAGATTTCCTGTCAGTTAATTCTTTATTCTGGTCTTTTTGTTTAAAACATTTTTGTTGGAGACTTTTGATTTAAGACTTATAGGACTAAACGAGAGCTATCAAGGCAAGAACGTGTTCTATGCTTGAGCAAAGTACTAAGTGTGAAGCAATCATCATCGATACCATTAAACGTATCTAACCATTTCGTAAGTTGCACTTTTAATAGCACCTGATTTTTCTTCATAAATCTCCCCATATTTTCTAAATTACTGATGTTTATTGAAGACTATTTCATACAAGGTGGCCAAAAATCTGAGTAAACATTGAGGAGCCAATAACGTTTTTAATAATGAACCAATTTCAATAATATTATATATAATGAATGCTTAAAGTATGGCATTTCTTTTTTACTAGCTACTCTCCATGACATCTCTCCATTTGCTGCCTTGCAAAGTCAGGCTCTTTCGATTGCATTGTTCATAATATTAGTTATGCTTGAGGTTCTAGTGCTCAAATTTCTGTATGGATATTCTCTTTGAGCTACTCAAGTGTATGCAGTTTGTTCACATACACCCACTCCTTCAGATATGTCCACATGTAGTAATTGGGAGCTGAAAGGTTGGGGCGAATGTGGTGGCCAATGAATATGGGAATATGGGTTCAGGTTGGCACTGGCTCTATGGGCAATAGACCCATCTCGTTGCAGGACGATTTACCACTATAGGATGTAAAACATTTTCAATCATATCCCAATATCTCACACCACGAAAATGCCACTATTTTAAATTGTTGTTCCTGCAACAACAAAATAATTAACTGCTAACAAATTAGTTATTGACAAGACAAATCCTACTCTGAATTTTGGCCCACCTTGGTTATTCCATTTTTTTCGAAAAGGTATTTTTAATTGCTATTTTTATTTAATGCTGAACCACAGAGTACATATATATGAATAGCAGGATTCAGTATTATTCAGTTGCAAGTTAGTGCTAAAATATTTTGTATTTTTCTTGGACATATTTTCTGCGAATCTATGTATTTTTGGTTAGGAATATATAGAGATCACTATTTGTTGATCTTCTTTATACCTTGATTAATTTGATTTTTTCATCTAATTATTGCAAGTCAAAACAAAACTGAATTGCACACAAGAAAACAAGATAACTAATGCACTTTTAGAATATTACACAGAGATTGTGACTAAAGCAAATCAAGAGAACTCTGCCCTTCCTTTTCTTTAAACTAGAGAAAAAGATGAGATGTGAATTGCGGGATACTATTATTCTTAACAAATACTCTGAGAACAATAAAATATTGAGGGGCTTAAGAATAAATAAAACTTACTATCTCTGATGGGTCATTGTTCTAAAACCTTTACGAGTAATTGAATCAGATACTGAATCAAATATGGAAATAAAAGGATTAAAAAAATACAGAAGAGAATAGTTCTACAATATAATAAGTTCTACATAAAGAAATTAGTACATTGCCACCGTGTACACTATTTGCCAAATGTTATACTCCTGCTAACAATAATGTTATAGAATTGCAGCATAATGTCAACAAGGGACAAGGCAGTATATTGCTTAGTAGCGAGAGTGATAAAAAATAGAGTATGGGAGTTGAAAGAAACATTACAATCATTCTTTTGAAACCAATGTGAAGTCAAAGGCACCTTCACATACGTGAAAAACAGAACGTTATTATAACAAAAGAAATAGAGAATGGGTTACTGAATCTCGGTATTGACAATTCAGCTGGGAAATGTTTGTCTTATAAGAAAAGGAACAAATTCTAGTTTTACCTCTTTGAAGAATAGATGCATCTCTCTAAGTGCAAAAATGATTTGTGGCACTGGTACATAAACTAAACTTACAGATAGGATCACTAATTAGTGCTGATACTGAAAGTCCTCTAGACCTTTTTCCCTTTGTAATCAATACATACTTGCATAGACAATACATGCTTCATAGACTTTTCCTTGGGCTCTAGACCCAAAAATAAAATTAAATAGATCTAGCTAGCCCAATAACCAGCTTCAAAATGAAGGGTAAGCACTTTACCATTGTGAATAGGTCCTTATCGCGACTCTCATATTAATTTACTCCGCATTTTTAACCATAACGCCAACACATGCAGTGTGAGGGTAAATGAGGGACCATTATTTTTTGTAGCCTTTTACTTACTAAAAGCAGGTTACTCTACAGGTAGATAGTGCTTTTGAAGAGCAGGTAATAGATTGGTTGCCCACCTCGTTTCCAGATACAACCGCCCATTAAATATACAATAGCAGGTGCAATAAACTATACCCGGTAATTATTTTAACCAAGCAATAAACTATTTTTGTGTTGGCAACAGAAAAGTGATGTAGATTAAACGTGATCGCTTCGGTTGAAGACTATTTCAATACGCATCACACGTAGTAGAACAGTGAAGCCAGAAAGAAGAGCAACACTCTCTAAAAGTTGCAACTCTTTTCCTTTAATTACTATAAGGATGGCAAAGGATCTTATGAGCTGTAATTTTGCAACAGCCAGGATCGCTGTTCTGGCCACCCCTGTAATAGAATCTAGTCCAGGATTGAAAAAAATATGGAATTCCATTTTGTTTTAAATGTTTAAGCTATCCATCACAATTTGAAATAAAAATTATATTTTCAAGTTAAGAAATTCCCATTGATTTTCCTTAAATACAAGAAGGAAACTTTCAAAACAAAACCTCCTTATATAAGTTACAATAATTTTATAGCGGAATGCTTCCTGACGAAGAAACACAATTTTTCACTTAAGTCGTTTTTATTGGCCTTTTTTTCTTAATAGCTTTTGTGTATACAGGAAATCAATTTTGATTCTGAGTTTTACAGTGGGTTCAAGGAAGCAAAACATGTCTGCAGGGACAATTATACTAAAACATGATCATAAAGCCTCATATGAGTCATGTTTGCATTTTGTACATCCAGTGTTTATTGCACGTTGGATTTATTTATTTTTTTGTCTTATTGTTAATCTAGACTTATATGTTATTCATGTATCCTTTGTGACTGTTTTAAGATAGGCGTGCTGAGTCAAAATACCATGTGACACTACAGAAAAAGAAGGGTTTTGAGCCCTAATTTATTCATTTTTCTGGAAGAATTTTCTGTGGTTCTGATCGTCAAATTAAAACTTGACCTTTTTTAATGTTAATGACAAAAAGTCATAAAACAATAAATAAATATTGGAACAAGTGATTTAAAAAAAAAAAAAATGTCACCAAGGAAATATATAGTTATTTTTTCAGAGCTATCATTAAAGAATGATGACTGTTTTTTTTGACTGGTTAGTTCTAAAATGCTAGAATGTCCTTTCTAACCTTTAACTAAGGATTATCCAATCACAAGCTGTCTAGCTATTGTAAGACCACATCTCCCATGATGCTATGCCAGCCCATGGGGTGTAGAATTTGCTTTGTTTCATTTGTAGCTTTACTGCAGCTACAGATCTGATTATTAAACCTTACGTTATTCCTTTTTTTATAAAGTAGATTTTGCCCATTGATTGCTTAAAGGGTTAATCTATTTAAAGCAGCTTAACAAAAAACAAAACATAAAACATATATTGATTTATATCACAAAGTTATATATCTTTTTATAGCTGGTGTGTCAATAAATCATACATTTGCATCATAAAGGCAATGAAATCTGAAAATGTATGCAACATTACTATATAAATCAATGCAGCGTTACATCATTTTTTTGTATTTCCTTTTCCCTTGATAAATGGCCTTTCATGGGATTGAACAATACAGTTGAAAACATATATTTTGTGAAGCCAGATAAATATAAATGTAGAAGGAGGCAGGGAAAAGCTATAAACATGCAGTTAAGTGACCTTTATGTCATACAATGTTGAGATTGCTGTTCAACAAGAAATGGTTTGACAAGTAGAATATAAACGTACAGAGGTGCAGTGCCTCGATTTGCAAGATAGTAGCACGATATGGGGAGATAGAGTATCTAGATTATATGAATAATGTCTTGAGAAAGCTGGGGAATGTTACTGTCCCTATAGTAAGCTACCGAAATTCTCTAAACTGCATCATTGTTTAAATATATTAGAATCTGTTTGATACCGTTAATTGTCACGTCAGTAAAATGTTAATAAATAACAGGACCACCTTTACAGTTTGTGAGGACCAATACAATTTGTGAGCGTCTCCCCTTGTCTACAGAAATACATACATGGCTAGTAACACATACATAGATAACTACTTACAAGCATCTAATTCATTCATATATAATGACCCATTCATTCATAATTGACCTATGCACATGCACACCTAACATATCAAAAACATCAACGCACATGCACAGACATATCAGCACAGAGAAACATACTAGCACAAAATTATAATTCACACGTGAGCACACAGATGCACACTGTAAATAGACATATACTCATACAGAGCCACATACACATATAGACATATAAAGATACATCCTAGGACATAAATTCCTATTAGCACCTGCATATACACTCTATAGAAAGCAAAGGCACACATAAATATATGTACACCCTATAATGCATATATAGACACACATTAGTAGTAGCATGTAGGCAGACACACACTAGCAAACATCCATAGACTCACACAAGCAAACATACATAAACATTGCACACAGACGCACTAGTACACACATGCAAACATATGCATACACATACAATGATTTAGGAACATTTTGACAATTTACCTGAGGTCTGATGGGATCATGCCCCCTTATAGCTGGAAACTCATTTACAGAGCTTATGTTAGCTGTACTGACCTAAGTCTAATGGTGCAGAGCATCACCTCAGCACTCTCAGCCAATGAGCATGGACTTAATTGCTAGGCTTATCTCATTGTTGGAGCTTCTGATTTCCGACGAGGTGACCTGGCTATCCCCAGATAAGTTGTAAAACCATTATTTTTCAAATTAACCAATTTGGCTTGAAACTTACAATTTCCTTAAGAATTCTTGTCAGTTGATGGCTTAGTGAATTGTGATAAATGATGTAGGCTATGATAAATTAGAAAACATTGGTTACAGTAAATTACTGAGCATGTAAAAAATGACAAAGTTTAAATAAAACATTATAGAAGGCTAAGGTTGAAGAAGAGAATAATCTATATTAATAATCATCAAAAATATTGAAGTTATAGCTAGGGGAGTAAGTGATCAGTGTGATGGATAAAGAGGTAGGAAGCAGGGGATATTGGAAAGGGATTGGATAAGGTGGAATGCATGGAGCAAACGTGGGCTTTGTGCTAAGAAGTATCTTTAAATGCTTTGGTTAAGTGTCTTCTGGAGTTTATTAAAAGATGAGAGCGATGACTGTTTGGATGTGGGGTTGGTGCATGCTCTAATAATAAGGGGCTGGGATAGAGGAACCACATAATCGAGAATGCCTTTTGTCTAAATTTTGGGTGATTGTTGTGTGGTCCTGATTTTGCATATCTAACAGAATCAGGTAACAAATTAAAGGATCACTATAGTGTCAGGAAAACTAAGTGGTTTTCCTGACACCATAGTGCCCTGAGGGTACCCCCACCCTCAGGGTCCCCCTCCCGTGGTGCTGAAGGGGTTAAAACCCATTCAGCAGCTTACCTTATTCCAGCGACCTCTCCTCCCCCGCTGACGTCAGCTCCCTCTGCCGATGTCAGCAGAGCCGACCAAGTGCCATGCGCGCATTCAAGCTGTCAATAGGAAAACATTTTTCAATGCTTTCCTATGGAAGCTTTGCGTGATGGAGGCCTAATGCGTGTCACAGATGCACCTCTAGCGGCTGTCCGGAAGACAGCCAGTAGAGGCTGGCTTAACCCTGCAATGATTTTATAGCAGTTTCTCTGAAACTGCTATGTTTGCATCTGCAGGCTTAAAACCTGAGGGACCTGGCACTCAGACCACTTCATTGAGCTGAAGTAGTCTGGGTGACTATAGTGCCCCTTTAAATGGGCAACAGACAGAGTTCCGTCTATAGCACCATCCGAAGGGATGATTGATAGGGAAAAAAAGATGATTGATGGTCAGTGATTGTAGCAGAGCCCTAGTCCTAGCAGAGACTTTTCTTTGCTGGATCCACAAGAGTATAATCAGGAGCAAGAAACATGCCAAAGAAATAGCCCACCTCCTCCCCAGCAACTGGATGACACACAGTTCTGGGTGTACAACTGGCTTTATTCCTGCCACACACGGTTTTTATACATTGCCCCTAGAATGGGGTTTCTAAATCAAAAGTACAGAGCTTTCCATACCAGGATCCCCTGTGCCTGATAGGTAATTGTGTGAGAAAAAGCTTTAAAAAAACATAATTATCTCTCTGGTACAGAAAAATATATAATATTTTAAAACACCCCAAAAATACATTTTAATAACTTCAGAACCCCACAAAAGTCATATCACCGAATAGCTTGGATATGAGCGCACGCTTTGCTGAAATATCCCTCAGATCCCTTCATTGGTTCGGGAACGTCATTCAAATCAAGTTTTGACCTGTCAGCCACGAGGTGATGCCCAACAACAGTTCCAGGGAAAATAGGGCAACAACCGGTTATCTTTCAGGGGTTCTCGCATGAACTCTGATGAATCCATTCCCTGGCTGTAAGGGTACAAATGCTCCCCCTGTTCGGTAGTTTATGCCTCCCAAACACCGTTCTTCTAACTGTTGGGGAAGTTGGATGGGCAGAGGGTGTTCACGGGGTCGCGTATCCGAAAACAGTTCCACACTGTCGATGACCATGTACCTCTGCCCGCGTTCGGTAGACATAATGTCCCCCAATTGTTTGAACATGCGCGTTTGGTTATAGGAACAGAGGCCACACAGGGAACACACTTGAACCAATAACCAATTTGTGGTTAACAGCCATGGGTGGTCGGTGATTAAAACGTGTGAACAAGGGGCAACAGAGAGAGGGGGTAAACGAACAGGGGTATACGGAGAGCCGAATATGCTCAAGTTTACACAAATATGGAGAGGTTCATATACAAGGGTGAGGCGTTTGAAAATAGAGCACTGTTGAATAATAGGCCAGTGAAGTTGATAAGTAAATGGAATGTCTGTCCATCCATCCGTCTACCCATTAATTTAACAAGATGTGTCTAGAAATGTTTATATGCATTTGTGTATATCTCGAACAGAGTATCATTGCGCATTTGTCTAAACTGTTGAGATAATTAAAAAAAAAAAAATTACTAATAGTGTTCACGATTTCATGGAGGTTCTCTAGTCTCTCCAGGGCTTCCCATACGTTGTGTAAGAACACAAGGGCAGAGGATTCACACCATGTAGAGAACTCATTTTTAGATTGTATAATTGTTAATCAGAGAATAGCGGCATTGAAAGAATAATGTAACTCAGCAGTATGTTAATCACCTGATCCGGGTAGCTCCAAATGTCCTTACAACAGCCAAATCGTTCATTACTTTGAAGATACCAGAGTTTATTGGAGTCTCCTTAGCACGCACATGATAAATGTAGGAAATTAATTTTAAATTATAAAAATGGCATTAATGAGAGCAAAATCCCTAGATAAAGTTTGAAGTTCTGACTACTGCTACTTATGTTCTAATATTCTGAACCAGAATGACAAAAAGTATTTTCATAACGTAAAAAAAGAAAAACAAATTTAAACCTCAGCTGATAGATAAATGTTTGCTATTCTAATTTCATTCCCTATGTGAGTAGTGACAATTTATTTTCTAGCTTTCTAGAAAAAAAAACAACAACATAATTGCCAGGTGCATATAGTTAACGGTCACTGTAAGATGTCAAAGATGGTCTAATTATTTTTTCCAAAGTTCATGGACACAAAGTTCTTAAACCTATCAATTACATGTGTTTGTCACAAAAAATATACATTACTCTATATTTACCACTGTGTGCTAACATTTGTATTCAGTGTTTGTCTTTTGTTTTATGATAAATTTAGAAATGTAGAACCTTCCACTTGAATGGGACTCATTAAGTTTTGGTTATAAAGAAAACTCTTCCAGTGCCACCATCTGGGGTGTACAAATCATACGTTGGTAAAAGGTATTTATTACTCTCTAAATTTCATAGATTCATGATAAAGTGCCAGCTTTGGACCCCAAAACAAGGTCTTGTTTTAAAAATCGAGTAATGACAATTGTGACAAACGCCCCGTACCCTGGATGTTTGCCACAAACTCCTGGAGGAGTGTGGAAGTTAGCCTTCTGCCCACCAACTATGGGCCATATACTTTGTGCCAAAATCAATATTTTGCCTTCTGTTCACAAGACCTTTCCCTGGTGTATTTTTATGGTTTCCCGAACAGAAAACACTTACCCTGCATTCGGTGGATAAATCTACCGAACACCAACCATCCCCACGGCTCATTAACTACAAAGAAGCAACATGATTAAGTGCTCTCCCTGTGTGTCCACCATTCGTATAACTGAACGCCACGTCCGGGAGAAGATGGCGGCCATCTTGTCGCACGAAAGCAGGCAGTGGGACTTGGTCGTTGAGTGCCTGGAACTCTAAATCGGACACCGGTAAAACCTTACGAACGCCTGCTTCTTTCTGTGACAAGCCAGGAGAGTGCTGTTTAGTAGTTTTTTTCGCACGAACAAGGTGAAGGTGAACAAGGCGAAAAAACGCTACCTGAGCCAGGAGAACCGTTCATCTTATTGTTCAGTTTGGAACTCCCAAAATGTACAAACTGCGGGCTAGAATCTCTAAGTACCTAGCAGTTCGAGAGCATAAGAATGAACAGGTATATGAAATACCAGCGTTTGTTACAATGATGTCAATGAAGAGGCAACTAGGCAACTGATCAGCACTAGCCAACCATATGAGTCAATTCCTTAAATCCACTGTGTAGCCCATATGTTTACAAGAGCACTTTAGCTATAGTTTCTAGTTTACTTGCTGTAATGTCCCCACAGCCTTGTCAGGGTTGGAAGTATGAGCTTTACTTACCTTTGCGACTTTACCATGATGATCTCTGTGGGGAAGCTCTGCTTCCTTGACTGAGATCATTAAGAATGACCAGATTTTACTAATTTCATGACGTAAAGTCATGATTTTATTAAGGACACGGAGGCGAGTATTATGCTTATTCTCTTTCTTTTATTCCTCAGCAGCAAAATATTTCTTTTAGAAAACAAATCAAAACATGTAAACATGCCCCCAAAGGGTTAATCCTATAACAGTATAGCAGTACAACCAATCATAATGCCTTCAGCACCATCAAGTCCCCATGTGACCTTAAGCCACTCCTCTTTCTTGTTGTTGTCGACGAAGAATCCACAGCAGAACATAAGTCAACTTGAATGAAAAACAAAATGCCAACAACGCCACAGAGAAGAGTCCGGTACTCTTCAGAGATTGGAGTCTTTCCGTAGGTCCTGAAGGAATCCGTGCACAACGGTGCCAAATCCATTCATGAAGCTGAAAGGAACAGAGAAACAAACTGGTAAAATGTGTTTCTGGACATTTGATCATAACCATAATACAGAAATAATCATCGGAATATATGCCACCAATAACAGATTATCATCTAAACAAACCTTTCAATACCTGCAATGTGCTGTAGTAACCAAAATCCGTAGTAATCTAATGACCACATATCCGTGGGAGGGCGCCACTTACCTGCGTCGGGTGGGATAATACTCACCTCCGTGTCCTTAATAAAATCATGACTTTACGTCATGAAATTAGTAAAATCTGGTAATTTTATTTAAGGACACGGAGGCTCATATTATGCTAGTTCAAAGCTGTGAAACTACCACATCAGAAATATGAGAAGTCGGCCGAAAATAAAACTCCTTGAAGGTAGATTCGCGGGACCAATCAGCCGCCCAGAGTAGGTCCTCCAACCTGCATCCTTTGGAGAAAGCCTTAGTCGCCATGGCACCCCTGACCGAGTGTGCTCCATACACTGTAGTGTCGATGCCCGCTGATGCCATAATCCATTTGAGCCAACGAGACAATGTGACTGTTGAAACAGGGTGATATGGATGACGAAGGGCCAAGAATAACTCTGGAAATGTAGGGTCACGAGTAGACGAAGTCCTGGACTTGTATTCCTTGAGACATGCCACTGGACATAGCTTAGCGTTTAGTGGAAAGGCCGGGTAGAAAACTGAGGTGATTGACGTCTTTGTACGCCTGGAAATATTAAACGAGACACCTTCGGGGATGAATGAACGTGCTGAGAGGTCCAACGCACGTACATCAGACACCCGTTTACAGGAGATCAAACAAAACAACATCACTAACTTTGCTGTGAGTTGTTTCAGTGAGAGATCTTCGTTCTTTGGCCAGTCTGTCAGAAGCTGGAGGACGAGGTCAACGTCCCATGATGAAGAGTACCTAGGTTGCGGTGGACGTGCAAATCTAATGCCGCGCAGGAGTCGGCATATGAGGAGATGTTTACCTGCCGGGGAACCCTCCAAACCTTGGTGTCCTGCGGAAATTGCTGATCGGTACCCATTTATCGTGCGATAGGCTAGGCCATGGTCAAACAGAGAAGTGAGAAATTTCAAAACTTAATTTACAGGGGCAGATAAGGGATCCATGTGTTGTTCCATGCACCAACCACTCCATGAATTCCAGGCATGTATGTAGGATTTCCTTTTTCCCGGAGCCCAAGCTCCCGCCAGAAGGTCAATAGTGGCCCCAAAGTGACTGGAGTTGCAGGAAAATGGTGCGCTTCAGCCGCCAGTCGCTGGCATCCCGTAGGTATCTGGAATTCCAATCCGCCACCATATTGGACATCCCGGGAATGTATTCCGCCTGAACCGAAATATTGCGATCCAGGCAGAAGTGCCAGAAGTCTTTCGCCAGTTCCGCTAACACCACGGACCTCGTACCCCTGAGATGGTTGATGTAGCGGACTGCTGACACGTTGTCCATCCGTAACAGAATGGAACAGTTGGTTGAGATACCCACGAGACTCCGAACTGCAAATGACCCCGCCAATAGCTCGAGGCAATTGATGTGTAACTCTTGTTCGACTGGGGACCATTTCCCTCCGGTGGAGATAGGACCGCAACGTGCGCCCCAGCCCAGCAGACTTGCGTCCAATTCCACGACAAAGTCTGGCCTTGTCCCAAAAATTGCTCTTGCGTTCCATGCTTCCATGTGCTGCAGCCACCAAGAGAGTTCTTCTTTGGCTGAACAATTGAGAGGTACCGAGTCTGCATAGGAGAGACCCGAGCGAAGGTATCTTGCCTTTAGGCGTTGAAGTGCCCTGTAGTGAAGTGGGCCCAGGAAAATTGCTTGGATAGAGGCCGAGAGAAGGCCGATGACCCTGGCCAGTTGTCGTAATGTTAGCGCCGGTCGAGCCAAAGTCCGGCGGATTTCTTTCTTGATGATCCTGACTTTGGAAGATGGTAACAGGAGTGTTCCTTTCACCGAATCGATGGTGAAGCCCAGAAATTCCAAGACTTGGGAGGGTTGTAACACCGACTTGTCCCAGTTGATGAGGAAACCAAGGTTGCCAAGTAATGTCATTGTCCAATTCAGTTGTTCTTGGAGTAAGCGTGGATCAGAAGCATGTCGTCCAGGTATATAATCAGACGCACCCCTCTGCTGCGCAGGAGGGCGACCACTGGCCGCATGAGCTTTGTGAAGCACCATGGGGCCGAGGAGAGGCCGAAGGGCAAGCATCTGAAACGCCGTGTGGTTTCCTCCCATTGGAACTGGAGGAAATGTTGGCAATCTTCGGCCATCGGGACGGTGAGGTACGCATCTTGCAGGTCGAGTTTGACCATCCAATCCTCCAATAGGAGCAGGTCTTGGAGGGAGTGGATGCCCTCCATTTTGAAATGGTGGTACGCTACAAAGGCGTTCAGGGGGCGTAAGTTGATGACCGGTCGGACACCTCCGCCTTTCTTGGGCACCACAAAAAGGTTGCTGAGGAAACCTGAAACTCTCGGATGTGACTCTATGATTGCACCTTTGTCGGCCAGAGACTGTATCTCTGCTGCGATTAATGATCTGTCGTGGGTGGAGGAGACGATATGTCTGGGAAGAGCTATCTGGGCAGGTGTTTGTACAAATTTTATGGCATAACCCACTACAGTTTGTAGGATCCAAGTATCCAAAGTCAACATTCACCAGGCATCTATAAAGTGGCATAACCTGCCCCCCACCAACGTTACTGAAGGGAGTGATGAAGGAAGTGAACTTACCATAAGGGCGTCGGCCATAGGAAGAGCTTCTGGATCCACGAGCCTGCCAGGGTCTTGCTCGAACTGGGAATAATGGAGAGGACTTGGGTTCCGCACCCTGGTAACGTGACTGGAAGGAGCCTCTAGAAACCCGGTACGAGCCCCGGGAAGAACGGCCGGGCAGACGGCCCCGATATCTGCCGGCCCCGCCAACAACACTATGGGAGAATACCTTTTTCATATTGGTTTGTGCCTTGTCCAGAGCAGTAAACGTGCCCACATAAGTACCCAGCTCCTTCACAAAACTGTCCCCAAAAAGAAGGCCTGTGGCCCAGGCTCCATAATAGCCAAGGTAACTTGCTTTGGCTCGATCTTAATTAGTATAGCCTTCCGTCTCTCTGTGGCTAGAGCCACGTTGGCATTTCCGAGAAGACATATGGCTCTCTGTATCCAGCCCCTGATAGCTAGCGGGTCTATGGGAGCGTCCCCTGCCAATGCCGTTTCGACCATGTCGAATATCTTTGCACTGGGTCCGAGGACATCCAGTACCTTATCCTGGCAATGGCGAAGTGCAAAGTCTAGACCCTTCTTTGCCTTCCACCCAGTCTTTCCCAGGAACTGGGCAATCTTAGGGTCCACTACAGGGACGACACATATCAAATCTGGGAGCGTGGGGCGTGGGCATTCTGCCCGCATCTTACTTCTTGCCCCCTTATCAAGGGGTTTTCTGATCCGTGCGGCAATATATTTTGTCACGTGGTCCAGTGGGAACCACTCAGTAGATCTTGGGTGCTGCAGATTATCAGGGTCATTCAGTGGTTCGCCCTGTGGGTCAAGGAGAGTGGAGTCTTCCACACCGTCCTTATTCTCATTCACAGACACAGATATAGAGCTGTGGTCAGGGAATAGTGCGCTCAAATTGTATGAGTCTTCATCATCAGACTCGCTCCATGCCTCCTCCTGTTCCGAATCTGACTCGGATGATTCCACTTGGGCTTTCGCCCTTTTCCAACTCCTCACCGATTTTGCCCGGTGGGTGGCTCTTTGTTGTGGTGCAACCACATTATCTTTGACAGGACGTTCCCTGTCTGTCAGTAAAATTTGGAGTCTTCCTCGTCTATGTGGCGAGATTTTTTGGCGGCTTTGCGCCCACTGGTCTTGCCAGTATCGTGCTCTGTAGGGTTAGGAGCAATATGAGTAGAGGTCCGCTGGGCGGCCATGAGGGCATGGCTGATAGAGTGGGACAGAGTGTCCGACATAACTCCCATGGCCAAATAAACGGCTTGGGTCACGGATCTAGTCATAGTGGCATCCAGGAGAGAATGAAGCTCTTCCGAGTTCAAATGCTCCTGGTCTGTCACATCAGTGACAGTTAAGCCGGAAGGTCTGGTGACAACCTGGGGAGCAGGGGGTATATCAGCCCTAATAGGAGAATTGCCAGAGGCTGTGCCCAAATCCCTTTGAGACTGCATAATAAAATAGCAGTTCTCACAGTGGTTATAGTAGGAGAAATATAAAAAGGGATTCAAATACAAGAGGGGGGAAACCCAAATAACTCCAGGAGGAAAAGAGTGACCACACTGTTAAGCCCACAAGCTTATAGGCAATATGGGACAAATAAGGCACCAGCAGAAAGATGTATGAATGCAAACAAACTATGCAGCAATATGAAAAAGGCAAGCTCACCAAGTGTTCCCTCAGGAATGGCTCCTGGGGCACACTGGTGAGCTGCCCAGCAACTGTGCTGTCCAGTCAGCAACCACTCCCGCCCCCACAAGCTTAAAAAAGACCGGGAACCAAAAATGCGGCAGAAATGCCAGCCGCAAGATGGCCGCCGCAATTCGCACTAGCGTTGTGCGCATGCGCAAATGGCGCCAGCCGCGAACCGGGAAGCCCAGAGGAAAAAACCCTCTGAGGCACTGAATGACACTGGGCGGTAAGAGCCTCCACACGGAGAGCTGTTAGCCGCCCCAGCTCAGTAGGTGATAATCCACCAGACTGAGTAAGCCAGCAATAAAACAAGTATAGAAGCAGGGTAGAAGCCCTGCAACAGACAGAAATAACAAATAAAATATAAATGTAATATCAACACAAATTATGACAAAAACACATTGGTAGCATACAGAGAAAAAATAGAAATGTACTTAGCTGAGGAAGGCAGCAGCAAGAAAGAGGAGTGGCTTAAGGTCACATGGGGACTTGATGGTGCTGAAGGCATTATGATTGGTTGTACTGTTATACTGTTATAGGATTAACCCTTTGGGGGCATGTTTACATGTTTTGATTTGTTTTCTAAAAGACATATTTTGCTGCTGAGGAATAAAAGAAAGAGAATAAGCATAATATGAGCCTCCGTGTCCTTAAATAAAATTAATGTTCTCGACTAATCCAATACTTTCCCATTATAAAGCATTAGGTTGCTAGTGCACATGAGTGGCAAAACACAGCATTGCACCAATCAGATGGTCTCTATTATACCATCTAAATAAAATAGTACAGTTTTTGCACAGCTTGAGGACATCCGGCATAGCTTCTTGGATTTAAACTTTGTGAAACAGCAGGAAGTGTCTCTAGTGGCTGTCTGAGAGACAGCCACTAGAGGCAGTCTTAACTTTGCAATATAAACATTGTTTTAGAGAAAATGCATGGAACAGACCTCTTCAATGCGATTAAGTGGTCTGGGTGCCTATATTGTCCCTTTACATGTGTGCAGATTCTTAACCTCTGTATTTTCTTCTCATCTCCCACCAGTTACAATATACATTACATATATTTCAAAAGATACAATGAAGTTAGGTCCTGCACACAAGTGATTGGCAGGGCCGTCTTTAATATTGATTGGACTCTGGGCAAAGCATTTGCTTTGGCCCCCTGGACCCTGTACACCCTCCCCAGGCGTGCAATCACGTTATGACCCTTAATACAGTGGCAACCTAAAGTAGAGAGGTGCAAGAATATTTTTTTGGGCCTCCCTATTGCAAGGATGTTTAAAAGGTAGATCCCCATCTGTCGTACAACTCCAGCAATGCCTTGACAGCTGGGGCTCTACCATTTACCCATGTTTGCAGGTTTGTATTTAACACTAAGCAGTTTTTGTAAGTTTCAATGTAAACAGGTTTTTGTATGGAATATGTTTGTATGTGGTGTTGGTGTTTGAATGTAAGCATGTATTTATGTCTAGTGTTGGTTTTTGAATGCAGGGGTGTGTATACATATAATTTTGGTGTTTAACACAGACGTGTATTTGTATGTAGTGCTGAAGCTTGAATGCAGGGGTGTATTTGTGTGTCGTGTTAGCGTGTGAATGTTGAGATGTATACACATATACACACAAACACACAAGTAGATATACACACACGGACACATAGATGCACAACCTGACACAAATTCAGATACACAGACACACATACTAATAACATAACATACAGATACAGCGAAACACACAAAGACAACATACATATACACACTGACACACATACAGACACACCGATACACATCCTGACATACACAAAGATTCAAACACTGACACACATGCAGTTACACAGACGCACATATACACACCTGACACACTGGCAGATACACAGATACACACACAGACTTCATACAGATACACACTCAATGACAACATATATATATACACACACACAGATATACAGACACATAGAGACAGACATACTTACACAGACACATAAACTGACAGACATACTGACACATACATTGACAGGCATACTGACCCACATACTACTGACACACATACTGACACACACACTGACAGACATACTGACACACAATCTGACAGGCATACTGACACATACACTGACAGACAAACTGACACACACTGACAAGCATACTGACACATACACTGACAGGAATACTGCCACACATACTGACACACACACACACTGACACATTTTTACACTATAATTTACACTATAAAACCCACCCCCCAGTTTTCTACCTTAGAGGGTGGCTGAAGCTGCTGGGAGTTGGGGTCTGGCTAACTCGGCCCAGACCCTCTCTGCTCTGCCTCTTCCTCCTCCCGCGCGGCTCCTCTCTTTATGGGAGGAAGTGACGTGCAGCCGTCACTTCCTCCCAGCCGGCTGCCGAAAAGCAAGAGGGCCCGGTCACGCTCTTAAAGCGCCAGAGCGCAAGACCGGGCCCCTGCTGACAGAAGCCCACCGGGTGGCCCTTAGTGCATGGGCCACCCGGTGGGCCTCCTTAGTGTGTGGCTGAACTGGCGGGTGGGAGAAATGCTTGAGGCAAGCGGGGCCCACGGTGCAGCTGCTTCGGGCCCACAGGAGTAACTGGGCCCGGGGCAGCTGCCCCGTTTGCCCCGCGGTAAAGACGGCCCTGGTGATTGGTGTTGCACACATATGTTACTTACATATCTTAAAGATTGTTGAATCCTGTTTTAACGTTTAAGTACAACAATTATAGGTTTATTGACTAAATTAATTGAATAGACAAAGAGGGACATTTTTTTAAATCATACATTTTTCCAGCTCAGCAATTTAGGTATAAATGCTCTTGTTTATTTTAATTCACTGTTTAGTGATTTACTCTGAGAATATTTTTTTTATGCAGCAATAACTAACATTATTCTTTGCTAGGTCAACAACATATATTCTTTGATAGGTCAACAACATATAGTAAATCAGTTCAGCAGTTTAACTTTGAAAAACTATTTTAGTTTAATTAGCTTTAAGTTTCTCAGCATGTTGGATCAGCCAAAAAGTGAACAAATCGATTATGATAAACGTATGCTAACTAGTTGAAGAAAATATACAGGGTTATTCACTAAAGTGAGAATTCAAAGTGAATTTAAAATTTCAGGTCAAATTTGGCAAACTGGAAAAGTTATCTAAGTCGGCTATGCTTCCAGTTTGGCTAATTTTGCCTTAAATTTTAAATTTACATCAAATTAACTTTGAATTCTGGGAGTGTAACCAGGCAAGTATCCAAGATGGATGTATGATCGCAAAGCTTCCTCCAAAGCAGAGCACCATGACCAGGGCAAAGCCCCCCAAAATCCAATTAGAACTGAATCTATAACTACTTACTGAAAAAGGGGAAGTCCCTTGGTAGAGGTGGCCTCACCTGTCACTACTCCACCCCGATCAGATCTATTTATAGCAGTTAATATATTTGAATTAGAAGCTAACAATCCCCTACTGAAGCAAGTTGTGTCCCTAATATACAGACAAATTACTTGGTCCGACCATAGTCCTTTATTACTCAAATTGCAACTAGGTCCAGTCACACACACAGTGACAAAGTGGAGAATCAACTATTCCCTAATACAAATCAGAGAATTACCAACTAAATTTGAGAACCTGAGATCTATCTCTCTCCTAACCACTGACTATAAAATATAAACAAAGATATTGGTGAATCGTCTTTGTGGGTTGCTTCCCAGATGGTACATTATGATTAGGTAGGATTTGTGCAAGGCAGACAGACATCAGGCACAACAAGAAGAGTGATGGATGCAATGGAAATTGTGGATAGATAGGAGGTTAGCTGCCTTCTCCTGTCCTTGAACATGGATAAAGCTTTCAACCATTTAAATTGGGTATACATGGCCAAAAGACTCAAATAATGTGGCTTTCCACTTGGGTTAATTTTAGTGATAATGGGACTAGATTAGAACCCAATGCTGTGTGAATTCACCATGGGATGTTTATCATCCCCATTTAAAATATCTAATGGCACAAGGCAAGGCTGCCCTCTATTGCCCTCGCTATACATACTCTCCCTTGAGCCGTTGGCATGCAGTATCTGGCAGGAAAACTAGATACAGTTGGTAATGGTTAAAGGAACACTATAGTCACCTAAATTACTTTAGCTAAATAAAGCAGTTTTAGTGTATAGATCATTCCCCTGCAATTTCACTGCTCAATTCACTGTCATTTAGGAGTTAAATCACTTTGTTTCCGTTTATGCAGCCGTAGCCACACCTCCCCTGGCTATGATTGACAGAGCCTGCATTGAAAAACCTAGAAAAAGACGTGGGCCCAGGCCAAACAAGACTTGAATACATGGAAGACATACAAAAGTTAATTAACAGGCAGATATGTAGTTCTGAAAATGAAGATACTCCTAAAATTCCTCATTTCCTATTTCGCATGATTCCCCTGCCTTTCCCGATCACATATTTGAAGAAAATCCAAAGATCAACTTCTTCATAAATGCATTTAGCAGTGACAGAGTTATATAGGCTTAAAAAGAAAGGAGGCTTTGGCATCCCGCATCTAGTGGTATTTTATTAAGTAACTACATTATTGTAAGCCATATTATTCTGTTCAGCACCACAGAGCAGGAGCTCAGTAGATGTAGAAGACGCAGTGATCTCCCCTAAAAAAATAGCACATATGCTGTGGATCCTCCCAGCAACATTAAATATCCCCAACCCACTGAGCATCACCATACATTCCTTAAAGATATAGTACCAAGTGGATAGAATTCATTCATTCAGCTCTAACTGGCATATCTAAAGTAACTCCAATACAAACCCCAGAACTTTGGATCCCAAGCCTAACGTAAGTGAATGAAAATCAAGGTTGGTGACTGTGTGGGATGTTTATTTGTTGGCAAATACAACAATTCCAACTCAGCATAAGTAACTGTAATGTGAGCCGTTGGTTTCTGACCGTTTTGACTATTTGCAAAACATTTAATCTCACACAAAAAGATATATATGCAAATGCATGCACTCCGAACACCTGTTCCTAGACAAAAAAAAAAGAGAGTGAAGTACAAGTTATTAGAATCTGTCATAGCTAACTTACCTAGAGGGAAAAGGACAATCTCTGTATGTTATAATACGATACAAGAGAAGTCACCCTCATTCCCCCAACAGTCTGTAAAGGGAAGTCAGAAGGAGACTTAGGAGTTGAATTCTCAGAATTAGAATGGAAACAGATTATCAGCAACAACAAGTAGTTTGCCAGATGTACGAACCACTAGGAACTGCTTAGGAAAATCCTATTATGATGGCACTTATTCTACTAATGCTTTTACACATGTACCCAGGCACTTCCTGGGCCTGCTGGGGAAGTTGTGGGGAGGAGGGCTCATACCTTCATATTTGGTGAGTTGCCTAAGAGTGACCACAATATGGTCACAAGCATTTAAATTTATACCATGCAAGTTAAGCTTCTGTTTAGGCCATGGTATGCTATATTGGGTCTTTACCCAATGAAATAAGGGCTCTCCAAAATCAAACTAATCTCCATTATACTACTAGCAGTAATATTTTGGATAGCTTGCAACTGGAAATTTGCAGTTGTGCCCACACAGACAGAAGTTCTCTCCCTGGTACAATAAATATGACGGCTAGAATATTACTCACGTCTAGCGAAAAACTCTCTGAGAGTATTTGAAATAGTGTGGGAACATTTGAATCCTACTGTTAAACCTGCAAAGAAAGGGGAAATGCAAGAGATGAGAGACCGGGAGAGACAGAGTCCTTAATTGGACATGACTTCAGCTCGGAAACATTATCTTTGTAAGTTGTACTATACAGTCATCACATATCTGTTATCTTTGTGGTTCTTAATCAGTGTTAAACCTGTTTATAAAATATATTCCTTTTTTTGAAAATCGATCTAAAATAAAGACACACACACAAAAAACAAATATCACTTTGAATTCTCACTTTCGTAAATACCCCTCTCCAGCAAACTGAAAAATTACAGTAAAAAAAAACTAAATTTTGCTCGATGTAAAAGATGAGTCAGGTTTTAGATAAGTGTAAGATGGTTTATTTTGTGTGCTTTGTATGGGCTAATGCTTGGATAAAGAAAAACTAATAATTACTGTCATACACTGTCTTTGTCAAGCCCTGGCACATCAATAAATACATTTTAGCTAAAACAGGTTTCTGGGATGAGTATATCACTTTAATTCCTGCTGGGTCTCAGTATAATCTTCTGCCTACTCCTAAGTGAGGAGCAGAACTAATGAACAGAGTCTCTGTAGTGAGATCTAAGCACTTTGAATAATATCTTTTTTTTAATAGGTCATTTTGTTTGTGATTTCAAAATTTACACCAACAAATGTGACATTTTCATACTGCTCTGTAAAAAGCATGTAAAAGGAGTCCATGTTTTAAAACAGCA
This sequence comes from Pelobates fuscus, assembly GCF_036172605.1. Taxonomy (NCBI): domain Eukaryota; kingdom Metazoa; phylum Chordata; class Amphibia; order Anura; family Pelobatidae; genus Pelobates; species Pelobates fuscus. The sequence continues at coordinate 32,904,213 of NC_086325.1, forward strand.
GGGACGCTTCCAGTGCTACAATTAACTGGTAACATATGCCACTGCTGCCAAGGGGATTTTTAATCCCTTTAAACATTAATGGAGCATTTTTGCTTCTGTCGCAATAAGGCAGCCATCTGTGTTTGGACCTGCTGAGATGCATGGGAGATGTTTAGAAAGGGAAAGGGGAAAGGATTCGTATGTCTCAATCCTGTGTATGAAATCACAATTAAGTTTTTATTTTTGGTTTGTAAAATATAATGATTCAATGCAGAGACAGAGGTATTATGCGTTTACACACATGGACACATGGGAAACACATACACAAAGGCGCACACACAATCAGTCACATACTACTCTAGCTTGCTTGTAGTTCTGAAATAGATTTTTCTTAATACCCATACTTGCTTTAAAAAAAATGTTGAAAACAGCTTCTGCAGGTTAATTTGATGGAAAATTGCCACCTAGTGGACGTGGATTTCCTTTTATTTAAAGTTGATGAAGTTCTTTGCCATCAGATCTGTTTAGAATCCCTACTAGTTTCACAATTAGTGAAATGTGTTTAAACGATTACAGAAAGAGGTCTAGAGCAGCAGAAAAAAGTACGAGTGCTGTACTGTTGGTGACTAACATGTTCTATGCTAACCCATTTGCCTATCCGAAGCATTTTTAGATGCATTCTTCCACCCCAGTGCTGGCAAACTGATGCTTACATGTGCTCATGCAAATAAAGGCTGAATTTATATTCAACATGAATTGCTGCTGTAGGTTTACAATGGGGCAGATCTTTCATTCCACATGGCATGAGATGAGCTTGTTTGCACATCCCAAAACATTTCAAATGGTCATTTTAATTTTACAGGTGCGAGTGGTGGTGTGACCGGGTGCCGGACTTTCCTAAATATATATATATACACAATTTATGGAGCTAAAATTTAATTTAGAACAAGAACAATGTATCTAATTTATACAGACTCATTTCTAAACACATTTATTGTAATTTGAAGTCACATTGCTATGAGTATAATTGCTGCAACGCTCTCTTATACTCAGACACACCAACAATATAGAGTTCCTAAAAAAGAGGGACATTTGGATAGAAAATATGACAGAGGAATTTCGGCCCAAAATATGGACTGTCCCTCATAAATAGGGACACTTGGGAGGTATGTGTTTTATTCATTTTCATATGAAGACAGGGTCGGCATAACTGCCAGCAAGGAGGTTCAATGCACAGCACAGGTCTCCAACTTCTGCCAGTCCCTTGCATACTATGGTAGAGGATCCTCTGCCTCCTCTACCAGGGCTGATATGAAGCTGCTTTCTGTCTATCTGGATAGATGAAGCAGAAGACCATCCATGCTACAAGCAGATAAGCAAGCAGGCACACCAAGAGGGGAAAGGGATGGGGCTGAGAGGGGAGGCAAAAATAGGCAAGGTGCTTGAGGGAAAGAAAGATATAAAGAGAGAGGCTGGGCAATAAAGATACAATGAGAGGGGCTGAGGGGAAAGAGACATAGAGGGCCTGGGGGAAGACACAGAGAGGGGCTGGGGGATAAAAAAGACACAAAGAGGGGCAAGGAACGCACACTGAAGGTTCAGGATAGAAGGAAACACAGAGGTGCTGGGGGAAAAGACACAGAGAGGAGCTGGGAGAGAAAGATACACACACAGAGGAGCTGGGAGAGAAAGAGACACAGAGGGGCTGGGGGAGAGACAAACAACGGGGAAGAAAGAAACTCACAAAGGGACATGGGAAGGGTAAAAGGAGACACAGGAAATTGGGGAGAGACACACACCATGCCATATAGAGGAAATATATACTAACAGAACTGCTGATGAAGGCCTTTCCTACTTGAATCTATATGAATAATTTTTTAAGTTTACAACTAAAATTCTAAAATGTTACTTTTGGAAATGTCTGTGCTGTTAGCCAACTCTACATTTCCCTGGTACTGTAAAACTTTTTTTTTTTTTGACAATCTTTATTTTTCATTTTACGTTGTACATTTTATGTTGGTGAGCAATGGTTCAGAACAACAAAATCAAAATAAGTTATTGCGAAATTACATCACGATTGTCTGTAACTAGGTATTTGTTTTCGAGCCATTAGTAAATATAAGTAGAATACAAGAGTAATAGACCAAACTAAATTTACAACTTTAGTAGATAAATAATTATACATTGCGGTGTTAAGCGGGGCTGAAGTATGGCTTGTCTCCCGTGTAGACCAACCGGACCACCGACCAGGCTGCCTGGTGTCATATTGGCATTATGGTGACGTGTTTTTATACATTTGCTTTTTCATGGGTAGCTCTTTTATTTTTTGTGTATGTGGAACTCTGGTCTTATTAAGGTTGCAGTGTGAGGGACATTAGTCAGGCAAGAATACAATGGTGGGTACGCAGGCCAATGGCTTAGATTAAATATGTGGGAACATTTCGATGTCTGGATACCAGTGGGTATGACTTGGGCACCTTCCGTCTCAGATATCTCTTGTGTGTATTTGTCATTGTTCTTTACGTATGCGTTGTTAGTTGTCTGTGTGCAATACTTAATAGTTATCAGTTCGCTGGTGTTAATGCCTAGTGCCTGTGAGTAGCTGCTTGGCCCAGTTTATTCCTTGGGTGAAGTGCCAGGTCCTCGTATGGCGTTCGTTGTCCCTGTGTCTTATCTTCGTTTGTCATAGGCTAGTCCGGTCGGGGTGTGTGTATATGTGTTCTTACACCTACCCGTTGTATGATGGCCGCAGTGTCAGCTGTTAGTGTCAGTGTAATTTCAGGTGTCTTGATCGTTTGATTATTGTATTATGTTCACTATTGTTCTCTCTAAAGTGGCGTGAATTGAGTACGTATCTGAGGGGCGGGTGGCGGTGTTAGGTCGGTGGGGTTGGGTTTGGTAAACTATTAGGACAGTGAAGTCAATTGGTCACGGGGGGTGATAGGTAGGGTTGTTACGTGGCCTTGTGCTCACCCCCGGCCCCCCTGGTGACGAACTCCATCCATGGGTACCAGGTCTGAGCGGATTTGTCAGAGCGTCCCTGCAGGGAGGCTGTCATTATTTCCAGGTTGTATATTTCTTCTACTCTGGTTACCCATTGACGGAAGGTGGGCGAAACCGTGCGTTTCCAGAGTGTCGGGATGAGGGATGAGTAAATGTATCGTTAGACTTTTCTTGTAGACTGCTGTGGGGAGTGTCGTGTGGTTAAGGAGCAAGTCATTGGAGGGGTAAGTCGGCACCAGTGATTTCTTTAATCTTACTGTTGATCATCCGCCAATAGGGAGCTATGAGTGGGCACGCCCACCAGATATGGATTCCGGTGCCGACGTCCCCCTCACATCTCCAGCAACTACCGGTGATTGAGTCGAGTATGTGTCGCAGGGCGTCGGGGGTCCTATACCAGTGTGTTAGCAGTTTATAGTTAGTCTCCTGGTATTTTGAGGAGATGGATCCCCTGTGTGTTAGTAGGAAGATTTTATCCCACTCCTGGTCTGTGAGTGTGGTCCCCCGTGTCCCGTTCCCATTTTTTATTCCATGGCCAGCCCTTCAATAGTGCTCTGGACTAGGCCCCTGTCAGATTATTAGGCAGCACAGAGGGGAGGGGAAGATGGACTAAAAATAGCCTTCACTCTCAGTTTTCCATCAGTCTTCACCAGCCCACTTCCACATCCTGGACCCAAGAGAATCCACCCCTGTACACCAAAAGTATGAAAACAGGGGGGTGGCAAATTATTAATAATAAGACTTGTTTGTGTATCTCTATCATGTGTGTTTGTGTATAACAGTGTGTGTATCTGTGTGTGTATCTGTAATTATATTAGTGTTTGTATCTGTATGTGTATCAGTGTGTGTATATGTGTGTCTGTGTGTCTGTTTAACTTTCCCTATTGCATAGTGTATTTAATTTAGAATTTCTTATAACTGTGACTGTGTATTCAGATATATGTATGTGTGTGTGTGTATGTGTATCAGTGTGTGTGGCAGTATATATGTATATGTGCATACATCTCAGCATTAAAACTCAAACACTACACACAAATACATCCCTGCATTCAAATGTCAACACTACATACAGACACAGCCCTACATTCAAAGGCGAACCACAGTTTTTAAATGGAAACAGTACATAAAAACAAACAAACACACCCATTCATTCAGATACCAATACTACAACATTCAAATGCACACACTACACACAAATACATTCAAGCATGCATTCAAATGCACACACTACACACACATACTTTCAAGCATGGACAGTACGAAAAAACCTGCATTCCTACTCAACAGAAATATACCACTGCATTCTAATGGCAACAGTACATACAAACACTGCATTCAAATTTACATTTTCACAGCACACAAATACATTTCCTTCACAGACACGTACTACATACAAAAAATACTTACCTTCAAACACACAGACACTACTCACAAATACAACCCTGAAATGTATGCACAAACGATAGATCCCAGCTGGCAAAGCACTGTGTGAGTTGAAAGACAGTTGAGGATCTACCTTTTGTCCACCCTTGTGCTAGAGTGGGGCCCAAAGGTTTCTTGCACCAGCACCCTCTCTACATTAGTCTCACCCCATGTATGACATTGCTGCTAGCTCATTATATAAACCCTGTGTAATATGTTTATAACTAGATTTGAAAGTGACATATTGTATTTTTATTCAAAAATAATCCAGCTGCCAAGCCTGAAGACGCATATAATTTCTTGTACAAATAGCATAGGAAATTATGGTTAGTATTTCCCTTTGTGAATCCAGCAGTTTGTTCCACTGATTACTAAAATGTCATCAGCTTCCATTGAAAATCCAGCTCTTTAGCTGCCAATGAGTGTTGTCTTAAGTCGTAAAAAACAGTTACAATGGCTGGCAACAGTTCAAACTTTCTTATTTTCTGTTCATTTTTTTATAACCTTGACTTCTGTGACCTTCCTCTTGGCACAAATACCCATAGAAATGTTAAATACATTGACACCTTTTCTTAAGATTAAACGCTAGGAGAAGTGGTATGCTTCTGCATAACTTCTTCACGAAGATACCAGCTGATCCGAGGCACTGAGTAATGTGTTAGAATGCCAGCGTTCTGTACTCCAATAAAGCATGCATGGCAATGTCACCCTGCTATCTGAGCAACTTGACTGCATTCTCATAAATGCTAAGGATGGGAAGCTAAATACGTAATTCTATGACCAATTACAGGCGTGACATTTAAAGGCATACTATGGTATTAAAAATAGAAAGATGTATTCCTAACACTATAGTCTTCTACTAACTATTTAGATTCACCCCATCCACAAAATTAAATGAAATACTATTTACCTTTCTCTAGTGCCATGGCTCAATTTGTCCAGCGACCTGCCATGCTTTCTGTGCAGGCATCTCCTCGTCTTCTCATACAAACCGATGCTTCTCACAGAGAAGCATTGAATCCGGTGCTTCCCTGTTAGAAGCATCAGAGGATGTTTACTGCCCTCATGCAATTCGAGAGGAAGTAGGACACTGAACTTGAGTCTGACTTGCTCGTAAGAGCATGGTCAACCTCTAGTGGGCACCAGGAAGACAGTCACTGGAGATGTATTTATCTCTGCACTGTAAATATTGCTGTATCCCCAAAATGGCAATTTTTTACATTGCAGGACAAAAATGGCAGGGCGACTGAACTAAGACCAATTCATTGAGAAGAACTGGGTTCTTAAAGTGGTTCTTTAGTCAGTACTTAAATTAATTATTTGTACATGTTCACCAGATCTGGGATTGCATTTTACCTCTGTAAGTATGTGCTCCACTCTTGTAGAAGTATGAATTAGTCTGGATAGAATTACCATCCGGACTGCAGTATTAGGAATGGTTGTTTGTATGCGTGCTTGTTGGTTCCAAGGAATTATCTTGCTTTATTTCACCTATAAGAACACCAGAAGTTAGCATGCCAGCAGTGTTATATGTATATTATGGGTCAATTTAGTAATTGGAGGATAAATCCATCTAGCATATAATTGTGTTATGCTTGTAAGTCAGAAACCTATTGTGCTATTTACTAACAATGCTTATATATGAGTTCTGAGTATATCGCTTTCTTTCAATAAGTTTGAGAAAAGTTCAAAGGGCAAATAAACCAATGTGCAAAATGTTACTCTTAAAGTATCTGGTTACCCGTGTCAATCTTCACAAAACACTCTTCAAAGTGCCCGTGCAAATATTCAAATTTAAGTGTAACCTTAAACAAATATATACTAGAGCGTGTGATATAAAATCTTCTAAAGTGCTTGGTGTACTTAGGGGTAAATGTATGTGCAAATCTTCAAGAAACTTACAAACGTATCTTTCGTTTGCCACTTTAGTTAGGAAAGATACGATTGTAACGTTTCTTGCAGATTTGCACATACATTTACCCATAAGTACTCCAAGCACTTTAGATACTTAAAGATACTTAAATAAAAAATAAATAAAAAATAAATAAAAGCAATGCAAGACTTGCAGTTTGGTGGCAAATGAGATCTACGTCCTGATCATCTCTGAGTTTGGGTATTTGGAATAAAACACATACTCCCCGGTCAAGGTTAATACATTACTGAGTCTGCAGATGCTTTTGCTAATCAATAAATTAGAACAGACTATTACCCTTATGTGATATACACACATATATTCTATTGCTGCCATTTCATATATATAAAGCATTTAAAGGTACACTATGCTGTTAGAAATACAAAGCCGCATTCCTTAAACTATAGTACCCCTGTGACCCCCTCTCATCTGCAGGCACTCACATGATTAAATAACCCTGTAAACATTCACCAAATTCCGGCACCAAAGTCCCTTTGTGCCAGCTCTTCCTTCTCTGATGTTATCACGAAGGAGAACCTAATGCATGTGCGAGGTGTGCTCTTCATGCACTTTAGACTTTCCCCTTAGAAAAGCATTGAATCAGTGCTTTCCTATGGAAATTTAGAAGATGCTGGATTTATTTATTTATTTATTATTTATTATTGCCATTTATATAGCGCCAACAGATTCCGTAGCGCTTTACAATATTATGAGAGGGGGATTTAAATATAAATAGGACAATTACAAATAAACTTACAGGAACAATAGGTTGAAGAGGACCCTGCTCAAACGAGCTTACATTCTATAGGAGGTGGGGTGTAAAACACATTAGGACAGGAATTTACAATCAAATAAGGTGGGCTGCCCTTTAGGAGAGGGCAAGAGACAGGTATGTGAGGTAAGGGTTAGTCTTGGAGGCCATAAGCTTTCCTAAAGAGATGGGTTTTAAGGCACTTCTTAAAAGATGCAAGACTAGGGGAGAGTCTGATGGCGGTAGGCAGGCTATTCCATAGGAAGGGAGCCGCCCACGAGAAGTCCTGCAAGCGCGAGTTGGCCGTACGAGTGCGGACAACGGACAGGAGGTGGTCACGGGCAGAAAGGAGATACCGAGAAGGGACATACCTATGGATCTGTGAGGAGATATAAGAGGGGCTAGAGTTGTTCAGTGCTTTATAGGTGTGAGTTAGTACCTTGAATTGACTCCTATAGCATACAGGAAGCCAATGTAAGGACTGGCAGAGGGGTGAGGTGTGAGAGAAACGACTAGAGAGGAAAATCAATCTAGCAGCAGCATTCATTACGGACTGTAAGGGTGCAGTACGGCTATTGGGGAGACCAATCAGGAGAGGGTTACAATAATCCATGCGGGAAATTACTAGAGCATGGACAAGCTCCTTGGTAGTATCTGGTGCAAGAAAGGGGCGGATGCGGGCTATGTTTTTAAGATGGAATCTACAGGATTTGGTAACATGCTGGATGTGAGGCTCAAAGGTGAGACCAGAGTCAAGTATGACGCCAAGACAGCGCGCTTGCAAGGATGGACTGATGTTGGTACCACAAACTTGGAGGGAGAGCGAAAGAGGAGGATCAGTATTAGGAGGAGGAAAGACAAGGAGCTCAGTTTTTGAGAGATTGAGTTTCAGAAAGCGGGAGGACATCCAGTCAGAGATGGAAGAAAGGCAAGCAGTGACACGTTGCAGGACGGCAGGGGAGAGGTCCGGGGAGGAGAGATATAGCTGGGTGTCATCAGCGTACAGGTGGTAGTGAAATCCAAAAGAGGTAATAAGTTTGCCAAGAGAGGCAGTATAAAGAGAAAATAGAAGGGGACCAAGGACGGAGCCTTGGGGAACTCCAACTGAGACAGGGCAAGGGGAGGAGGTATCATTAGAAAAGGAGACACTGAATGAGCGTTGGGAGAGATAGGAGGAAAACCACGAGAGGACAGAGTCACAGAGACCAAGCGATTGAAGAGTTTGAAGAAGGAGAGCATGATCAACGGTGTCAAAGGCCGCTGAGAGGTCAAGAAGAATTAGTATGGAGTAGTGGCCTTTGGATTTAGCTGCGATTATCATCTAAAGTGTGAGAACATCCAGCATCGTTTCACAGTGTTAAGCTTCGTGAAACAGCAGGAAGGATCTCTAGTGGTTGTCTGGTAGACAGTCACTAGAGGCAGTCTTAACACTGCAAGGAACACATTTGTTAACTGCAATGTTTTCAACTGCAGGATTACGGGGACAGGAACACTGCACCCAGACCACTTCAATGAGTTAAACTGTTCTCGGTGTCCCTTTAAAATCCTCTTAGTAAAACTTTACTTAAACAATGCCATTGTAACTTTACAAATGTTGAAATTAGCAGATGTTACTTTTTAGTCAAATTATGTATAAAATGATGCATGTTGTGTAAGCATCTATGTTTAAACCACATTTGCATCACAATACAGGTAACTGAACCACTGGATCTCCTGAAACTGGGTAAAATTGGTGTAAAAGTGTGGTTTACATAACCAATAATATGGTGAGATAGGAGTAAATGGCAGACTTATATATGGCACAATCATAGTGGAGGCAATATTCTTAAACTAAAAATGTTATAACAAGACACGGAGGCTCATATTGCATAACCCTTTCTTTACTGTCCACCAATAGCAGCAAAGAATACAAATATATTGAAAAAAATGAAGAACATACATTAACATAGGCCCCTCCCCGCTCAGGTCCCGGTATATTAGGCAGCACTTCCCTTCCATAACCCTCTCTTTCTTTGCTGCTCCGATCAAAGATAAGTACATGTCACTTCTTTCAATAATATTTTACATTTATTGATATATTTATATTATCAGTATTAGTTGTTTTTTCTTTATAACCATTAACTATCGTTATGGTTACTATTGTTATTATTATTTTATTGGTATTTTATATATTTTATTAATATTTTATTAATATTTTGTATTATCATTTTTTCTATCCTGATTACCTTATTGATTCTTACTTTTATGGTATTTCGCCTCTACTACACTTAGTAGTTGTGTTTTGTACCCAGGGTCCAGACCTTTCTGTCTTCTCTTTCTCCCTTCATTGCTTTCCCGCATCGACGCCATCTTGCGCACATTTTTTCTCTAAACTGTCTTTCATAGTGCACTCTCATTGCTATCACCGTTCGGCAGTTTAGGCCATTCGACTGTTTTGCCGCGTTCGCCTGTTTCTTGCAAACGGCCCATTCGGCAGTTTTGCATTTTGTCCTATACTCTCCATTGTATTCACTTATTCACCTCTTTTAACCGAATGTTTGGTTTTTTCTTGATTCACCTTACTTCATTTTACCGCGAATCTCGCGAGATTCTCGGCGGCCATTTTCTAACCTCCTGTCTCCTTCCCTATTCCCTGTCAGAGTGTGCACTGGTCTGGGCCCTGGTGAGATCGCTTTTGTTTTGCTCGTTCGTACTTTGGGTGACTAACCCAACAATCTGTTCCTTGTCAGTTTTTTCTTTAGATTTACTGATTCACTCTATTTAAAATGCCTAAACCCAGACTAAACTCTGGTTCACCTCCCTCTGGGGAGTCTGATACTCCACTCGACAGGGGAGAAGGCCCTGTCACCTCAGGCAATTCACCTACTCACTCCGATAGAACTACCCACTCAGATGGGACTCAGTTCTTAGCGCTACAGCGCTCAGTGACAGACGCCATTATGGCAGCCATGGGGTCCATGTCCTCTACTCTCTCCCACACCATTTCTCAGGCCCTCCAGCCACGTCCTTTGGACGAGCGCTACTCGGGCTCCACGACGCCTCAACCGCGTCCTCCTGTGGACCCACCGGGAGATTTACCCAGGAAAGCTACCCACAAATCTAAAGGTCCCTCTGCCTCCAGAAACACCATGACTGGCGTACCTTCGGTCGCCCCTGAAAGCGTGTCACAACCACGCAAGAGAGCCTTTCCGCGCCAGGCAGAACGGGCGCGGCTATGGAAATGTGCCAGAGCACAGGTAGAGAGCGACTCCGACTCAGAAATCGGGTCAAGTGAGGAGGCTAAGATTGAGTCTGATAGCGACTCCGAAGCGGATACCGCTCATTCAGGTTTTGACCTCCTTCCCTCTGCCCAGGCAGAGATGTCCGGAGGCGAACCAGGGACTAGGCACTCCGCGACCGCGGAGTCCGCCCTTGTGGACCCGTCGGGCATTCCACTCTTCGACCCGGATGATTTACACCATCCGAGATCGGCAGAGTGGCTCCCGGCCGACCACGTTGCCACATATTTAGAGAAGTGGGTGCGATACCCACTTAGTAAAGCGGCACGCAACAAAATGAGGGCAGAGTGTCCAAGGCCTGTTGTGCCTAACAAAGTTTGCGACACTCCAGAGGTAGACCCCAAGATGACCCAATTCCTTACCAAGCTAGGCTGGAACCCCCGTAAAGGGCTTGAATCCGCCTTGAAATCCTGCCAGGATAAGCACTTGGACATATTTGGCCCTTTGGCTAAACTTTTTGATTTGGCGGAAGACGCCAGAGCGGAAAACCGCATGGTTGACCCTGAAGACCTACGTGGTTGGGTCCAGAGAGCAATCTGTATTGCAGGGAATGTTAACACCTCTTTATCTATTGAGAGACGTAAGGCTATCTTATTTAAGATAGAACCCAAATTGGCGAACCTCGCCCTAACAGAAGCCGGTAAGGACGCCCAAGGCCTCCTCTTCGGCGATTCCTTTATAAAAGACTTGGGGCGTTTTGTTGGGGCATTTACTGCCCTGGATAAGGCTCAATCCTCTATGAGGCGAGTTTTCCAGGGACGGGTCTCTACCAGGGCCGGCAGATCCAGGAGCCGTCTGTCCGGCCGGAACTATGTCCAATCCCGTGGCACGGGACGAGGCTCCTTTCACCAACGCCCCCACTACCAGGAGGCTAACACCCGCCCCTCCTTCTTCCCATCCCGTGGACGTCCGTGGCGATCTAGAGGCTTCCGAGGACAACATGGTTCGAGACGACCCTACGGTGAGTTACCTCAAGCCTCATGTTTTTTCTCATGTTTGTGTAGGGGGCAGACTCCGACATTTTTTGCCAGCTTGGTCACAAATTACCTCAGACCCCTGGGTACTGACTACCATTCGAGGGTTTCACATAGAACTGATAGACAACATCGTACACATTCCCCCTCCTCGACCGATCTGCTTTTCTCTCCAGGATCGCAGACGGATCGACATGGAGCTTTCCACCCTTCTTACCAAAAGGGCTATAGAAAAAGCTCCTCCCGAACCCACAGGGGTCATAAGCAATATTTTCCTTGTGGAAAAGAAAGGCGGACAATTGAGGCCTGTCATAAATCTACGCCCCCTCAATGCCATAGTCCGATACCGCCATTTCAAGATGGAAGGTATTCACCTATTACGGGACCTTCTCCTTCACGGAGACTGGCTAACAAAACTGGACCTCAAGGATGCATACTTGACGGTGCCTATTGCCCCGGACTCCCGAGACCTCCTACGCTTCCAATGGCAACGAGAGACTTGGCGGTTTACATGCCTACCCTTCGGCCTCTCCTCGGCACCGTGGTGCTTCACAAAGCTACTGCGTCCTGTCATGGCATGGCTACGCAGCCGGGGAGTTCGTCTAATCGTATACCTAGACGACATACTCCTTATGGCCCAAGATCGCTCCACTCTCCTTGCCCACCTACGGCTGGCCATAGACCTCCTCTCCCGCTTGGGTTTCGTTATCAATTGGGAAAAGTCATGCCTAACCCCCGCCACGCAGATGGAATTCCTAGGATTCCTCGTGGACTCAAAGGAGGCGACTCTGAGCCTGCCAAGGTCCAAGATTCTCACCATACGCAAGGAGTTACGCAGAGCTCTAGTTCGGCCCCAACTCACCCTGCGACAGCTAGCACGGCTCATTGGCCTACTGGCCTCATCTATACAGGCAGTGTTCCCGGGCCCACTCCACTACCGGGCACTGCAGCGCCTGAAGATCGCACATCTGAGAACCAGTGCGTCTTACGCAGACCTAGTGTCCCTGGACACCGAAACGAAAGACGAATTGCGTTGGTGGATTCTCAACCTCTCTGCATGGAACGGCAAGGTGATCTTCGGCCCGCAACCGGAATTCACAATCGATTCCGATGCAAGCCTCCACGGATGGGGGGCCCATTGCGACGGGATATCTACAGGGGGTCGTTGGTCGGCAGCCGAGTCACGGCTGCACATCAACGCACTGGAACTTCTGGCAGGCTCCTTCGCCATCCGCAGCTTCGCGAGGGACAGAGCCCTAACCTGCATCCGTCTACGAATGGACAACGTCTCTGCGGTGAGATATGTCAACCACCTGGGGGGTACACAATCAGCAGTGTTGGCCACCATGGCGAAGGACTTTTGGGAATTCTGCCTGGAACGGAACCTGATGGTTCACGCGGAGTATCTGCCTGGTCTGCACAACGTCCAAGCAGACTGGGGGTCACGTTATCTCTCAGACTCCAGCGACTGGAAGTTGGACACGGAGGTGTTCTCCAGTTTATCATCTCTCTGGGGTCCCTTTTCTATCGACCTCTTCGCTTCCCGACTCAACACCCAGCTATCTCGATTCTTCAGCTGGAGGCCAGACCCGATGGCGGAGGCAGTAGACGCCTTCCTGCAAGACTGGAGCAGGGACCTCCTATATGCCTTTCCACCGTTTTCCATGATTCCACGCTCCCTCCTTCAGACCCGCAGACACCGGGCAGAACTAGTCATGGTGACCCCATTCTGGGACACCCAATCTTGGTTCCCCCAGATTCTCGAGATGACGTTGGACTACCCACGGTTGCTACCGCCACACCACAATCTGCTGCTAGACCCGACGGGACGGTGTCACCCGCTCCGCTTGGACGGCTCCCTCCCACTCCTGGCATGGCGGATCTCCGGGGACCCTGGGAAATCCAAGGAGTTTCGGACACTACTAGACGCCTGTTGGCGGAAGCATGGGCCCCAGGAACTAGACGAGCCTATGGGTCAGCTTGGCGAGCTTGGACTGGCTGGTGCATGGCTAGGGATGTGGATCCCGTTTCGGCCCCTGTAACCATGGTTCTGCAATTTTTGACGTCCCTCTTCGAGGCGGGGAAGGCTTACAGGACTATCAACCTTTACAGGTCAGCCATCTCGGCAATTCATCAAGGTTTCGATGGATGCCCGGCGGGTCAACATCACTTGGTGTGCCGGCTCCTTCGGGGCTCACGCTTCTCCAGACCACCCAGACCTCGCTACTCCACGTCATGGGACGTGTCCATTGTCCTATCCTTTATCTCGTCGTGGCCCGCTAACTCAGCGCTCTCCCTGAAGCAACTTTCTGCCAAATTGGTCGGCCTGCTCTGTCTCGTATCCTGCAAGAGAGTTTCGGACGTTAGAGCCCTGGACTTCGATGCCAAGTCGTACACCCCGGACGGGGTCACGTTCAACATTAGTCGCCGGACAAAAACCTCTATCAAGTCAGTGTCCTACCCCGCTTTTCCTACCTCTCCAGCGTTATGTCCAGTGGCTTGCCTTCGCGAATACGAAGATCGTACCAGATGTCATCGTTCACAGGTATCCCCACAGCTGTTCCTATCCTTTCGGCCACCTTTCCGTCCGGTCTCTAGCACCACACTGTCACGATGGGTGCGATGGTTATTGGATCAGGCAGGCATTGATACCACGATCTTCGGCGCCCATTCGGTCCGGGGAGCCTCAGCATCCTCGATGATGACTGCAGGGGCTCGTCTGGAGGATATTATGAGGACGGCCGACTGGTCTAGGGAATCTACCTTCCGTGAATTTTACTTTCGCCCGGCCCCACATTCTTTTACGGCCGTAGTTAATCAGCTTTAAACTTGCAATATGAGCCTCCGTGTCTTGTTATAAAATTGCATGATTTTGCTATTACATGACGAAAAGTCATGATTTTATTAAAGACACGGAGGCGAGTATTGTCCCACCCGCGTTTATTGTTCATGTCTCCCCACCCCTTATTTCGTAGGTTGCAACGAGTCACAGGGAAGTTTTGGGTACGGTAAGTGGGGCCATGTCTCAAGGATAAGTTTATGTTTTGATAAGCTTACTAATCACACTAAGATGTGGGTTTGTATTTATTTGGAATTTTCTCTTCAGTTGGTACCTGACAATAGTTACAATTATCGATCTTAACCTCTCGGCTCCTGTCTCTTTATGTTTTCACAGCCTAATCCAACAAAATGGCATGCTGTTTTCCAAGTTGAATGGACTCTTCCCGCTGCAAATCTCTGGTCCTACAGCTCATCTGGTCGTGCTTCCCTGTTATGAGAATCTCTTATTTGGACTATTGGACTATGTTTTCGTTCTTGTTCGGACATTGTTAATAAGTCGCATCTTCAGAAAGAGGGTTATGGAAGGGAAGTGCTGCCTAATATACCGGGACCTGAGCGGGGAGGGGCCTATGTTAATGTATGTTCTTCATTTTTTTCAATATATTTGTATTCTTTGCTGCTATTGGTGGACAGTAAAGAAAGGGTTATGCAATACTCGCCTCCATGTCTTTAATAAAATCATGACTTTTCGTCATGTAATAGCAAAATCATGCAATTGTATATTTATATCTAAGTAGTCTTTTTATTTTTCCAGCCAATTTTCCCCAAATATGTTATGTCATAGTTTTAGGTGTATAGAAAAATGCATATGTTTTATTTATATTATCCATTGAGAAAAACATATTTTAAGGCACCATAATCATGCAAGCCTTATAGGATTAATCTCTTCGGACTCCAAACTCCAGATATTGTTCACACTATTTAACAATGTCTGGGTTTTGAAATTCAGGCATCTAACAGAGCAGAACTAGGGCCGGGTTTCATTAAGACTAAATACTGCTGGGCAGCTGAAATCCGAACCTGAATGCTTCAAATCTGGACCTGAATGCTTCAAATCGAGGCCTGAAAAAAAACAAAAAAACAAAAAAAAAAACCAGAACTATTTTCTCAATAGGGCAAATAATATAAAAAAAAAAACCCTTGGCAGTGTGAGGGTTAACCCTGTGGCAGCTGGCCAATGCTTGCTGGATAGCCACCTCATAAACGTAAAATAAATAAATAATTTAAAAACGAATGAGAGTTAAAATAAACCCCCATATAACTTTAAACCTCCCTATGCCCCTACCTGACATGCAGATGGTGAGGGCATATCTACTAAACGTTAAAATCTCTTAACTTGGTATGTGAATAAGGCTGTAAATGTAGTCCCACCTGTACCCCCACCAGTGGGCATGGACTGAGAGACTGTAAATAAAATGCTATTGATGGTGGCCAGCAGGTGAGGGCTATTAAATCAAAGAAAATAGGAGTGAACCCTTATATCTGCCCCTACCCACACCCATGACCAGCAGGAGGGGGCTACTAATTTTACCTAATATCCCCCACAGCCCCCACCAATGGACCAAAAAATAAACCAGTTAAAATAATCCGTCTTTACCATAAAAAGACTTGGCACAGAATGTGGTTCCAAATTGGGAAAACATTTCGAAAATCCTGTGTTTGGTGAATAACCCTGTAAATGACCCTGGTCATTCTGAAACGTGTCTGGTCAGTTTTGTATAATTACATTTCCCTTCATACTTAAACATGTATTTTTCTTGTGGTTTTAAATGTGTGATTATGATGATTTTAGGAGGTCTATTCAGTAAACCAGGAATTGTGAACAATTAACTAGAGAATATGACATTTTAATATGTACCTGCATTGGTAAATCAGCCAAGTTGGAAAAATGTTTCTAATTTGACTACATTGGAGCAACATTTTGCAATTCCCTGGCCATTCCTCCACGAACCTGGTTGAGTGGATGGACCTCTGCTGCTAACTATGAAACTAGTGTGAAATATATTCTTCGATTTCAAGGCGCAAGAAACCTAAATATTTATCCTGCACTAATGTATGTCTCTAGACTTATGTAAAGCCCCAAAATGAACGCAACTGAGCAAACATTTCCTTGAGCTGTAACTTTGAGTGACAGCGAGGAGCTAGGTGCCCTCAAAATATAAGGTGCCTGTAGGCATGTTTACTGTGCTTAATGAGCCTAGTGGAAGATTCCAAACCTCAATATTTACACTTTTGAGATGGCCTTGGTAAGTAACACAGTTTGTTTAAAAATAACACCATCTATATCCCCTAGCATAACATTTTTGCAGAAGAATGACAGAATGGCTTTAGCCAGTTACATGATTACATCTGACACATTTAGAGACAATAAGTACGGAACATTTAACCAAGATTTATTGCCTTGTTAATTTAACATGTTCAATTGTTTTTGCGGGTTCAGTTTTTTTCTATTTATAACTGCCTTCTTGTATTGTCCTCTTTTTTTTTTTTTTTTTTTTTTTTTTTTTTTTTTTTAGATCGTAGCTATGGAAATTGCATATTTTCTGAAATAGTTTCTCACGAGATAGGAACAGTAGAACATTCATAGAAAGCAGTTATACTTTTTTTTCTAAACATTGTTAGCATTTCCTCTCTTGAGGGATATTAAATAATTTCATGCACAACTGCTCAAAATATTTTTTAAACTTCTGCAAACATAAGATTGCCAAAATCTAGCATATGTTATGTGGCATTCAATCCTCCGGAGAGGAGAAAGGAACAAAACACGTCTGCTACAGTAATTAATAAGCACCAATACAGATACTTCGAATCTGTTATATCTGCATGAATCATATCCTTCCGTGAGTCACACCCAGCTTTAAACAATTTGTAATTGTCCATGCAAAAAAATAAATAAAAAAAATTGATTTAAGTTGTGGTTTCTTGAGTTAATGCATGCTCAATTATTAAAATGTATCTTTTAGCTTGTTGGAATCTATCTGATGCTGCTGACACAAACTGGCATATTATTATGATATAATAGTTCGAGTGGTTGCATATTAAAATTAGGTTGCGTAATTGCAAAAAATACATCATATCGTGGGTTTATATGCAAATCCACAAATTGGTCTAAGTGAAATTTTAAATATCCATTAATCATTCCCTTGTTTACGGAATCATATTGAGCTGAGTGGCACCAGCTTTGGAATTGTCTTCAGTCCCGTTGGGCATGATTATTTGCACATTTCAGCGCAGGTATTATGGAATGCTGTCTTTACAAAGGGTACGTTCATGATGCTTGCTACACTGCGGCTCCACTCATTTTTACTTTCATGACTCTCCCCATACATGTCAATAAGTCTCTGCTGCTTTTTTTGCATTTGCATCTACCCAATACCGTTTTCCTTTGCTATACTTCCTCTAATAATTTAACATCTTCTCATATACACTCCAGAATCCTAATTCTCTTTTTTGCTGCACACACCCTTCTGAAATAATTGCATGAATTCATATAGTCACGTCTTTTCCACCACACCATACCATACCTCCCAACTGTGGCATCCTGTGAATTGGGATGCCTGTGGGAGGGAGTTAAAAAGGGTGGGTCAGTGATGCCCAAAATGGCAGACCTGACTAGAAAGTGGGCGAGTCCACCCGAGTTAATGGCAGGTCAGTCTTGCATGAATGTTTGTTAGGCTGCCTGTCCTCATGCAGACCATGGTCCCAGTGCTCTAATCATAGTGTGAGCATGTCTGTTGATGTGCTCATCCTATGAATGTTGGAGACAGTTCCAGAGTGGCCTAAAAGCAGGACAACAGGGAACTAAAGCAGGACGGTCGGAAAGGACCCAAAAATCTGGCCTGCCCTGACAAATTCGGGACAGTTGGAAGGAATGTCATACTGCCCATACTGTCAAAGTGACTTCTCAGGAGCAAACTGATCCACCAGTAATACTTTAATGTAAAGTCCATGGTGAGCAGCCGGAGCAGCAGAATATGTTCAGAAGTTGTATGTTCAGAAATTTTTATTTATATTTATAAAAGTTCAACATAGGCCTTGATTTATTATTTTTGTATATGTTTTCAAATGATTTCATATTATTAAAAAATATTTTAATATTTAAATATGTTGATATTTCTTGATATATTGATATTGTTTTATTTATAAATGAGATATTCTTTTATATTTTAACATTTTGAAAAAATAATTAAAAAACTTTATCCAAAAATATTAAATCACTTGGAAATCGTATCCAACAAGTGCGCAATAAAGTTCAACACAATATCGTTTTTAAATATTAGCATTTATATAGTGCCAACGTATTCCGCAATGCTTTACAATTATAGAAAGAGGATATCTAGAGGTGAAGAAGGCACTGCTCAAATGTGCTTTCAATCTATAAGCATTTGAGCTGATATGCTGATCAAAACAGGTTACTAATGTCAAGCTGTTTTCAATACTGTTAAAGACTTGGCTAAATGCTGTCTTGCACTGGATTGGTGGAATAAAGACCAATGAGAAAAATCTATAATTTCTTGCAACATTCTTTCTCCTTGACTATTGGCAAGTGTGTCAGTTGTTTTGCTCCTTTTAGTTATATTGGAAAAAGTTAGGAGCTGGGTTTTTTTTTTGTTTTCTTTTTGTATAGCCCCAACAAAAAAAAATAATAAATTAAAAACATGCATGTTTCCATTGAGGGTTTAGTGATTTAAAAAAAAAAAAAAAAGTATTTGTATGTATGGCCAGTGGAGGGCCCCTTTAAGCTATTGGTCCACTAGTTAAACAAGAACAGCTGAAAGTGTAATATTATCAGAAGGCTTCTGCAAATCAAATAGCAATATGTTAAATATGAGATTTTTACATTTCAAAGGGACACTCCAGGCTGGAACTCACCCTTTTTAAAAAAACATTGAATATTTAATGCATTAAAATATGCTAACAAAATACAACAGAAAATCTAGAGATAAAAATGATATTCAACTTTAAAGTTCTGCAGCTGCTTCAAATAAGGGTGGGGGAAGGAAGGAGATAAGCACGCATGCAGCATACGCACATCATACAAACATTTGTATGGGTAGAGGAGAAGGTAAAGCTTTGTCCCATGGTGCCTTGGAGAAGATGGGCTGGCTTAGTTTTGCCAATTGTGGCAATTCAATGTTTTTGTTGCTGGATTTATTAAATTGTTTGTAAAAAAAAAAAAAGATCATTATTACATTTCATATCACCAGAACAGGTGTGTGGCATATGGTACCGTATGCTATCTAGAATATGTACCTGTTATTAGAACAGATTTTATTTAATGTTCATAGATTGGATCTAACAGAGATAAGATAAATTGCTCTGGGCAACTGAATATGGAACAGAAATGTATTTCAAACTTCAAAAAAAGCTTAACTTTTGTAATAGGTGTTTTTTTTTTCTAATAAAGTCATCAATTGCAACTGCATGTACATATGAATTCACATATTAATATAGAAATCAAGCAAACAAAAAAGTCCAAATAGCTGTTTGTCAAAAAGGGATTCTGCATAGTTCAATGCAATGCATCTAATGAACTATCCCTTCCTTCTATTATTGAGAAACTAAACAATAGTTCTATAGTGGTTTTTCCTCCTCGAAAGCAATGTGTGCCCTGTGTGTGGCCAGACTTCCAAGGTTTATTCACTAAAGTGAGAAATCAAAGTGAATTCAAAGTGAATTTAACATTTTCATCCATGGTAGATTTTTTCCTTTTCAGCTATTTCTTACCTTAAATTTGAAATTCTCTTTCAATTCATTTATAATTCTCACTTTTGTGAATATAGGACAGTAACAGGGACAGGGAAACGGCAGGCCTAGCTCTTATTTATCATCCGCCTAATACTAGTACCCCCGTCTTTATGGAGGAGATATCTGAACTGCTAACTACTATAAGTCTTAAGTTTACCTCCTCCATCATTTTGGGAGACTTTAACTTATGGTCTGATTCTCCTATGGACTCTCATGCCCAGAGTTTAATACTCTACGCTAAAACCATAGGGTATAACCAAGCAGTATCCGGCCCTACACATAGAACCGGACATACACTAGATTGGATTTTCCACAATGGGTTGATTTCCTCGACTGCCACTCCTCAACCCACGGCCTGGAGTGATCATAATTTGATCAAGTTTGAGGCAGTATGTGTTGAAATGAAGAAAATCCCCCACATCCCAAAAAGAAATAATATATGCTCATGGGTTCGAGACATTTCCAAAGTCACCGGACCTCTTCTTAGCACAACCTTTTCCAGCAAAATGGACCCTATTAAATTTCATGATTCCCACACAGTAGAAGAGAAAATCTTACTGTTTAATTCAGTGATCGTAGAATCAATAGAACTTCTAGCCCCCTTGAAAAAAACTTGTCTAGTAAGACAAGCAGATAAAAACCCTCCCTGGTTTAATCAGGCGACCAGGGAGATGAAATGGCGATGTCGAGCAGCTGAAAAACGGTGGAGAAAAGATTACAATACCGACCTTAAATTGGAATATTTAAAATCTTTAAAATTATATAAATCTAGTATTAAAAATACGAAAAAACAATATTTCACAGATAAGATTACAAAAGCGGAAAAACTCAGCGGCAGAGCTTTTTCGCACAACAAACCTCCTAGCAAATCCTAACTGTTCGCTTCCTCAAGAAGAAACATCTCAAAAGTTTTGTGAATCCCTTTCTCACTTTTTTAAACAAAAAATTGATCTAATCAGGAGCAACATAGTGGTGGAACCTGATGCAGAAACTTTTACACCCTATGATGGCTCGATGTTCTCGAATTTTAAACCCGTTAGTTCATCTGAGATTCTGTTCATCCTCAAGTCTCTCAGGGCATCGTCCTCATCGCTGGATCCCTGCACTGCTCAGCTGGTGAAGGATGCCGCTGATGCTTTGGCCCCCTATATTGCAGACATTGTTAGTATGTCATTTGCCACCGGAGTTGTTCCTGGCATTCTGAAGCAGGCTGTGGTTATCCCTCTGCTGAAGACACCAACTGTGCCACGCTCCGAGTTGAGCAACAATCGACCTATTTCCACCTTGCCTTTTTTGGCCAAGATCATCGAGAGAGCGGCGGTATGGCAAATTCAGCCTCACATTCTGGATGACTTCCAATCGGGATTTCGACCTGGTAGAGGGACAGAAACTGCCCTGGTTAAAGTCCACGACGATCTCCTGTGGGCTTTGGACAGAGGGGAGGAAATTGCCCTGGTACTCCTGGATTTATCGGCGGCCTTCGATACCATCGATCATGATAGATTGACAGAGAGGCTACTTACTGTGGCTGGTGTGGATGACAGGGCGCTAGCTTGGGTGACCTCGTTTCTCCACGACAGGGTTCAAAGGGTAAAATTGGGGACATTTTACTCCTCTAACATCTCCCTGACGTGTGGAGTCCCCCAGGGTTCGGCTTTATCTCCAATCCTGTTTAACATCTATATGAGGCCACTGACCCATATCATCCGCCGCCACATGCTTCCCTATCATATCTATGCCGACGATACCCAGTTGTACTTTCGCCTGGCCAAGAAAAAGGAGGATCAAATCAATCTTTCTTCATGCCTACAGGATATCCAGTCATGGATGGGAGCCAATTATTTAAAACTTAATGGCTCCAAAACTGAATGCATCATCTTCAGTAACCAGGAGGTGAATAGTATCTTTCCCTCATGGCCGGACTCGTTTTCTCCATCTCCGAGTCCTGCCACTAAGGTCAGAGATCTGGGAGTCATTCTCGATTCCAGGTTGACACTGAAGCCTCAGATTAATCAGGTGGTAAGCTCTTGCCACTACCACCTGAAGCTTCTGAGGTCTATTTTCAGATTCATTGCCCCCTCCGATCAAATCTCGGTGGTCAACGCCATCATCAGTAGCCGATTGGACTACTGCAATGCTCTGTACATTGGACTGCCTCAGAACATCATACACAAGCTACAGTTGATACAGAACGCAGCTGCAAGGCTACTTACGGGTGTGGCCCGTAATGACCATATCACTCCATCATTAAGAGCCTTGCACTGGTTGCCCGTTCGTGAACGGGTTCTGTTTAAAAATGGTTGTTTGGTATATAAGGCAGTCCATGGTATGGGACCAAACTATCTGAAGGATAAATTCACACGCTATACTCCCAGTCGATCCTTGAGATCGGCTGATTTAGCCTTATTGAAGATTCCAAATTTTAAAAAGAAAAAGTGCGGAGGGAGAACGAGTGATGTTCAGGGAGCGCAATTTTGGAACTCCCTGCCTCTGACATTAAGACTTGAGAATGATCTACTGAAGTTTCGCCGGAGCTTAAAAACAGTTTTATTTGCTCAGGCGTATGGGATGACATGAAACTTTTAACCTGGTTCAAATGCATGTGATTATAATGCTGTTGTTTGCTGGATATTGTTTTGTCTGTTTTATTGCTGGTATGCGCATCGAGACCCTATGGGTAATAAGACTGCGTTTCTTAAGAATTTTTAATAAATAAATAAATAAATAAATATATCTACCTAAGAACACAAGAGATGGTATCTGTACATGTCTTACTTACTGTATATGAGATGTCTTCTTTCCATTGGAAGTATCTTTAAAAATCTTCATTGCCCATACTGCAGAGATTATTGCATTGAGATTTAACTGGACAACTATATTCCACGTATTGGCATCCTTATTTAAAGGGACACTATAGTCACCAGAACAACTACAGCCTAATGCAGTTGTTCTGGTGAGTATAATCATTGCCTTCAGGCATTTTCTATGTAAACACTGCCCTTTTCAGAGAAAAGACAGTGTTTACATTGCCTCTAGGGACACCTCCAAGTGGCCACTCCTCAGGTGGCCACTGGAGGGACTTCTTGGCTCAGTGCTGCACAGTAAGCAGTCCTGCCTTTCAATGTCCCCACGCTCTTCATGGAGACACTGAATTTTCCTCATAGAGATGCATTGATTCAATGCATCTCTATGAGGAGGTCTTGATTGGCCAGAACGGCATTGGCCCCACCACATTCTGTTTTTAGCTAATCCAATGCTTTCTCTATGGGAAAGCATTGGATTGGCAAAAGAATGGCCATTTTGATGATGTCACAAAGGGGGAAGAGCCAGCTCCGGCAGACCCGCGCAGCGCTGGAACTAAGGTGAGTTTTAAACTTTTATAGGGAGGCTAAGGGGGAGGGGGGGGGGACAGCCACCTTAATGGTGGGTTTAGCACTATATATGGAAAAAAGTGGTAAACCGCGCCCAAACAGTACAAGTAATAATAAAGATGTATACATACAAACTGTCCTATAATAAGGGATGGAAAAAATCAGGAACAGCAAATAAAGTAGTAAAAACTGTAACTTTATTTAAATTTAAAATATGTCTATAATAGAACAAATTGAAAAAAAAGTAGTTGATTTTATATCAATTTGTTCTATTATAGACATATTTTATATTTAAATAAAGTTACAGTTTTTACTACTTTATTTGCTGTTCCTGATTTTCCTGAATCCTGACATATATCCATTGGTGGGGATTATACCACCGTATGCTGTACATACTAGAGCAAGATATTTGCTCTGAAATCTGTAAGTAGGATATTTTTCCTTTTTTTTTACCAACACTGTTTGTAATACATACTATACTATTGGATCCTATCTCTATTTTTTCCATATACTATTGTGGAGGATTGGACCCCGCACTGCACCATCACTTGACATCCTGAGACGGGGATTGTACCGTCTAGGCGCTATACGGCAGAGCTCTGAGTAGCTCTGCAAAGTGTGAGTTAGTCTTTTATAAGTTTTAACTACTCTTACTTGCCTGATATACTGCACTATTATTGTTTTGTATTTTTCTTTTGACGGTTCCATCCATCCCTTATTATAGGACAGTTTGTATGTATACATCTTTATTATTACTTGTACTGTTTGGGCGCGGTTTACCACTTTTTTCCTTGTTTGTTTCACTATTCTGAGTAGGCGTTGGGAATTCCTGCTCGGTTCACTGCTGCCCACCTTTAGTTTATTTAGTGAGCGCCTATTCCTCTTGTTTTTATTAGCACTATATATAATACATGTTCCTGACCCTATAGTGATCCTTTAACTTTCCTTTTTATCTTTAATATACTACTGAGCCCTAGAATTGAAAGGTGGTTGTTGCAATATTTTTCTGTTGCCTATCCCCTAGGAACAAATTACGTCATGTGCTATACTCCATACTAGAATGAGAAAAAAATTACAGTTTTAGTCCCTTGCCCTTCTTAAAAGGCAACATTTCAACATTTACCTGACTATATGGTACTGACTGCTTTAAATTGCTATTGGTGTGACTGGAGATATAACATTCAGGCATTTGCTTTGGAAATTGAATTGATATAGGGTCAGTGCAATATATATATATATATATATATATATATATATATATATATATATATATATGTATTGTTGGTGGAGACACAGTATGCGAGGAGGGGCATTGTTATATGTTAGTAGTCATTAAACTCAACCTCATTATCACCTATATAATTAGCATGTACTCTAAAGTCCATAAACATTTTGAAGTTATTCTCCTGTTCAAAAGAAAGCTACTAATCAGTAGACATGTACATACGTTATCGGCCAAATATGATTGCATCCGATGTTTCTGTCTTTTTCGTATTCGTTTACTATAACCTAAATGAGAGTCCTACATACGAATTATATACGAAACGAAAGGGCAAATGCCAAATGCATTACCTTTTCGTTTCGGTTCTTTCGTTAAATAGACTCCGTGCTGCAGGAGAATTAACCCCCACAGCACTGAGAAGAAACAAAAAAACCTGGATCTCCCTGCAGCAGGAGACTTAACAGGTGCGTGTAAGAATCTTGTGGCATAACTTACCACCTATTCGTATGTTTCCCCCTTTATTTCTGATGTTTTATCCTTTTTCCGTTTGAGAGTACTTCATACGAACAGAATCCTTTCATCTCCCGAATGAGGACCACCCCAGTGCCCCATTAGAACGTTAACACTAGCAATTTAAGTGCGAAACCACAAGGAAAGTAATTAATGAATGCTTCCCCTGGGTGGTCGCCATTTCGTATAACCGAACACATGGCAGACAAAATAATGGTGGCCATCTTATCTCCCGAACGTGGGCAGCGGAACTTGATAGTCGAGTGCCTGGAACTCTTTTCGGCTAGGCACTCGCGCGAACGCCAGTAAAACTTAGACCTCTGCCCGTTTTATTTTCTGACCACCTATACGAACGACATTCGGGAGATATGAACTACCGAACAGGGGGAGCATTCGTATCCTGAAATGATGAGATTCCCTTGCATGGTGTTCACACAGGAACCTCACGAAAGGAGACCAGCCAAGGCACCTATTTTCCTGGAACTGTTTTGGGCTAGTGCCTCGTGTCTGGCCAGTCAAAACTTTACCTCGATGGCATTACTGTTTCACCAAACTGATCTGAGTGATTCTTGGATATGTTACCTCCCTTTTATTAATATAGGGGTCATAGTGACCGCCATAGGTTTTAATATGGGGTGGGGGGTAGGAATTGTTAATATTTATTACTTGGAGGCAGCTGGTAGTGCTGCCGGCTCCCTCCTTGGACAAATAAAATGTTGGTACAAATTAATGTGTACGAAACGAAAATATCACTGGTGCACATGCCTTCAAATCAGTTCACCAATCCACCTGCTTTTTTATTTCTAGTGCTAATATACAAATAATGAAATCACAACAACCAGATAATACATTTCTTATCATGGCAGACCAAATATGATAAATAAAACCAAACAAAAAGTTTTGAATAGTAATGTCAGCCTGAGAAGACTGTTCTAAGTGGCATCTAGCAGTCACAGCCTTCAGCTGCCAAAACATTGACAAATGTGTATAGATGGACCCATTTTTTACAGCCACAGTATAAGACTTTGGTGTGCAGAGTGTCCTTTTAATGTTGTTTACGGACAGATCACGAGTTTCTCGACTGCATCGAAAAACTTTATAGTCCCACCTTGTGGTTTAATATAGGAGACAGTGTTTCCCTACTGAAATTTCTAAATTACTTCATTCTTCATTGAAAACATATAATATACTTTATATTTTGTACAACACTTTATTGTATTTTAGAGAAAATTAAAGAAAATATTTTTTCGGCTTCAAAATGAATAAATTGCATTTCATATGCATGTCCTTCTGCCTGTTCTAAATTCATCCCTGTACCACAATGATTTCCCCTGAGCATTTGTCTTATTGCTTGTTTTGATTTAAATCATAAAGAAAATCCGGAATTTCAGTATGTAGTCCCGCCATCTTATTTGTGCAGATTTGCGCGTACAGGCAATTAATTTGTTTGTATATGTAGTGTAATGACTAACTGGATGCAATTCAGAATGATTCCCTGCTTGTTTTAATACTTCTCTTTGAAAAGCGATCCATATTTTATAAGAAGAGATGGCAGTCGAAAATAAAAAAGAAACTTTATTGCGCAGCAAGTTTGCAGAAGTACCTCTAATGATCCTTGTCAGTCAGCATAAAAGAAAATTTACTATTCAATAAAGATTCCTAATTCGTACTGTCAGCTACTTATGTTTTCAAAATACGTTATTGAAATGTCATAAAACGAATGCGTTATTTTTTTTTTACAAAAATATACTACAATACTATTCTTGTTCTTCCATCAGTTCTCTAGAAGAACTCGCTGCCTTCCATATATCTACTCAGCATACTCATATAAATATACATGAAATGTTTAAGCTTAGCACGGTAAGTGTTTTTATATTACAGTTACCAAAAGCTGGTTGAGAATCATGTGAAATTTTGTGTACAAACATTTGGAGAGCCCTAGTTAACCACAAGTGTTCTACACAAATTATTTTAGTATCCTGCTGGCTCTGCATTGTGTATTTACGTGAACAATCTGGTAACAGACGATCAAAGGGGGCACACCCCATCCCACCATAATCTTCTTCTTGGCACATCCCCCAGGATGTCTCTACCCCTCCAGCTTGCAGGGAGTGATGCCACCAGAGGAGGATCTGGCTGCTGAAAATACTGCAACTGCTTCATCTCATTGAAGTGGTTATAGTGTCTGGAGTCCCCTAGTGCTGTGTTTACATTTAGTGTTAAACCGTTTTTAATGATTTAATGCTAACTGATTAATCCCAGAAGCCCATCTCCTGCTGCTGTTTGGATTAATGAAGACGTATTAGCCTGAGCAGCAATGGAAAGCTGTGGTTGGCTGAAAGCGTCAACTGACTGCTTTCAGCCTTGGTGCCCATTCATGTATGAATTAGTATGGCTAGAAGGAAGTATGTAACCTCTGCTTTAGCCACACTTCCAGTAGGGGCTGGGCTTGGGAAGCCAGGGACCTCATTCAGTGTTCAATTGCTCGAAAATGGTTTCAAACTAAATGGATGGACATGGAATGGTTATAGTGTCTACAGTTTCCCTTTAAGATAGAAAGAGGAATATAGGTATTTAGGCTCAAAATAGGGACATTTGGGAGGCATGATGAAATGATTTTGGTACAGCTTGTTTAATTAGCTAGAATTATATTTCCATTGGATGCAGATTGAAGCAGAGCGAGTTCCTTTCAACTTTTTGTCATTCTCCAATTGTTTCAAATTGTTCGCTTGCTCAATAAAAAAAAAACACTGTTTTTACTTTTACTATTATTCTATTTATAAAGTGCCAACATGTTCTGCAGCGCTGTACAATAGGTCATAAAGATTTCATGACAAACTCATTTAGACATACAAGAATAAGTGTGTTTGTTGTAAAGGAAGTGTTACACAATCAGTAAAAAGCCATCGTATCGAGAAAGGACAAAAAAACAAACACCAGGCTTTCAAACTATAGTAAAATAAATCTATACATTGTATATAAAGTGGATATAGTAAATGATCTAAATTACATTTACAAATGCAGCTGTATAGGTTAGTCATGTTATGTTGATTTCCAGTTATACTTGCGTGTCAGCTATAAAAGAGGTCTAACAAGCAGCACATTGATAGACATGTGAAGTTTTTAACCACCATTTGGAAACTGTAACATTCTAAAGAAGTAAACAGCTTATAGTGGAAAGTCTCGAAATAATAACAGTACACACCATTGGATTCCATGCCAATCCTCATAGCACATTCTGGGCTGATATGCCCATTAGAACAGAGGTTGGAAGTACCTTAATCATTCACTGGCTTTGTGCTTTGATGACTGTGGAAAAGCATTGGTATATAAACTGATTAGCCACAACATTAAATCCGCCTGCCAAATATTGTGCAGGTCCCCATCGTGATGCCAAAACAGCTCTGATGCATCAAGGCATGGACTCCGCAGGACCTCTGAATGTGTCTTGTAGTATGTGACACCCAGACATTAGTTGCAGGGCCGATCTGACATACCTCACAGCAACACAGAGTGCAAGTGTAGCTCTAAAAAGATTATAAAAACTTAGTAGTAAATAGTAAATACACTAGGGCAGCATATAGATATATAAGGAAACAAAGAAAACAATAATAGTGCAACTTTGTATGATGTAAACTTTGATTTATGTGAGTACTGGAACACTCACATTTAAGGGAGTCTTTTGTAGGAATAAAAGGCTCTAAACATGTAGACCTCTTTCCCATAAGGCTGCAACACTACCTTTTTTGTGCAGTGGTATGATAAATATCCTCCAGGAAGGGATACTGTAGTCCTAGGAATACAAAGCAATACAAAGTATTACTGGCACTACCGATCCCTCTCCCTCCCCCCTCCCTCGCACCTCCCCCCTCCCTGGTAAATAAAGGGTTAAAAAACCTTTATTTACTTACCTTATTCCAGCGCCGATGTCCCTCTGTGCTGGGTCGAAGCTCTGCCCCCTGCTCCATCCTGCAATGAGCAGGGTCTAATGCGCATGCGCATTAGGGCAGACTTAGTGCTGCAATGTAAACATTGCATGTTTAACATTGCAGCATCAGGTGCAAAAGGGACACTGCACCCAGACCACTTCAATGAGCTGAAGTGGTCTGGGTGCCTACAGTGTCCCTTTAAAAGGAGGAAAATAGGAGAGCAATGTGGTGCAGTATATTTGAAAAACAGATAGCAGATAATAAGCCCAACAGTGTTATGCTCACGTTTGTTCAGAGCCCATGAATGATACAAGTTTGTAAAGACCTGTTTCCTCTGTACTCTGTAAATGCTGCATGATTGTCCTTACGGGGAAACTCCAAGTTTGTAGGTATATTGTCAAAAATAGGGTGACAATGCTCTTTTAAAACCCAGGATATGCCAGGAAGGGTCACTTTTTGTGATATATCTGCCAGTAGAAATTCAAGATAAATTGGTTCAAAATGACAATCTAAAAAGAAAATGTAAAAAATTTAAAAACATATAAATCACTCAAAACCTTCCTCAAGATGCATTTCACCTGTTTCCAGGCCTTTTTATTTGGTGCAATTGCTTCTCCTGGGTTCCCTCATTCAAACAAATTAAAATCATAATTCCAAACACTGAGCATGCTCCTTTCGAGGTGGGGATGTTTACAGTTCGATTTCTGCAAGTGATATGTCCCATTTCCCTTTGAAACATAACCTCCTACATTTTAAGGCAAATCACCTCGTTGGGATTGGCTGGTGACGGTCAGATGGAGGGACGAACCGGGAGTTTTAAACAAGGACTTATCATTTTGGCATGAACACAGATATGAGCAACATAGACTTTGATTTCTTTCCCCTGAGAAAGTCCAAAGTTTGGATGAAATGTGTAGGGTGGAAATATGCTCCTGTTATATTTAGAAATTTGATCTATATATTTATATATTATGGTTTGCTGGTTCACAAACATCTTCCTACTGGATATCCTGATCGATGGGAACTCCAAATGGAGATTGGTGAAAAGCTGTCATTTATTTTAATCTTGTGAGTGCATATTAATAAATAGAGGGATTTTATGGATTTTATATGTAAAGATCTATGTGTCCCCTTTTATATTTTTCTCCTTATATAGTGCTGTTTTTTGGAAGCCTATGAAGAGTGAAGATACCTATGGTGTATGATTTTGCCTACTATCAATATGTGTTTGTGAGAGTAATACTTACCAAAATTCCCATTAAGTTTTTGATGTAACAGTGTTGCACAATTTTTATTTTTTCATTTTTGTAGTTATTGGTGTTTTATAAATCTCCTGTGAGCCCAGAGCAAGAGAGGTGACATATCAGAACATTAACCTGATACTTCACATCCGGAGCTTGGAGTATATATTTCAATTTCTATTTTACGTGGACACAAAACAAAACGTAGCAAGATCAGCATCTCAGCATCTTACAGAGGTTACTATTAAGGAACAAAGTCTTAGTATAAGGTCATTTTAGCACTCATGATGTATGAGAACAAAATGGGAACATGATTTGCTTTGGATGGGGAAAAAAGAGGACAGGACAATTTAAGTAGTTTGGAGGGCATGGTATTTTGCTT
The DNA here is from genome assembly GCF_036172605.1 of Pelobates fuscus. Taxonomy (NCBI): domain Eukaryota; kingdom Metazoa; phylum Chordata; class Amphibia; order Anura; family Pelobatidae; genus Pelobates; species Pelobates fuscus. Next base: position 32,934,776 of record NC_086325.1, read on the forward strand.
GTGAAAGAGGGATGCGAGGTATGTTGCCTGATAAATGGAAAATTAATAACTGGGGCATGAGCACACTGATTAATACTGTGATTTAGAGAACATCACAAATCAAAGTTTCCATACAAATGTTGCATTTTTTTTCTGTGGAAGCTGAGATTTAAGTTTAGATGGATTCTCCAGACCTCTACCAGAATTTTTTATTTTTTTTTAGTTATTTGAACTCATTTCTTGAGCAAAATATGAGCACAAGGATTGGTAGCATTTCACCCATTTTTTAATAGTAGCAAAAGATGAGCAAAATTAAAGTATATCCTAGAGACACTAACCTCCTGCTCTGTAACATTATTATAGCCGAGGACTGTGTTTATGAAGTTTTCCATCAGTGCCCTTGTGCTTGGCAGTAGGGGTGCAAAACCTTCACCCCCATCATGGATGACATTTACACTAACATCTACATGGGTAATACTACTCTGTTTGAGCAACTCCACACACCTAAATAGTAAGCAATATAAGTCATAATGCCAAGTGGGATTTGAAAAAATAAAAATACACAAGACACACTACACATTAAAGGAACACTATAAGATCAGGAACACAAGCATATATTCCTGACCCTACAGTGTTAAAACCACCTCCCCTGACCCCCTTGCCTCCCTAAATAGAGTACAATCTTACTTGTATTCCAGTCTGCAGCTGCTGCCTCTGCCCCTGATCTGCTTGCTTGGCTGACATCATCAGGAGTGATTTTCTGAACCAATCACAATGTTTTCCAAAATGATTGGCTGAGACTGTCAAAGAGGCAGATCAGGGAAAGAGCCAGCACAAGTCAAACACAGCCCTGGCCAATCAGTATGTCCTCATAGAGATGAATTGAATCAATGCATCTCTATAAGAAAAGTTCAGTGTCTGCGTGCAGAGGGTGAAGACACTGAATGTCCCTTTAAAAATGTGCTCATACCTAAATTGGGCATTAGGTCATGGCATCATGAAACCTTACAGGTTCATTCAGTGAGAATTAAAAGTGAATTCAGAGTGAATTTCAAATTTAAGGCTAAAGTAGCTTAAATGGAAGCATAGCTGACTTGGAGATTTTTTCTTATTTTGCTATTTGACCTTAAATTTGAAATTCACTTTGAATTTACTTTGAATTCTCACTTTAGTAAATACCATTGTTAATATTGTTTTGAAGGCCCAAATACAAATGCACGTGTATGCCAAACCTCATTAACATCAGGTACATTCTTCAAAGATAGTCAAATAATGACATCCTGTTAATCTTACAGTTTCTGTTTAATATATACTCAGCAGTAAAGCTATGCCGGAAGAGCATCTCGCATACTACCGAGGTCAATATTAGAGGGCTTTTGTCAAGTTCATATAATGATAACCCGATGCAAACATGAAGGCTCTATTCACACTAAAAGCCTGGTCTAACCTACTTTGCAACTAACTTGCACGGTTTAGGTTATTGTTTGCAAAGTCATTCGCAAAGTTTCCAGTTCCAGCTGACTGGCTCTGTTAACAGTTCAAGTTAGAAAAATAACTGATTTGCTATGACAAGGTGTTAATTTATCAAGCAGTGAATTGAAAGGACTTGCAATCAAGCTGTCAGGATCGGGACAGGGATCCAACACGCAGAGTACAAACAAGTACAGGATACGTATACCGGACCTTAGAATGGCCGGACTAACGTACGGAGAATATAGAGAATAGTCAGAGACAAGCCGAGGTCGAGGGAACGAGAGGACAGGTAAGCGAGGAACAAGCCGGGTCAAGGAAAACAGAGGTAAACAGAGTAAGTCAAACAAGCCGGGTCGGAACCAAAGGGATAACTGAAAATACCAGAGCACTGTGTGACTAGGCAGGCTAGAACCACGACAGGGCAATGAGCAAATGAGAGAAGCACTGTTAAATACCCTGGCTCAGAAGGGTAGACACGCCTCCGACGAGTCCTGATTAGTCTCCAAACAATTGAGTGACAGGTCGTTCCGGGTTGGCGTCATGACGTCGACTTCCGGACTTCATGCTACAAAAGGAAGTGACTCCCTCGCGTTTATGTGACCGGGTGGACCGCGAGGAGCAGGGGAAACAGACCGTCCGGATGGATAGACGTCTAAGTCTCTACCTCTCCCAGAGGTAGAGACTTCAGGTACCCTGACAGTACCCCCCCTCTCAGAAACGCCCACTGGGCGGAATGAACCGGGACGAGATGGGAAGCGGAAGTGAAACGCCCTGCGGAGACGAGGAGCATGAACATCCTCTTGAGGCACCCAACTCCTCTCTTCAGGACCATATCCCTTCCAATCGACCAGATATTGTACTCTCCCCCGGGAGATTCGAGAATCGATGATAGCGTTAACCTCATACTCCTCCTGACCCTCCACCTGAACAGGGCGAGGGGAGAAGACCGTGGAGGAAAATCTGTTACAGACTAGTGGTTTCAGCAATGAAACTTGAAATGAGTTAGGGATGCGTAAGGCAGATGGAAGAGCTAGACGATACGCAACTGGGGTAATTCGAGTCAGCACCCTGTAAGGTCCAATATAACGAGGAGCGAACTTCATGGAAGGCACTTTTAAACGAATGTTTCTTGTACTCAACCATACTCTATCACCTGGAACAAACACCGGAGCCACCCTTCTACGTTTATCAGCGTGTTTCTTAACCAGCATAGAATTATGCAGAAGAATTTGTCGAGTCTGATCCCACAACTTCCTCAAATTGGCAACATGAACATCAACCGATGGTAACCCTTGGGAAGGAGAAGCCGAGGGAAGAATAGATGGATGAAAGCCATAATTCATGAAGAAGGGGCTTGAATGAGTAGCATCACAAACGAGATTGTTGTGTGCAAACTCCGCCCAAGGAATCAAACCAACCCAATCGTCCTGGTGTTCAGAAACAAAACAACGTAAATATTGTTCAATCTTTTGGTTGGTGCGTTCAGCAGCTCCATTAGACTGAGGATGATAGGCAGAAGAGAAATTCAATTTGATACCCAGTTGAGAGCAGAAGGACCTCCAAAAACGGGAAACAAATTGGGAGCCTCTGTCAGACACAATCTGGGAGGATATCCCATGTAAACGAAAAATCTCCCTTGCGAATATCTCTGTCAATTCGGGGGAAGAGGGGAGTTTAGGCAGAGGAACGAAGTGAGCCATCTTGGTGAATCTGTCAACCACGGTGAGGATAACAGTCTGTTTTTTAGAGACAGGTAAATCGACAATGAAGTCCATAGCTAAACAGGACCATGGCTTCCCTGGAACCTCTAAGGGATGCAGAAATCCACATGGGAGCGTATGAGGTTGCTTAGTCTTAGTACAAACCTCACACGTATCGATGAAATCCTTAACATCCTTACGTAAAGCAGGCCACCAGAAATCTTTGGAGATTAAAGCATACGTCTTGCGAATGCCAGGATGCCCAGCTACCTTGCTGTTGTGGAAACACCGTAACACTTCCAGTTGGAGAGCAGGAGGAACGAAGTGTCTATCCCCAGGAGTCTGTTTAGGAGCTAGATGTTGTAACTTCATGATCTCAGCAAGCAACGGAGAATGAATCCTGAGATTCGTGTTAGCGATGATATTACATTTAGGAACTATCGAGCAAAGAACTGGCTCAGCTATAGTGGACGGTTCATATTGGCGAGATAAAGCATCGGCTTTATAGTTCTTAGAACCAGGTCTATAAGCACATAATTGAAGTGAGTCAGGAATAAGGACCAACGAGCTTGCCTGGCGGATAGGCGCTTAGCCTCCCCAATATAGGACAAGTTCTTGTGGTCCGTTAGAATCGTAACAGGATGTAAGGTCCCTTCTAATAAATGTCTCCACTCCTTTAGAGCCATAATGACCGCTAACAGTTCCCTGTCACCGATGTCATATCTGCTTTCAGGGCCAGATAGTTTCTTAGAGAAAAAAACACAAGGGTGTAATGGTTTGTCCACCCCTAACCTTTGTGACAGAACAGCACCTACTCCCGTCTCAGAGGCATCGACCTCGAGTAGGAACGGCAGAGTCGTATCAGGATGGACTAAAATTGGGGCAGAAGCAAAAAGTCCCTTGAGAGTCTTGAAAGCAACAAGGGCCTCAGTAGACCAGGTCTTAGTATCAGCCCCTTGTTTGGTCATATTGGTAATAGGCACAATAATAGAAGAGTATCCCTTAATAAAGCGCCTATAATAATTAGAGAAACCAATAAACCTCTGAATTGCCTTGAGTCCCTTAGGCAATGGCCAATCTAAAATAGATTGGAGTTTGTCAGGATCCATCTTAAAGCCTTCCCCAGAAATCACGTAACCAAGAAAGTCTATCTGAGACTGGTCAAAACTGCATTTCTCCAATTTACAGTATAAGCCATGTTGCAGAAGTTTGTGCAATACCTTTCTGACTTGTCTGTGGTGGGTCTCAATGTCCCTAGAGTGTATAAGTATGTCATCCAGGTATACAATAACACAATCATGTTGAAACTCCCTAAGAACTTCATTAATCAAATCCTGAAATACTGCCGGAGCATTACAAAGACCAAATGGCATAACCGTGTATTCATAGTGACCATAACGGGTATTGAACGCTGTCATCCACTCGTGTCCATGCTGGATTCTCACCAAGTTATACGCCCCTCTGAGATCTAACTTGGTGAAAATTTTAGAGCCCTTTAAACGATCAAACAGCTCGGTAATCAAAGGAATCGGATAGGCATTTCTGATGGTTATCTTATTCAAACCTCGGTAATCAATACAAGGTCTCAAAGTACCATCTTTCTTTTTAACAAAAAATAAACCAGCCCTGGCGGGAGAAGAGGATCTCCTAATGAATCCTTTTTCTAGATTTTCACGAATATATTCCTCTAGAACTGAGTTCTCTTGAGTGGATAGAGGATATACATTGCCCCTCGGAGGCATAGTACCAGGTAGAAGCTTAATTTTACAATCAAATGACCTGTGTGGAGGTAAGGTATCAGCATTCTTCTTGTCGAATACTGCTTTTAAGTCCTGGTAGAGAGACGGTATCTGTCTCTCTGTAGACTGAGTGGAAGTACCTGGTGTGTTTATTACAGCCAATGGAGAAACCCTGCGTAAACACCTCTCCTGGCAGCCCTGGCCCCATGAGAGTATCTCCCCTAACTCCCAATCGATAATAGGGTTATGTCTTTTTAACCAAGGGTACCCCAGGACTATGGGGACAGAAGGGGACGAAATGAGCATAAGTGATAACTTTTCCTCGTGTAAGATACCAACAGTTAAGTTAACGGGTATGGTCTCACGGAAGATAACAGGCTCAAGTAAAGGTCTACCATCTATGGCCTCAACGGCCAAGGGTGTATCCCTTAACTGGGATGGGATAGTGTGTTTAGTAGCAAAGGCTTGGTCGATAAAATTCTCAGCAGCTCCGGAATCTATCAAAGCCATAGTCTTCAGTACTCCCTTCTCCCAAGTTAAAGAAATTGGTAGCAGAAGCCTGTGATCTTTATAATTATGAGTAGAGGACAAAATAGAAACACCCAAGGCCTGTCCTCTAGAGAAACTTAGGTGCGAGCGTTTCCCGAGCGATTAGGACAATTCAGGCGTAAGTGACCTCTGACTCCACAATACATGCATAATCCCTCTCTTCTCCTGTACTGTCTCTCTTCTTCTGAGAGGCGAGTATTGCCTATCTGCATAGGTTCAGGAAACAGTGAGGTAGTGGAATCAGGACTTTGAAATGCGGGAGCTAATTTTAAGGAAGGTCTAAGGTTCCTCTCTCGAGTGTTTTGTCTCTCTCTTAAACGCGCATCAATACGAGAAATGAACGAAATTAAATCCTCCAAATTTTCAGGGAGTTCTCTAGTAGCAACCTCATCAAGGTTTACGTCTGATAGCCCGTTCAAAAATACATCTATATAAGCCTGCTCATTCCACTTAACTTCTGACGCCAGAGACCTGAACACAAGTGTTCGGTTCTCCTGTCTCAGGCGCAACAGTAATCTGGCTGCATTGACCTTTCTACCAGGGGGGTCAAAAGTTCTTCTAAAGGCAGCTACAAAGGCATTATAATTATATACTAACGGGTTATCGTTCTCCCATAGTGGGTTGGCCCATCTCAGAGCTTTCTCAATGAGTAAGGTGATAATAAATCCAACCTTTGCCCTATCTGTAGGATAGGAACGAGGTTGCAATTCAAAGTGGATACTAATCTGGTTTAAAAAACCACGACACTTCTCAGGTGAACCACCATAACGTACTGGTGGGGTAATGCGGGAGGAGGCACCTACAGTGGCTACCTCTAGGCCAGAACTTACAGGGGAGATAGAAGTAGTACGTGTCTCCTCTGGTGGATTATTGGCACGAGATAATAACGCCTGTAGGGCTAGGGCCATTTGATCCATTCTGTGTTCCATGGCTTCGAACCTAGGATCAGAAGGACCAAGCTGACTGTTTGTACTTGCAGGATCCATTGGCCCTGTCGTAATGTCAGGATCGGGACAGGGATCCAACACGCAGAGTACAAACAAGTACAGGATACGTATACCGGACCTTAGAATGGCCGGACTAACGTACGGAGAATATAGAGAATAGTCAGAGACAAGCCGAGGTCTAGGGAACGAGAGGACAGGTAAGCGAGGAACAAGCCGGGTCAAGGAAAACAGAGGTAAACAGAGTAAGTCAAACAAGACGGGTCGGAACCAAAGGGATAACTGAAAATACCAGAGCACTGTGTGACTAGGCAGGCTAGAACCACGACAGGGCAATGAGCAAATGAGAGAAGCACTGTTAAATACCCTGGCTCAGAAGGGTAGACACGCCTCCGACGAGTCCTGATTAGTCTCCAAACAATTGAGTGACAGGTCGTTCCGGGTTGGCGTCATGACGTCGACTTCCGGACGTCATGCTACAAAAGGAAGTGACTCCCTCGCGGCCGGCGTTTATGTGACCGGGTGGACCGCGAGGAGCAGGGGAAACAGACCGTCCGGATGGATAGACGTCTAAGTCTCTACCTCTCCCAGAGGTAGAGACTTCAGGTACCCTGACACAAGCTGACTCAACTTGGGCTGATCAAAATGTCCTACCTTGAATAGAATATTGTGTGAAACCCCACTGGAAGTTCAACAAACATTAAATAGGCAGTATAACACTAAAACAGTGTAAATATATATATTTTAAGGGCCTCTGATAAACCATGAGAGGTGGACCGCTTTCCCTTCCCATACCATTACATTATTTATCTATGCTCTAACCCCCTATTTGGTGTAAAATAATATACCCAACTGATGGACCAGGTGGGATTTTTATCATAGCTTTTATCTTCTGTTTTAAAGCATTGGACAAACAACAAAAGATATTCATTCTGCCCACAACGTCTGTGCAAAAGAGTTGAGGGTTTAATAATTATGAAAAAAATTCCACAATTACCTCTTTCATCCACTGCTATTCCCGATCAGAACATACAGCTGATAAATGGGCCTCCGTCATGCCTCCCTACACTAACTGTCTTAAATAACCTAACAAAAAAAAAACAACTTTTTTTATTGCTAATATTACTCAATGTTAATATTTGTCAGCCAATCAGCACCAAGAAGGATAACGAGGTTGGCTAAAGGTAGCCAATGATAAGGTTTGTAAATGTTTCCTCCAAAATTGTCATGTTAGATAATCTCACTGTTGGCCAAGTTCCCACCTACCTTGAACCTTGTCCATCCACCTTCATATAGAAATAACTCAACAGCTCCAAAAAAAAACCCAGTTGTTGGAGATTCAAATGATTTTAAAATAACTATTATTTTGCGATATTGTGCTTCGTAGGATAAAGTTATTGAACAATTGTGTATATAAAAGAACTAAGGTGAATATCCAGATATATTCCATGATTCTTTATCGCAAAAACACATGAATCAAACAAGTTGTACAGAACATGATTGAGTCAGCAAGGCATACAGGAAAGCTGTTGTGTATTTGCCTAAAAGCTTGCTCTGACAGCAAAAACAATGTACCAGATTTTTTTTTCCTTATCTAATGGAAAAAATAACACACAGAGACTCAATTCTTGTAATGAAAACCCCCACATTAATTTTATTTTTGATGTGTCATTGTAATTCAAGAGATGTTTTTAATCTCTGAATTGCTTGGGCACAATAAACTATTTAAACCATATTTGGCAGGTGGCCCTGTACTTTGAAACTGTTTTTTTTTTTTTTTTATTATTATTTGTTTAATTTACAACTGTTATATATTTTTTTCTTTTATTGGATTTTCTATTTAAACTTGACTATTCAAAAGCTTCATCGCACATATTAAAATAAAGTATCTTCCTTCAAAGAAGTATTTCACAGACTATAATCAAGAGAAAACAAGACAAAACAATGCTACAAACACATGAAAGCTAATATTATAGAGAACAAAACTATTTATATTGTGCTTCTTAATTTTCATTAGGACAGACATGAAGATAGATGGTCCATTAAGAGCCTTCTTTTATGTGGTTTTATTAGGTTATTCAATATTTTTCTTTTTCTAGTAATTTATAATTTACTATTTAATTAAGATTGTGATATCAACCATTCAACTGAAATTCAATTAAAAAAAGAAATCATACGGTTTATTTTTAAAAGTGCCGGATGTATTTACCTTAATTTTCTAGCAACTCCGTCACTAATCTTTAGAACAAAAAGAAACTAAATGTTAATAAACTCCTCCGTGTTTACACATATTTAATTTCATATTTTCTTTGCAACATGTGTTTAGTTATCCTTAATCTCACCTGGCACATCCATTTTATTAACTGTAACAAAAACAGATTGTGTTTAAAACCCTGGGTGGAGAAGTATTTTTTTTTTTTAAATGTTGCTATGTTACTATATTATATTTGTTTTTAAAGGGATACAAAACACGTACATAGCTTTAGCTTGGGAAAATATTCTTCAGTTGTAAAGTTAGCTCACTGACTCATTCTTTAATTGTAATATAATATCATATCAATTATACAAAATATAAAATAAGTGAAAGGACTAAAAAATTCACCAAAACAACTTCATTTGACTCCTAGCGGCATCAAAGGGGACTTCATTGCATCGGTGGAAGGGGTCATCCATTGATTGCAAACAATTTCTTGGAACCAGATTCATTTATTCAGGGTGATCTAATAAATACCAGATATAACAGCATATCTCATAAAATGAGATAAACTTAGGGAAAAAATGGTTTTAGGACAATGCCAAATGTAACTTATCACTTCCAATGTATTTTTTTTTCTGATGTAAATGAAGAGATTGGTGATTCTAACATACATGTAGGGCTAAATAGTCCCAGGCTGACATGTGCATGGTAAGAAAATGTACCTGAGCAGAACCATTTTTACTGAAAAAAATTTTTTTGGGGGGATGAACATATGAGTCTGTCATATCTTGGTTCAGCTTGGCAGGATTTTGTAAATGAATCAGATGAACTACAAGTGTGCAAAAATGGGTCAATCAGTGTACTGCACAATATATACTGTACATAATATAAATATTGCAGCACACTGATAGGAGCATTTTACAAATATTTGGCTCACATGTAAAAATGAGAAACAGTAATATATATTTACTCCTCCTTTTTCCCCCTTTTAATTAACACCTTTTTTTATGGCACCATGGGTGGAATTCAGAATCACAAATCAGAGGAACATGTTGGCCATCGCGTGTTTCAATATTCTGCTACATTTTAAATTGTAGTTCAGGATGCCAAACGGTTACTCGATTGACCAAGTTTTGTAAAAATTGCAGTTTGGAACAAAATAAATCTCTAAGTCTAGTTCCAGTTTCCCTAACCAATAATAACAGAACATGATGATAATTATTCTCTTCTTCCTACATAAGGGTCTAGAAGAAGCTCAATTCCTTTATGAAACTACTGCAACAAGCCCTCCTATCCCTTTTATCCCAATTGCTTGGCATTCTCTGATTCATAATGGTTAAGTACCATCCACCCCTTGGTGACTAGTGGGCTCTAGGCCCCTCGCCAACAAACCACCCAACACCAAAAATGAAATGTAGACAAATATTTAAAATGGAGTATACCATAATTAATATAGTAATAATATATTGTGAAAAGGATATCTCATATAAATACCTAATGATTTGCTTGAAAATCTTCAATTTTCTTTTTTTTTCTACCAGAATAAAACTGTGGCCAGAAAAAACTCGTCATAACCAATCTAAAGAAGACCATCAAGAAAAAAGAGTTTTCAACTGGCAAGGACTTTCATATGCCAAAAAGAGTTTTATTTTAGTTCGTTTTGATTGAATTATTTGCAAAGAGAACCAGTCCCGTTGCATCCTCAGGCAAGGCTTTCTGGTAAAGTGAATAATGACATCATGTCAGATATCATGCTTAAACATGAAATGGCATTTTACTTCTTGTCCTCAAAAATTGGCTATAAGATAGACCTTTGAAATGTACCGGATGGAAGCTAGTAAATAATAATTAATTGTTCCTATCTGTAGCTTTAGTGTAGATATCAGTCTGGAGACCTCCACTGTCCATGAACACACAAGTCCAAGAAGGGTACTGGGTACTAAGTGTAATTTTAATGTTATTCTTCAAGGTGTTAGTTTTTTTGTACAAAGTGATATACTGATATAACAGTAGATACAAGAAAGTAATTCAAATAATATGATTGTTTCAGTTTTCAGTTCTCACACTTTAAAATTGAACCACAGCTACTGAGGTTTTTGCAAAAACAAACACTTAACTTTTAATAAAAAAAAAAATATTCTGGGCACAGCAAGGACCAACCTGGCATGTACACTACATTAATTCTAGGAGAGGATACCAGAAAAACCTGGCATGTACATTAAATTAACCCCACAATGGTGTAAGTGTGGGCCCAAGCACTATTGAAGAATGTGTTCATGTGCTCATATTGCCATTTTTGCTCAGGTAATGTCACCTTAAAGGGACTCTATAGTCACCATATAAAAGCAAGAAAGACAGGTCCCCCAGCCTTCCTTCTTGCTTTTATATGTACTTTCATTTATTAAAAATAAATTTCGAGGTGTTTTTATATTAAAAACTTACCTCCATTCCAGCGCCGAGCTCCCCGCTAGGCCGCGCCCCCTTTTTCGTCAAAATGACGAAATCGCGGGGCCCAATGGGACGGCTTCGCGCTGCACCAATCGCGTTCTTCATAGAGCGGCATTGAATGCCGCCCTATGAAGAACCTGAGCGCTTTACCGCGCATGTGCGCGGAATGCGCGTTCGCGAGCTGAGCTGTCTGACTGAAATAAAATTATCAATGAGGGGGGGACCTACTGTCCCCCCCCGGCCCCCAACCCTGAGCGGCGGGTGGGGGCCCTACAATTATCAATGGGGGGGGGACTTACTTCCCCCCCCGGCCCCCACCCCTGAGCGGCGGGTGGGGGCCCTACAATGATCAATGAGGGGGGGACCTACTGAGCGGCGGGTGGGGGCCCTACAATTATCAATAAGGGGGGGACCTACTGTCCCCCCCGGCCCCCACCCCTGTGCGGCGGGTGGGGGCCCTAAAATTATCAATGAGGGGGGGACTTACTGCCCCCCCCGGCCCCCACCCCTGAGCGGCGGGTGGGGGCCCTAAAATGATCAAAGAGGGGGGGACCTACTGTCCCCCCCCGGCCCCCACCCCTGAGCGGCGGGTGGGGGCCCTACAATTATCAATAAGGGGGGACCTACTGTCCCCCCCGGCCCCCACCCCTGAGCGGCGGGTGGGGGCCCTAAAATTATCAATAAGGGGGGGGGACCTACTGTCCCCCCCCGGCCCCCACCCCTGAGCGGCGGGTGGGGGCCCTACAATTATCAATAAGGGGGGGGACCTATTGTCCCCCCCGGCCCCCACCCCTGAGCGGTGGGTGGGGGCCCTAAATACAAAGGGGGGGGGACCCTAGTTAACCCTCCCCCCCCACAAAAAAAAATATCTCCCTACCTACCCCCCTCACCCTAAAAATAATGAGGGGGGACCATTAACTAAAAACCTGTAAAAAAAGAAAAAATGAGATAAAATCAACTTACCATTCGATGTTTTCTTTCTTCTAAAATCTTCTTTCTTCAGCCCCAAAAAAGGCCAAATAAAAATCCATAATAACCGACGCAATTAAAAAAAAAAAAAAAAAAAAAACGAGCGCAAAAAAAAATAATCCATCTTCACCCATGGAGGGCTCCGCGCAGACTGAGCTCCGCAGGGCGGGGGAAGGCTTATAAAGCCTTGCCCCGCCCTGCAATTATGCTAAGAACACTCTGATTGGTGGGTTTAAGCCAATCAGAGTGCTCTTTGTCATTTTACAAGCGTGGGAAAGTTCTTTGGAATTTTCCCACGCTTGTAAAATGACACAGAGCACTGTGATTGGATGGATTTAAAGCCATCCAATCACAGTGCTCTGTGTCATTTTACAAGCGTGGGAAAGTTCTTTGGAATTTTCCCACGCTTGTAAAATGACACAGAGCACTGTGATTGGATGGATTTCAAGCCATCCAATCACAGTGCTCTGTGTCATTTTACAAGCGTGGGAAAGTTCTTTGGAATTTTCCCACGCTTGTAAAATGACACAGAGCACTGTGATTGGATGGATTTCAAGCCATCCAATCACAGTGCTCTGTGTCATTTTACAAGCGTGGGAAAGTTCTTTGGAATTTTCCCACGCTTGTAAAATGACACAGAGCACTGTGATTGGATGGCTTGAAATCCATCCATTCACAGTGCTCTGTGTCATTTTACAAGCGTGGGAAAATTCCAAAGAACTTTCCCACGCTTGTAAAATGACAAAGAGCACTGTGATTGGATGGATTTCAAGCCATCCAATCACAGTGCTCTTTGTCATTTTACAAGCGTGGGAAAGTTCTTTGGAATTTTCCCACGCTTGTAAAATGACAAAGAGCACTCTGATTGGCTTAAACCCACCAATCAGAGTGTTCTTAGCCTAATTGCAGGGCGGGGCAAGGCTTTATAAGCCTTCCCCCGCCCTGCGGAGCTCAGTCTGCGCGGAGCCCTCCATGGGTGAAGATGGATTATTTTTTTGCGCTCGGGTTTTTTTTTTTTTTTTTTTTATTCCGTCGGTTATTATGGATTTTTATTTGGCCTTTTTTGGGGCTGAAGAAAGAAGATTTTAGAAGAAAGAAAACATCGAATGGTAAGTTGTTTTTATCTTATTTTTTTTTTCTTTACAGGTTTTTAGTTAAAGGTCCCCCCCTCATTATTTTTAGGGTGAGGGGGGTAGGTAGGGAGATAAGTTTTTTTTTGGGGAGGGGGGGTGGGGGGGAGAGGGTTAACTAGGGTCCCCACCCCCTTTGTATTTAGGGCCCCCACCCACCGCTCAGGGGTGGGGGCCGGGGGGGGACAATAGGTCCCCCCCTATTGATAATTTTAGGGCCCCCACCCACCGCTCAGGGGTGGGGGCCGGGGGGGGGGACAGTAGGTCCCCTCCCTATTGTGAATTTTAGGGCCCCCACCCACCGCTCAGGGGTGGGTGCCGGGGGGGGGACAGTAGCCCCCCCCCCTTATTGTGAATTTTAGGGCCCCCACCCGCCGCACAGGGGTGGGGGCCGGGGGGGGACAGTAGGTCCCCTCCCTATTGTGAATTTTAGGGCCCCCACCCACCGCTCAGGGGTGGGGGCCGGGGGGGGGACAGTAGGTCCCCCCCTTATTTTTTATTTTAGGGCCCCCACCCGCCGCACAGGGGTGGGGGCCGGGGGGGGGGACAGTAGGTCCCCCCCCCCTTATTGTGAATTTTAGGGCCCCCACCCGCCGCACAGGGGTGGGGGCCGGGGGGGGACAGTAGGTCCCCTCCCTATTGTGAATTTTAGGGCCCCCACCCGCCGCACAGGGGTGGGGGCCAGGGGGGGACAGTAGGTCCCCTCCCTATTGTGAATTTTAGGGCCCCCACCCGCCGCACAGGGGTGGGGGCCGGGGGGGGACAGTAGGTCCCCTCCCTATTGTGAATTTTAGGGCCCCCACCCACCGCTCAGGGGTGGGGGCCGGGGGGGGGGACAGTAGGTCCCCCCCTTATTTTTTATTTTAGGGCCCCCACCCGCCGCACAGGGGTGGGGGCCGGGGGGGGGGACAGTAGGTCCCCCCCCCCTTATTGTGAATTTTAGGGCCCCCACCCGCCGCACAGGGGTGGGGGCCGGGGGGGGACAGTAGGTCCCCTCCCTATTGTGAATTTTAGGGCCCCCACCCACCGCTCAGGGGTGGGGGCCGGGGGGGGACAGTAGGTCCCCCCCTTATTTTTTATTTTAGGGCCCCCACCCGCCGCACAGGGGTGGGGGCCGGGGGGGGACAGTAGGTCCCCTCCCTATTGTGAATTTTAGGGCCCCCACCCGCCGCACAGGGGTGGGGGCCGGGGGGGGGCAGTATGTCCCCCCCTTATTTTTTATTTTAAGGCCCCCACCCACCGCACAGGGGTGGGGGCCGGGGGGGGACAATAGGTCCCCCCTTATTGATAATTTTAGGGCCCCCACCCGCCGCACAGGGGTGGGGGCCGGGGGGGGCAGTATGTGCCCCCCTTATTTTTAGGGCCCCCACCCACCGCTCAGGGGTGGGGGCCGGGGGGGGGGAGGAGAGTTGGCTCCCCCCCCCCTCCCCCCCCCCCTTCAACCACTATTGTGGCCGGACAGCATCCCTGTGGGTTCGGGCTTCAGCTGTCAGCTGAAGCCACGCCCACAGCAGTGCTGACAGGCTGTCAGCACACAAAGCGCGTTCACAGTGCTTTGTGTGCTGATAGCCCGTCTGATGAATTCACCCAGAATGCATCGGACGAGAGGCCTTTTTAGGGCCTCTGAACTCGGAAGTCCCTCTGGTGGCCGTCTGATTGACTGCAACAAGAGGTGTTCCAAGCTTCCAATGTAAACACTGCATTTTCTCAGAAAATACAGTGCTTACAAGAAAAAGGCTCCGGGTAGCTGTAGCACTCACCTAAACAACCTCATTAAGCTGAAGTTGTTCAGGTGACTATAGTGTCCCTTTAAACATAGAATAATAGAAACTTAGAAAAATAGAATGTGGCGGCAGAGAAGAACCATTTGGCCCATCTAGTCTGCTCGATTTTTTAAATACTCTCATTAGGGCCTTATCTTAAATCTAGGATAGCCTTATGCCTATCCCACGCATGCTTAAACTCCTTCACTGTGTTATCTCTACCAATTTAGCTGGAAGGCTATTCCATGCATCCACTACCCTCTCAGTAAAGTAATACTTCCTGATATTATTTTTAAACCTTTGCCCCTCTTATTTATGACTATGTCCTCTTGTTGTGGTAGTTTTTCTTCTTTTAAATATAGTCTCCTCCTTTACTGTGTTAATTCCCTTTATGTATTTAAATGTTTCTATCATATCCCCCCTGTCTCGTCTTTCCTCCAAGCTATACATGTTAAGATCCTTTAACCTTGCCTGGTAAGTTTTATCCTGTAATCTATGAACCAGTTTAGTAGCCCTTCTCTGAACTTTCTCCAAAGTATCAATATCCTTCTGGAGATACGGTCTCCAGTACTGCATTCAATACTCCAAGTGAGGTCTCACCAGTGTTCTATACAATGGCATGAGCACTTTCAACTGCTAATACCGCTCTCTACACAACCAAGCATTCTGCTAGCATTTCCTGCTGCTCTATTACATTGTCTGCCTACCTTTAAGTCCTCAGAAATAATCACCCCTAAATCCCTTTCCTCAGATGTTGAGGTTAGGACTCTATCAAATATTTTGTACTCTGCCCTTGGGTTTTTACGTCCAAGATGCATTATCTTGCACTTATCCACATTAAATGTCAGTTGCCACAACTCTGACCATTTTTCTAGTTTACCTAAATCATTTGCCATTTGGCTTATCCCTCCTGGAACATCAACCCTGTTACATATCTTAGTATCATCCGCAAAAAGACATACCTTACCATCAAGACCTTCTGCAATATCACTAATAAAAATATATAATTTTTCAATATCTCATTTTTTATAATTTTTTTGTAAAGCAGGGTGATAACAAAATAACAAAATAATAATGAATGTCATTAGCACATCAGTCGAGCATATACTTTCAGTACACTCTTCTCATTTACAGTTTGCATAACACAAAGCAAGTGAAATTACAGTACATATTCTAATTGCTTTGTATAATCTGCCCGTCACAAGCTGCGATAATATAGTACATTCAGGATTCAGTGTATTAGTGAGTACTACTTGTGGCATCTGGCCGGTGCATGATACACCTTTGGAAGATATGCCAATGCCATCAGGGAGGAACACTGAGAGGCAACATTTATAAGCATAAAATATAAACCGGAATAAAAGGGTACAATCAGAAATAATAGTAAGTGAAGGTAGTGCTCTTCATCAGTAAAGACTCCAATAAATGTAAGACTGTCGGGGGGAGGAGGGAGGGTGAGTAACACCAGAATTCAACTTTTAACAGTAGGTAAACTATGGATAGAGATGGATAATTATGCATGTGTAGGACGGGTACGTTTGAGCCAACAATCCCAGATCTGGAAATAAGCTGCTGCCCTCCCACGGATTCTGAAAGCCATTTTTTCTAGCTCACTCGTAGCCACTAGTCTGTCTGTAACTTCCAAAATCGTAGGTGGGGCCGTTCCCCTCCAGTGACTCGCAATGGTTATTTTAGCAGCCAACAGAATGTGAAAGAGCACTACCCTGTTCTGCATTGAATCTAATTTTGGGATAAGAAGGAGCAGGTAACATGCTGATATAAAAGGTAGTGTATTGTTAGTTAAAGTTTGAATAACGTCCTCTACACTTGACCAGTATGTCGCTAATTTGGGGCAATCCCAGAATATGTGGGTGAAAGATCCCGGCCCCTCTCCACATCTCCAGCATAAGTGGGATACAGTATTGTACATCCTAGCTAGCTTTTGTGATACCATATGCCAACAAATTAAGATTTTACAGTAGGCTTCCTAGTGGTAAAGACTGCTTGAAGCTGATTTTGTTGCACTCATACCCTGTAACCAATCCAATAAGGGTATTTCCCTGCCATGTTCTTTTTCCCATTGTGTCATGTATGATAGTTTCACAGGTTCATTCTTGTTATGGAAAGCGTTGTAGGAAAGTAAGAGAGCTTTGCTGAGGATGCGAGTGTTCATGCAATTGTGACCTAGTGGTGTAAGTTGGGTTTTCAGCACTGGTGTAATTTTGTGTGTTGTAATAACATGTTTAATACAGAGAAAAGTGAATATTTCCAGAGACAGGAGATTGAGTTCCGCTTGCAAGGTTGGAAAGGGTTTTATTCCTCCTGCAGTGCATAATGAGCCCAAAGTTGAGTGTCTTTTGACCAATTGTCCAACTTAATGTCCCTTGTCAGAGCGCTCAGGGTTTACTTTTGACAGTTGAAATAAAACCTTTTCCTCTGTAAACTCACATGTAACAAATGACTCATTTGTAGTGATGTCCCGAACAGTTCGCCGGGAACCATTCGCTGGCGAACATAGCGTGTATATTCAATGGAGTATATTCGAAGCTTGGGCTTGTCACCAGTGGGGTACCTCAGGGATCTGTACTTGGACCCATTCTCTTTAATATTTTTATTAGTGATATTGCAGAAGGTCTTGATGGTAAGGTGTGTCTTTTTGCGGATGATACTAAGATATGTAACAGGGTTGATGTTCCAGGAGGGATAAGCCAAATGGCAAATGATTTAGGTAAACTAGAAAAATGGTCAGAGTTGTGGCAACTGACATTTAATGTGGATAAGTGCAAGATAATGCATCTTGGACGTAAAAACCCAAGGGCAGAGTACAGAATATTTGATAGAGTCCTAACCTCAACATCTGAGGAAAAGGATTTAGGGGTGATTATTTCTGAGGACTTAAAGGTAGGCAGACAATGTAATAGAGCAGCAGGAAATGCTAGCAGAATGCTTGGTTGTATAGGGAGAGGTATTAGCAGTAGAAAGAGGGAAGTGCTCATGCCATTGTACAGAACACTGGTGAGACCTCACTTGGAGTATTGTACGCAGTACTGGAGACCCTATCTTCAGAAGGATATTGATACCTTAGAGAGAGTTCAAAGAAGGGCTACTAAACTGGTTCATGGATTGCAGGATAAAACTTACCAGGAAAGGTTAAAGGATCTTAACATGTATAGCTTGGAGGAAAGACGAGACAGGGGGGATATGATAGAAACATTTAAATACATAAAGGGAATCAACACAGTAAAGGAGGAGACTATATTTAAAAGAAGAAAAACTACCACAACCAGAGGACATAGTCTAAAATTAGAGGGACAAAGGTTTAAAAATAATATCAGGAAGTATTACTTTACTGAGAGGGTAGTGGATGCATGGAATAGCCTTCCAGCTGAAGTGGTAGAGGTTAACACCGTAAAGGAGTTTAAGCATGCGTGGGATAGGCATAAGGCTATCCTAACTATAAGATAATGCCAGGGACTAATGAAAGTATTTAGAAAACTGGGCAGACTAGATGGGCCGAATGGTTCTTATCTGCCGTCACATTCTATGTTTCTATGTTCGCGGTCGCGAACACGTGCGCTGTTCGGTCCGCCCCCTATTTGTCATCATTGAGTAAACTTTGACCCTGTACCTCACAGTAACCAGACACATTCCAGCCAATATGCAGCAGACCCTCCCTCCCAGACCCTTCCACCTCCATGACGAATAGGTGGCGGATGGAACAACGCGCGTGTTCGCGACCGCGAACACGCGATGCTCGCTGGCGAATGGTTCCCGGCGAACTGTTCAGGACATCACTACTCATTTGTCCTTTTTCTTAACTGAGTTCCCTTTCCCTATTTTCATCCGTACATACTGAACAAAAATAATCATTGAGGCAGTCAGCTAGACCTTTATCCACTTCTACATACCTACCGTCTTTTGTTTTTAATCTAACTAATCCTTGTTTTACTTTCCTTTTCTCATTTATGTATCTAAAAATGTTTTGTCCCCCTTTTTTGACTGTGCCATTTTCTCTTCTGTGTGCGATTTGGAACCTCTTATAACTTGCGTATCCTCTTTCTGCCTAATCTTATAAATCCTTTTGTCTTCCTCACTCTTTTTTATAATTACTAAATGCTAACTTTTAGTTTTTTACTATTTTGGCCACTTCTGCGGAGTACCACAGTGGTTTCTTTAATTTTTTGCTTTTGCTGACAAGCCTAACGCAATTTTCTGTTGACTTCAGTAGTGCAACTTTTAAATAATCCCAGTTCTCTTGGACTCTATTTGAACTGCTCCAGTCTGATAACACCTCCTTTGCACACATTCTAATTTTAGAAAAATCTGTTTTTCTAAAGTCTAAAACTTATGTTTTTGTGTGGTGTGACTCAGTTACTATTCTTATATTAAGCCACACTGACTGATCATCACTGGATCCTATTTCCACCTACAGTAACATCTGAACTTGAAATGATGTGTAAGAAGGGATAACATATTCCTCACAGGCCAGAATCCCTGCAGCTCGGGAGATAGCTTCTTTCTATTTTCTGGCCAGCCAATGCACATGACATCCATGAGTTTTTCTAGCACTTTTTCCCATTTACTATCTTGTCTTGTCTTTTTAAGATGTAGAGCAGCTATTGGAATATTCACTAGTACTGTATGTTCCTGATCTTCCAGTTCAGGCTCATCCCATACTTGATGGCCATCTGCCATCTAGACAGCATATCTGCCATCGGAATTTAAATCCTGGATTATATTTCAATGTGAGATCATATTGCTGCAGTTTCATAACCATCAAAATAGTGTTTTTTGCATACTGTACTGCAATGGCTTGTGGTCAGTTTCCACAATTTCTGGATGACCACAGATGTACTGGTGACATTTTTTACATCCATTCACATTCTCTTTTTCAATTTGAACATAATTGGCTTGCGTCATTGTCAGAGCTTGTGAAACATACGCCACAGGATGGTCTTGTTAAGTCAGTACAGCACCTAACCCAAACTGGGATACATCCCCTTTGAGCATAGTATCACAGTTCCGGTCTACATATTTCATTATTGGCCAAGGATGTTTAGTGATCAGTTTTTTTCCTTGCATTTGTTTTTTTCCATATTTGCATCCCAAGACCAAATAGCATCCTTCTGTAGCATGTATTGATTCTATATACTGAGTGAAGTCCTGAGAGAAATTGGATAGAGAATTGAAAATGCTTAATGAGATCTCTAGTCCCTTTCTGAAGGTTGGCATCTTCATGTTGATAACTGCCAATATTTTCTTTGAATCAGGCTTAAAGCCCTCTTTGGTTAGTAAGTGTCCAACATCTTCTACCCCAAGTTGCATTTTGTTTGGATTGAGTTTGAGATATTTCTCACAATACTGACCGAATAAGGCAATAAGGTTTCTGTCATGTTCAGTACAATCCTTTCTACAGACCAGCAAGTCCTCAATTATTACTTTAACGGCATGCAGACCAGAAATCAATTCATATGATTTTTTTGAAATAATTATTGAGCAGACGCTATGCCGAAAGGTACCCTTGTGACATGCCATCGTCCAAAGGAGTTTTAAGTGGTCAGGTGACTGCTGGCCTCATCAAGATACAATTGCCAGTAACCAGACTGTGCATGTAACACACTTAACATATTTGCTCCTACTAGCTTGTGAGATACGTCCTCTATGGTGGGGAGTTTGTAGTGTTCTCTCATTATGACCTTTTTCAAGTCACATCGACCATACCACAACCATACAACTGACCCATTCTGATAGTTCTGTAACCTTTTTTTACTACCCCCAACTTCTCCATCCTTATTAATTCTTGTCTGATTTTAGACTCAAGTGTTAGAGGTATTTTTTTTTTGGTGAATGGATGACAAGCTGTGCTCCGTCTTTTATATGGATACTGCTAATCCCTGGGAGGCAGTCCACTGCACCCACCATCCACAGTCATTATGATCTTCACAAGCTTTATCTCTTTACTTGTTTTGAGGCCTAATACTGCTGGGGCTTGTGTTTCTATCATTTTCATCCCCCTTGTAAAAACACTTTGTATAACAGTGACCCATCAGCTTTTCACCATCATATCCCGTCAGTTTTGATAGGTCTTGAGTTTTTTAAGGGAACTTCCCATGTTTGTGTCCTTGCAGTATGTGATATCGCTTTACAAACCCAGGCAAAATGCCCTACAAACCCTGGAAACATGTCCTCTTTTATTTTTTATTTCAGATCTAATAGTTTGCAGGGCAGGCAACATTTTTATTGTGCAGGATTCCACAACAGCCACAGGTTGCTTGTGTGTTACTTGCTCTAGAGTCACACTTAACACTTATAGAACTGTCATAGAGGTAAGTATAATTACAACTTACCTCTGCAGCAATACTTACTCCAGTGCATGCTTCAACATCGTGTGAGAGTGAGAGAGAACAAAGTACTGTCACTTTCGGAGTAGTGACAGTTCCACTTAAACACTTTTTTCTGAATACAAGATTACAGGACACTACAGTGCAATACTGTACTCTGCTGTACAGTGACAGAATATGATTATTTAGAACATTAGAGATAGACAACTAACAGCCAACAGAGATTGTAGATACGCAAATAATAGCACTAAAGCTCAAACACAGGATGTGGGTCTAATATGGAGTTAAATATGGATTGTGAAAAATGCTTGTTTGTTGATGAATCAGGAAGAAAGGAAATGTTTAAGGGTGTACAAAGACATTTGACAGAGAGGTGCTGTGATGTGCCTTAAACAAAAGCTTGTGAAATAAAATTAAAAGCTATATTGTTTCAATAGACATTCCTTCTCCCGACGAAGAACAGTGGGGGCAAACAATTAATTGCAATCAGTTCAAATAATATTTTGATGTCCGCTTCCCTAATTAATTAACCAACATAGACCAATTCAGTTTCTGAATACCTTGCACAGGCAGATTAGAAAACAATAAGACATTGAATGCATTAATAAAAGGAATAATAAGTAATTTAAAAAGCTTTACTCAAATACATTCAATCTGAAAAGTTTCATTTTAATAAAGGACTATAATGCATGGTTAATTACCTTTAGCATATTTGTGGTAAGATAGAGAAAGCGTCTGCTAAGTATATTAAAATGGGTTTGCAAATGTCAGAATATCCTGTTAAGTTACATATTATTTTCTTCTTTTTTTTAATTCTTTATTTTTCTTGTGCGAGTTAATACAGTAAACAGTTTGCCGTGCGATGCCACAACAGCATTAGCAGGCCGATTGGGAACAATGGAATTGACATGGCATGCGGTTTGACAGCACGTTTTTTATTGATATCAGAGTTGTAACGGTTACGTCAAAATAAGAGACGCGATTTTGAACTATAGAGTATGATAATTTTAGGCTTAGGCACACGTAAGATTAATTATTAACTTTTACACCACTATACATTAACGTTGCTTTAGATCTTCAAAATAAGAGGGCTGGAACATGTTAAACCCCGCTTCATATGCATATATATTTTTAAAAAGGAAAGGAAAAAGGTAACTTCAGGCTCAGCAGTTGAACTTAGTATACGCTGGTACAGTAGAGTTGTATGTTAATATGATTTGCCCTGCCTAGTCAGCTAGGTGAGAAACATTTAGTCTACAGTCAGTCTAGTGCGCAACAATCCTCTATTTCATATAGTGCAGTATAGCATTCAATTAGTCAGTATTAGTGATAACTAGTAAGGGTCGGTTAATAGTTAGTTACCTTAGCCTTCAGTTAGAAAAATTAGGAAAATTAAAAGATCTGCAAGGAAGTCAAACAAAAGAGAGAAGCAGGACTGCCTCACACGGATAAAATATGAAGAACAATAACGACATTGAACATTGTATGAGAAGCAGGAAAACGTCTTCTTTGTGTGCAGCTGGTGTGCCGTGTCCCCTTTCTCCTGGAAGGGTTAGGGTATGGCCTCTGAGTCAATGATGACCACCGGGTGCCCCGGTAACTAGGATAATCCAATGATCCAGCCACACCAAACAGCTCCCATAAAAAACGGTTTAATTGTAAAAAAGAATGGAGGATTAAAAAATTACATGAAACATAAAATAAAACATAAAAGTCCACAGGTCCTACGCGTTTTGTTCTATATACGAACTTCCTCAAGGACCAATTATTAAAAATACATCAATCAAAAAAACAATCTAACATCTCGCTTTCCTAAACTGCTTTAAATAGGGCTAGTCCCTTGAGTCCATTGGTGAGGACTGATGGGCGTCTCCTCTTCGGAACTTCGTTTTTTGCTCGTGGATTCTTCCTCATCTGAAGATCGTTGCCGGCTTGATGAGCGCTCCGATCGCGCTTTCTACCAACACTTCCGTGTTGGTACACATGTCCCGCTTGCGTTACCGGGGCACCCTGTGGTCATCATTGAAGGAGGATTCATAATTACCCCCCATCTACATCGTGGGGAGGCACCTCTAACACGCTTTTAACACTTGGAATTTGTGAGTGTAATGGAATGGAATTCTGTATATATCTATTGAGATGACTTGGGATGACTTACAAATCAGCTGACCCACGTCAAGTATCAGCATCTGATCAGAGCTAACAACAGTTCTTTAATTAATAAATAAGCTTCTTTACTGTGAGTATATGGGATTCTGGAAAAAACATACTTAAAAAAAAAAATTTGAATGTATAACAAATAGTCATTTGTTAATTAATATTGAGTTAATAAAAATGCTCATATATATATATATATATATATATATATATATATATATATATATATACAAAATTACTAAAGTTTTACCTAGTTTACACACAAATAGGAATTTCTTGAATAAAACTGGATTTGTATTCATTATTTTTTAGATTTTTTGAAATTTATTTTTTTACCATAGCACTACTATTTACGTTACTTGGATTTTGGAGGTTAAAACACACATATTACGCTTAAGAAAAACACAATCATGGATGTGTAGGGTTACCAAATCCACCATGTTTTCAGGGACATATTTATGAAAATGCATGAAAAGGTTTGTCCTGCTGTATGTCTAATGCGTATTCTGCTGGATTCTTCATTGCCTAATTTCCTAATTGTATACATCTTCTTTGGAATCCTACCTACTACAGGGCAACCCTGCCCATCAATATGTGTATGTGATATGTGTCCCTTAAAACGTTGTGTATCTGGTAAGTCTATAAATGTGGCTTTTTCACATTTCGCTCATTATTATAGTTTTGAACAATTCATATTGTATTTTGTCTCCCTTTGTGAAAACCTGCTCCCTTCCCCGTGGTTCCTCCATGAATCCCCTTGTTGCTACAAACAGAACAAACTCACTGATGAGGCCACAATGACTTTGATGGGAATTTGTCTTGGGTGTTTGCTAAGCTTTACAAGGATAAGTCCACACTGATTTCATTAGGGACCCATTAAGGGAGTATGTTCAAGAACATTGCCTCAGATCGGATAGAAATCATGAAAAATGTAAGCTCATTTACATATCTAATGTAAAGTCTAATGTTTAATTAGCAGAAGGCATTTGTGATGTCTGAGTAAATTATTTTAATATCTATCTATCTATCTACATACATATTTATTTTAACCAATTTATCAAAAAAGCAAATATCACATAAACAAAATTATTGATATTTGTGATACGTTTATTTGCTTGAAACTAAATTGTTGCTTTGATCTAAAAATCACATCTATGTTAAATGCAAATATAGATGTGAAGAAGAGTTATTCATATATGCGGAGCTATCCTCTATTTAATGTATGTAACCAATCATGTGTAGTATTCTCTTGTTATCTCATGGTACATCCTCCTAATTTATTTCGAGTGTTTGGATTACCTTTAGCAAAAAAATAATATATTTAAACTATCTGCCGCACATTAATCTGATATTGTTATTTTTGTTGTACCCTCCATATAGCTACAAAACAAAAAGTCAGAATGAATAAAATAATTATGGGGTATTTGGTTAAGTCTGGATCCTAGTAAAATGTTTCCCATACATTATTATTAATCTGTAGAAGACTCAACTCAGTTTCTACGTACTAGTTACTTTGTCTTTTAATAAGACGTCTTGTGTGTTTGTTTCCGTTACAGTTTTTATATGTCTGTACACCATGTGTTAATGTTCTATAATTATTTTCAGAAAGAAACAAGTTCTATTGCTGAAAATGATGAACAGCTGGCAAGGGTGTCTACATGCCCA
The DNA here is from genome assembly GCF_036172605.1 of Pelobates fuscus. Lineage (NCBI taxonomy): Eukaryota > Metazoa > Chordata > Amphibia > Anura > Pelobatidae > Pelobates > Pelobates fuscus. The sequence continues at coordinate 32,959,830 of NC_086325.1, forward strand.
TCTAGTGAATGTGCCTTTATTATTTTGTATGAAGTCAAATAAAATGTTACACTTAATTACGCAGAATAACGTTGAAAAGAGCCTTTAAAATGCATTTCCCATATTCAAAAAAATATATAATTACACGTGCAAGGATTCATTCTTTAAATTCTTAGAATTGTAGAAAAAAGCTCATTTGTGTTTGAGGAATTCCTTTGGTTTATCATTTAGTCAAAAATAATAATTGTCCACGGTTAATTACATGACAACAAACACATTTCAAAGGCTATTTGTTTACTTTTGCATAATATACTGTGTGTGGCATTCAAGATCAAAGAGAAGGAACTGTTTACTAGGTTAATTGTGTGGTTTTTAAATACACCTTTTCTCTAAATGAAACAATCTGCCCAGATAACTGTACAGTAAAAAATAAATTGCATTTGATTTTATATATTTCTGCAGAAATAAGTAGACTTGGAGATTTCTTTAGTTCTAAACTGCAATTCAATCGAATTTGGGACGATTGGGTGATAGATCGAATACCCAAACTCCAAGTTGAAATGTAGCTGAAGCTAATCTACACAACATCTCAAAGTTCCCATCACTCCTATGGAATGGGCTACATCACCCTTGCAGGCTTTCCTCTAACCTCAAGTTCTCTTAGAAGTCAATGAAAAGCACCTTTCTTGGAAGCTTACCATCCTTCAGATAATTGTCCAATTGTTACCAGGGCCGGCCTTAGGGGTGTGCGAGCTGTGCGGCCGCACAGGGCGCCATGGAGCAGGGGGCGCCGTGCGGCCGCACAGCCGATTAAAAAAAAAAAAAAAAAAAATTTTTTTTTTTTTAAATTTGCAGCGGGGGCGGAGCTTACCGTGCGGCGGGGGCGGAGCTAAAAGCGCCGGAAAACGGCTGCAGGGGAAGCAGGAAGGAGTCCCTGCTTCCCCACCAAACAGTCACCAGGAGCTGCACTGCCTCAACAATTAACTCCACAGGTAACTGTGTGATTGTCAGGTGAGTGTAACTCTCTGCCTGTGTGTATGACTGTCTGCCTATGTGTGTGTGTGTATGACTGTCTGCCTGTGTGTGTCTCTGTGTGTGTGTGTATGTATGACTGTCTGCCTGTGTGTATGACTGTATGTGTGTGTATATGACTGTCTGCCACTGTGTCTGTGTGTATTACTGTCTGCCTCTGTGTGTGTGTCTGTGTGTATGACTGTCTGCCTCTGTGTGTCTGTGTGTGTGTGTGTGTGTGTGTATATGACTGTCTGCCACTGTGTGTCTGTGTGTATTACTGTATGCCTCTGTGTGTTTGTCTGTGTGTATTACTGTCTGCCCTCTGTGTGTGTGACTGTGTATGACTGCCTCTGTGTGTATGACTGTCTGCCTCTGTGTGTATGACTGTCTGCCTCTGTGTGTCTGTGTGTATGACTGTCTGCGTGTGTGTGTGTGTGTGTGTGTGTGTATATGACTGTCTGCCACTGTGTGTCTGTGTGTGTTACTGTCTGCATCTGTGTGTTTGTCTGTGTGTATTACTGTCTGCCTTTGTGTGTGTGACTGTGTATGACTGCCTCTGTGTGTATGACTGTCTGCCTCTGTGTGTATGACTGTCTGCCTGTGTGTGTATGACTGTCTGCCTGTGTGTCTGTGTGTATGACTGTCTGCCTGTGTGTGTCTGTGTGTATGACTGTCTGCGTGTGTGTGTGTGTGTATGACTGTCTGCCTCTGTGTGTGTCTGTGTGTATTACTGTCTGTGTGTGTCTGTGTGTATGACTGACTGTCTGCCTGTGTGTGTCTGTGTGTGTGTGTGACTGTCTGCCTGTGTGTGTCTGTGTGTGTGTGTATGACTGTCTGCTTGTGTGTGTGTGTGGATGTCTTCCTGTGTGTGTATGGCCGTCTGACTCTGTGTGTGTGTCTGTGTGTGTGTGTGTCACATACAACCAATACACGCATATCACACACTGTTAATATACCCATTACAATTATCACACATAGCATACATATCACACACAGTCATCACACGTACTATTACATACACAGACAACACAAACATAACAGCATACATGGATGACGGGGGGGGGGGCGCTGTGAAGATTTTTCGCACAGGGCGTCTAAATGCCTAAGGCCGGCCCTGATTGTTACAATAGCCTTCCCATCCTACCACACTTAATCTGTGTTTCCATAGTCTATTTATCTCTCTCTCTCTCTCTCTCTCTCTCTCTCTCTCTCTCTTTATATTGTATGGTTCCTCCTAACACCACTTTAACATGCTTAGCTAGACAGAAAATAATCTCCCAGACTCTCCTCCCATTTGACACATTGTTATTTCTTTTGTGGTCCATACCCTTCTTCCTCCTAGATAATACGCTTATTTAAAGGGAAACTCCAGGCACCCATACCACTTCTGCCCATTGGAGTGGTCTGGGTGCCAACTCCCACTACTCTTAACCCTGCAGTGTAATATTGCAGTTTTTTTTAAACTGCAATAATTACATTGAAGGGTTAACTCCACCTCTAGTGGCCCCTTCTGGGTTCCTAGCACAGGAAACCTGTGCTAGAGCATTGCTGGACGTCCTCGCGCTGTGTGAGGACCTCCAGCGTCGCTCATTTCCCCATAGGAAAGCATTGAAATGCATTTTCAATGCTTTCCTATGGGGAGCGGGTGGGATCAGTCTCACCCACCGGCCGACGCAGTCAGAAAGAGGAGCGGCTCGGAGGAGGAAGCAGCGACGAGGGACATCGTCGCTGCCTCAGGTAAGTTACTGAAGGGGTTTTCACCCCTTCAGCAACCGGGGATTGGGGGGTGGAAAGGAGAGGGGACTTGCAGTGCCAGGAAAACGGATTGTTTTCCTGGCACTGGAGTTTTCCTTTATGCAAGAATTTCTTCATCTCGTGTGTCTTTTTATTTTTTTAAATGTATTTATATTTATTTATAAAATTATTTACAAGGAAGGATACATTGAAATTTCTCTTGTTTTCAAGTATGTTGTCAAGTATATTTATCTGTAGATTATTTGGTGAATAACCACATTGTATCAGTTACTGTTACATCCTTCCCATGTGCACCATCTTTAGGGTTAGTCAGTTTAGGGATTCACAAGAGTATTAATTTATGTCTCATTTAAGTCAACATTTGGTCTTGTGTCTTCCTAAAATGTTTCCAGTTCTCCAAAAGGGTGTTGCTTTCCCATAATACATGGTCCACTATTACGTATCTATTATGTCTAATGCATGCTCTGGAGTTCAACCTGCTGAATTCCTTATAGTTCACTAGTCAGCAAGAGACTCTTTTCCACAGAAAAATTAATTTGTTTTTATTTTAAATCATGTAATATAAAAGATACATAATGGTAAAACATGTATTAGAGTAATGGAATACCATATCAGTGATCTAGAACATTTATTAATGCCGGTTTCGAGTTTGCTATACTGTTGTATATACCTCTTTTGCATTTTTACTTCTATTTATTTATTGATTCATGGAAAGTGAGTGCCAAAATGAGAATGTGCTACATTCATCTTCGAAAAGTTTGACTTTTAGGGAAACAGAGTGTTTTTACAGTAGTAGTCAGAAATTAAGGCTTGCACAGTCCAATTCTAGCACAAATATTTTTGAAGTTTCAGATGCCCCCCTGTCAAATGACTAACTTGTGCAATCTGTCCGCTAGCAGATGTCTTACATTAAGGTGGAGAATAAAGTTGAGAATGGTGGACGAACAGCAGGAGCAGGAAAAAAAAAATGCTGTGCAGTAACAGACTTTGAGACTGGTGACAAAATGCACTGTGTTTTATCTAGTACAACAATATCTTAATGCTGCTTATGAATGCCACATACAATAAGCAGAGCAAGCAAATCCTGGAGCCTGATGTATTTTTTATTTAACAAATAACACAGAAGCTTGTCCTTGTGTACTCAAAAAAGTCTCAAAGGAGACATTTCTATTTTCGAGCTGTTGTAACTTTTTATGAAGATGGGTGAGAGGCAGGGACGACGCATGCAATTAGTTTTGCGATGTTGCTGAGCTTGCCAAACCTTAGTTTAAAAGAATGATGTATGACAAATCATTTCTATGATTAAAAAATACTCTTCGAATATATATACTATTTTTCTATACAGCCAACACCGCTGTAAGTCAATCTCTAATGTTTCTTTTAAATTTGATAGCATTATTGGTAATATGCAGATATAAGAATTGATACTTCTCGGTTTAAGACTATACTGCACTTTATCATTGTTCTCTGATCTCCTGTGTACTTTACTGTTCTCACCACGAGTAAGCACATAAAATGTAATATAATTTGCATAATTCTATGTAAAATAAATGGTAAATAAAATGGAAACAAGTTTGAGGAGTCTTAGTTGAACACTTTTGAAAATGCTAGGATAACACAAAAATGTCAGCTGTGTAATAAATGGGGTTATTGTTAATAAGACAAAAATGTTTCAGTCTCGTTTCTTAGCTTGTATCTACTCTCAGTTTGGTGACAATAAATAAGCATGTTGTAAGGGTTAAGCTGTATGCAGAAAATATGTTGATAATGTTAAAATGTGAACAGCAATTTAGTCTTGCGAAACTTGTTAAGATTGCATATATATATATATATTTATATCTATCGAAAAGGTAAAGTCTTAAATATTAAGCCTGATAATGTTCTAGAATAACATTACCTTTTTCTAAAAGACCGTGACCTTGTACGTTCAGCATTTGCAACCATACTCAGCCAGCTTTAATCTCTTCACTATCGAGTTTATAGAAAAATGGGATGTATAGCAACTGCGTAAATATAATATAAAACATCAACTTTATGTATAGATTGCTGTTTCAGGATATCCAATACAATTTGAATTTACCTGATTTTAAAAGTTACCCACTGTCTTGCAGTATTTTATAGGATGTGTGAAAAAGATTTATTGGGTGGAAAGATTCAGAGTAGGGTTTGAGGAGTTAATAACATATTTCATAACATATTTCATTAATTAATACATTTCAAATATATTTTGTACAGTGCAATGAATGCTTAACATATGGCGATTTGTTTGACTAGGTACAGAAGTTGACATCTTTTAACCCCTTAAGGACCAAACTTCTGGAATAAAAGGGAATCATGACATGTCACACATGTCATGTGTCCTTAAGGGGTTAAAAGAGCTACATTTGCCGCCTCAAACCCTTACTATTGCAATGCTCATAACATTAGTTCCGTTTGAGGCTCTAGCGCTTGAATTTCTGCACGGATATTCTCCTTGAGCTGCTCAAGTGTACACGGTTCGTTCACATACACTCACGCCTTATTAATACCCACAGGAAGTAATCGGGAGCTGAAGAGTCGGGTGAACGTGTTGGCCATTTAATCTAGGAATTTCTTGAAATTATCCACTCAGAGAACAGTTGTCTCAGGAGCTTCTTTGTGGCCCTGACTCAATGGGTAGTAGACCCATCCTGTTGAAACCACATTACAGGATGATTTTTCTCTTTGCGTCAAAATAATGAAACTGCCATTTTAAAAATAAAATCCCACTATGTTTAATCATTGACTCATTCTTCCCTTGTGTAATTACCAACCTGTGATGAAGCTTTTTTAAGACTCAGTTATAACATGTACCTGCAACAACAAAAAAAGAACTACTAGCAAACAAGTTTACTTTTTGCCATAATTCCAATAGAAACTTGGAATCGTGTAATATTAACACAACTTCTTATGAAGATGGGTGAGAGGCAGGGACGACGCATGCAATTAGTTTTGCGATGTTGCTGAGCTTGCCAAACCTTAGTTTAAAAGAATGATGTATGACAAATCATTTCTATGATTAAAAAATACTCTTCGAATATATATACTATTTTTCTATACAGCCAACACCGCTGTAAGTCAATCTCTAATGTTTCTTTTAAATTTGATAGCATTATTGGTAATATACAGATATAAGAATTGATACTTCTCGGTTTAAGACTATACTGCACTTTATCATTGTTCTCTGATCTCCTGTGTACTTTACTGTTCTCACCACGAGTAAGCACATAAAATGTAATATAATTTGCATAATTCTATGTAAAATAAATGGTAAATAAAATGGAAACAAGTTTGAGGAGTCTTAGTTGAACACTTTTGAAAATGCTAGGATAACACAAAAATGTCAGCTGTGTAATAAATGGGGTTATTGTTAATAAGACAAAAATGTTTCAGTCTCGTTTCTTAGCTTGTATCTACTCTCAGTTTGGTGACAATAAATAAGCATGTTGTAAGGGTTAAGCTGTATGCAGAAAATATGTTGATAATGTTAAAATGTGAACAGCAATTTAGTCTTGCGAAACTTGTTAAGATTGCATATATATATATATATTTATATCTATCGAAAAGGTAAAGTCTTAAATATTAAGCCTGATAATGTTCTAGAATAACATTACCTTTTTCTAAAAGACCGTGACCTTGTACGTTCAGCATTTGCAACCATACTCAGCCAGCTTTAATCTCTTCACTATCGAGTTTATAGAAAAATGGGATGTATAGCAACTGCGTAAATATAATATAAAACATCAACTTTATGTATAGATTGCTGTTTCAGGATATCCAATACAATTTGAATTTACCTGATTTTAAAAGTTACCCACTGTCTTGCAGTATTTTATAGGATGTGTGAAAAAGATTTATTGGGTGGAAAGATTCAGAGTAGGGTTTGAGGAGTTAATAACATATTTCATAACATATTTCATTAATTAATACATTTCAAATATATTTTGTACAGTGCAATGAATGCTTAACATATGGCGATTTGTTTGACTAGGTACAGAAGTTGACATCTTTTAACCCCTTAAGGACCAAACTTCTGGAATAAAAGGGAATCATGACATGTCACACATGTCATGTGTCCTTAAGGGGTTAAAAGAGCTACATTTGCCGCCTCAAACCCTTACTATTGCAATGCTCATAACATTAGTTCCGTTTGAGGCTCTAGCGCTTGAATTTCTGCACGGATATTCTCCTTGAGCTGCTCAAGTGTACACGGTTCGTTCACATACACTCACGCCTTATTAATACCCACAGGAAGTAATCGGGAGCTGAAGAGTCGGGTGAACGTGTTGGCCATTTAATCTAGGAATTTCTTGAAATTATCCACTCAGAGAACAGTTGTCTCAGGAGCTTCTTTGTGGCCCTGACTCAATGGGTAGTAGACCCATCCTGTTGAAACCACATTACAGGATGATTTTTCTCTTTGCGTCAAAATAATGAAACTGCCATTTTAAAAATAAAATCCCACTATGTTTAATCATTGACTCATTCTTCCCTTGTGTAATTACCAACCTGTGATGAAGCTTTTTTAAGACTCAGTTATAACATGTACCTGCAACAACAAAAAAAGAACTACTAGCAAACAAGTTTACTTTTTGCCATAATTCCAATAGAAACTTGGAATCGTGTAATATTAACACAACTTCTTATGAAGATGGGTGAGAGGCAGGGACGACGCATGCAATTAGTTTTGCGATGTTGCTGAGCTTGCCAAACCTTAGTTTAAAAGAATGATGTATGACAAATCATTTCTATGATTAAAAAATACTCTTCGAATATATATACTATTTTTCTATACAGCCAACACCGCTGTAAGTCAATCTCTAATGTTTCTTTTAAATTTGATAGCATTATTGGTAATATACAGATATAAGAATTGATACTTCTCGGTTTAAGACTATACTGCACTTTATCATTGTTCTCTGATCTCCTGTGTACTTTACTGTTCTCACCACGAGTAAGCACATAAAATGTAATATAATTTGCATAATTCTATGTAAAATAAATGGTAAATAAAATGGAAACAAGTTTGAGGAGTCTTAGTTGAACACTTTTGAAAATGCTAGGATAACACAAAAATGTCAGCTGTGTAATAAATGGGGTTATTGTTAATAAGACAAAAATGTTTCAGTCTCGTTTCTTAGCTTGTATCTACTCTCAGTTTGGTGACAATAAATAAGCATGTTGTAAGGGTTAAGCTGTATGCAGAAAATATGTTGATAATGTTAAAATGTGAACAGCAATTTAGTCTTGCGAAACTTGTTAAGATTGCATATATATATATATATTTATATCTATCGAAAAGGTAAAGTCTTAAATATTAAGCCTGATAATGTTCTAGAATAACATTACCTTTTTCTAAAAGACCGTGACCTTGTACGTTCAGCATTTGCAACCATACTCAGCCAGCTTTAATCTCTTCACTATCGAGTTTATAGAAAAATGGGATGTATAGCAACTGCGTAAATATAATATAAAACATCAACTTTATGTATAGATTGCTGTTTCAGGATATCCAATACAATTTGAATTTACCTGATTTTAAAAGTTACCCACTGTCTTGCAGTATTTTATAGGATGTGTGAAAAAGATTTATTGGGTGGAAAGATTCAGAGTAGGGTTTGAGGAGTTAATAACATATTTCATAACATATTTCATTAATTAATACATTTCAAATATATTTTGTACAGTGCAATGAATGCTTAACATATGGCGATTTGTTTGACTAGGTACAGAAGTTGACATCTTTTAAAAGAGCTACATTTGCCGCCTCAAACCCTTACTATTGCAATGCTCATAACATTAGTTCCGTTTGAGGCTCTAGCGCTTGAATTTCTGCACGGATATTCTCCTTGAGCTGCTCAAGTGTACACGGTTCGTTCACATACACTCACGCCTTATTAATACCCACAGGAAGTAATCGGGAGCTGAAGAGTCGGGTGAACGTGTTGGCCATTTAATCTAGGAATTTCTTGAAATTATCCACTCAGAGAACAGTTGTCTCAGGAGCTTCTTTGTGGCCCTGACTCAATGGGTAGTAGACCCATCCTGTTGAAACCACATTACAGGATGATTTTTCTCTTTGCGTCAAAATAATGAAACTGCCATTTTAAAAATAAAATCCCACTATGTTTAATCATTGACTCATTCTTCCCTTGTGTAATTACCAACCTGTGATGAAGCTTTTTTAAGACTCAGTTATAACATGTACCTGCAACAACAAAAAAAGAACTACTAGCAAACAAGTTTACTTTTTGCCATAATTCCAATAGAAACTTGGAATCGTGTAATATTAACACAACTTCTTATGAAGATGGGTGAGAGGCAGGGACGACGCATGCAATTAGTTTTGCGATGTTGCTGAGCTTGCCAAACCTTAGTTTAAAAGAATGATGTATGACAAATCATTTCTATGATTAAAAAATACTCTTCGAATATATATACTATTTTTCTATACAGCCAACACCGCTGTAAGTCAATCTCTAATGTTTCTTTTAAATTTGATAGCATTATTGGTAATATACAGATATAAGAATTGATACTTCTCGGTTTAAGACTATACTGCACTTTATCATTGTTCTCTGATCTCCTGTGTACTTTACTGTTCTCACCACGAGTAAGCACATAAAATGTAATATAATTTGCATAATTCTATGTAAAATAAATGGTAAATAAAATGGAAACAAGTTTGAGGAGTCTTAGTTGAACACTTTTGAAAATGCTAGGATAACACAAAAATGTCAGCTGTGTAATAAATGGGGTTATTGTTAATAAGACAAAAATGTTTCAGTCTCGTTTCTTAGCTTGTATCTACTCTCAGTTTGGTGACAATAAATAAGCATGTTGTAAGGGTTAAGCTGTATGCAGAAAATATGTTGATAATGTTAAAATGTGAACAGCAATTTAGTCTTGCGAAACTTGTTAAGATTGCATATATATATATATATTTATATCTATCGAAAAGGTAAAGTCTTAAATATTAAGCCTGATAATGTTCTAGAATAACATTACCTTTTTCTAAAAGACCGTGACCTTGTACGTTCAGCATTTGCAACCATACTCAGCCAGCTTTAATCTCTTCACTATCGAGTTTATAGAAAAATGGGATGTATAGCAACTGCGTAAATATAATATAAAACATCAACTTTATGTATAGATTGCTGTTTCAGGATATCCAATACAATTTGAATTTACCTGATTTTAAAAGTTACCCACTGTCTTGCAGTATTTTATAGGATGTGTGAAAAAGATTTATTGGGTGGAAAGATTCAGAGTAGGGTTTGAGGAGTTAATAACATATTTCATAACATATTTCATTAATTAATACATTTCAAATATATTTTGTACAGTGCAATGAATGCTTAACATATGGCGATTTGTTTGACTAGGTACAGAAGTTGACATCTTTTAACCCCTTAAGGACCAAACTTCTGGAATAAAAGGGAATCATGACATGTCACACATGTCATGTGTCCTTAAGGGGTTAAAAGAGCTACATTTGCCGCCTCAAACCCTTACTATTGCAATGCTCATAACATTAGTTCCGTTTGAGGCTCTAGCGCTTGAATTTCTGCACGGATATTCTCCTTGAGCTGCTCAAGTGTACACGGTTCGTTCACATACACTCACGCCTTATTAATACCCACAGGAAGTAATCGGGAGCTGAAGAGTCGGGTGAACGTGTTGGCCATTTAATCTAGGAATTTCTTGAAATTATCCACTCAGAGAACAGTTGTCTCAGGAGCTTCTTTGTGGCCCTGACTCAATGGGTAGTAGACCCATCCTGTTGAAACCACATTACAGGATGATTTTTCTCTTTGCGTCAAAATAATGAAACTGCCATTTTAAAAATAAAATCCCACTATGTTTAATCATTGACTCATTCTTCCCTTGTGTAATTACCAACCTGTGATGAAGCTTTTTTAAGACTCAGTTATAACATGTACCTGCAACAACAAAAAAAGAACTACTAGCAAACAAGTTTACTTTTTGCCATAATTCCAATAGAAACTTGGAATCGTGTAATATTAACACAACTTCTTATGAAGATGGGTGAGAGGCAGGGACGACGCATGCAATTAGTTTTGCGATGTTGCTGAGCTTGCCAAACCTTAGTTTAAAAGAATGATGTATGACAAATCATTTCTATGATTAAAAAATACTCTTCGAATATATATACTATTTTTCTATACAGCCAACACCGCTGTAAGTCAATCTCTAATGTTTCTTTTAAATTTGATAGCATTATTGGTAATATACAGATATAAGAATTGATACTTCTCGGTTTAAGACTATACTGCACTTTATCATTGTTCTCTGATCTCCTGTGTACTTTACTGTTCTCACCACGAGTAAGCACATAAAATGTAATATAATTTGCATAATTCTATGTAAAATAAATGGTAAATAAAATGGAAACAAGTTTGAGGAGTCTTAGTTGAACACTTTTGAAAATGCTAGGATAACACAAAAATGTCAGCTGTGTAATAAATGGGGTTATTGTTAATAAGACAAAAATGTTTCAGTCTCGTTTCTTAGCTTGTATCTACTCTCAGTTTGGTGACAATAAATAAGCATGTTGTAAGGGTTAAGCTGTATGCAGAAAATATGTTGATAATGTTAAAATGTGAACAGCAATTTAGTCTTGCGAAACTTGTTAAGATTGCATATATATATATATATTTATATCTATCGAAAAGGTAAAGTCTTAAATATTAAGCCTGATAATGTTCTAGAATAACATTACCTTTTTCTAAAAGACCGTGACCTTGTACGTTCAGCATTTGCAACCATACTCAGCCAGCTTTAATCTCTTCACTATCGAGTTTATAGAAAAATGGGATGTATAGCAACTGCGTAAATATAATATAAAACATCAACTTTATGTATAGATTGCTGTTTCAGGATATCCAATACAATTTGAATTTACCTGATTTTAAAAGTTACCCACTGTCTTGCAGTATTTTATAGGATGTGTGAAAAAGATTTATTGGGTGGAAAGATTCAGAGTAGGGTTTGAGGAGTTAATAACATATTTCATAACATATTTCATTAATTAATACATTTCAAATATATTTTGTACAGTGCAATGAATGCTTAACATATGGCGATTTGTTTGACTAGGTACAGAAGTTGACATCTTTTAAAAGAGCTACATTTGCCGCCTCAAACCCTTACTATTGCAATGCTCATAACATTAGTTCCGTTTGAGGCTCTAGCGCTTGAATTTCTGCACGGATATTCTCCTTGAGCTGCTCAAGTGTACACGGTTCGTTCACATACACTCACGCCTTATTAATACCCACAGGAAGTAATCGGGAGCTGAAGAGTCGGGTGAACGTGTTGGCCATTTAATCTAGGAATTTCTTGAAATTATCCACTCAGAGAACAGTTGTCTCAGGAGCTTCTTTGTGGCCCTGACTCAATGGGTAGTAGACCCATCCTGTTGAAACCACATTACAGGATGATTTTTCTCTTTGCGTCAAAATAATGAAACTGCCATTTTAAAAATAAAATCCCACTATGTTTAATCATTGACTCATTCTTCCCTTGTGTAATTACCAACCTGTGATGAAGCTTTTTTAAGACTCAGTTATAACATGTACCTGCAACAACAAAAAAAGAACTACTAGCAAACAAGTTTACTTTTTGCCATAATTCCAATAGAAACTTGGAATCGTGTAATATTAACACAACTTCTATCAAGGAACATGTGAGGAGTTCTGGACACATACATAAGCAAGTGGAGTTCAGACTCACATTTTAAGATGTCTCCCGAATCTCTCAATTATTTTATTTTTCCAGTATTTTATAAACGTTGACTCATTAGTCAAAATAGTCAATATTTACTTGTTCCCCTCTGAGGTTTAATATTTTACCCTAATGTTTATTACCCCAAAAATAACATATTGCTTCAGGGTTGCACCTGATATATTAAGAATAGTATATCAATTAGGTTTCCATGAAAATGAAGATCATCCCCAAGTTCTTTATGATATCTACCACTACTTGTGTTTGCAGTATTAACTTGTACTTGGCGCATTTTTTCGAGGCTGTTCATTAGTTCCTAGAATGCCTTCAGATCTCATTATTCATTTGCAATGATGTGTAGAGTCAGAGATCTGCTGCGGTTAAATTAGTCATGATTGGGTGATCATTCGAATTCTCGAGCTCCAAGCCGTACTGTAGTCGAATCATGAACCAGCTGAAATTTCAATGGCTGAGCATATTTTGTTTTGGGTCGCAATTCTGAATAATGCTTGTGGCGCAAAATAAAGAGATGATTGATAGGAAAAGAAAGATTACTCTAGGCTAGCGGACAGTCACAAATTGTTCTCACTGTGTACAAGTCAAATGATGGGCATTTAGGTTTAAATGCTTGTATTTTAACTTTAAGAAAATGTTTAGAATTTCTTAGTTTCATCTTACAGTATCATGAATGTGCTGTTGTAACACCTATCTGATTGATTCTTCTGTCAAGGTTGAGAACATCCAGGTCCTTCTTCCAAGATAATTAGCAGTAAATTGACCCTCGGCTGGATTACTCTCCTCATGCCATTGTTATATTATAATGTGCCAGGCGTTAGTAGTTTCGTAATGGTTGTGTGTACATTGTTATTGTTAGAAAGAATATAGGTTTATATATGATTGTAGAATTATATTTGCATTTAATTGATATCCCTTGTAAGCTTCCAAGATACACAATATAAAATATGCTTTCTTGTAAAAATATATATATATATAATTTTTATAAAATGCAGCATATTTCATCACATAGACTTAACAAGGAATCCCATACTGATATGCCAAAAAAACTACTAATTTATTGGTCAATTATTATGCAGTGCAAATGTCATTTCAGGGCGTTTTGCTGGTAGGGCTCATTCTAAGGGGAACAAATCCAGATATAAATTATTACAATAAAATGCCATCTTTAAATTTATTTATTTTAATTAAAATTGCTCTAAATAATTATAGGCTGTCCCTAACATTTCAGTTTAAGATTGCCATCGAGGATTGGATTTGCAAATAACATGGAAGTGACTTCTGCAATATCATGTGGCATCAAGGGGACTGTATGTTGGATGCTGGGAGAGCTCAATTGTTTTGTCAAACCACTCAAAAACATGTTGTCACAATCAGCAAGGATGTCATCCAAACACTTAGTGCACCATAGCCATTGCAAAAAGATGTAACTGTTTAAATTTAAAACAATAATTTTAAATTTAAAATGCCACTATATTCTGCACTATATTCTGTAGAACCATCTATATTTAGCCAACACTATGAAAAGGATCATCGTGAAGAACATTTTCCTTTAAGAAATTAAATTCTTACAAATTCTTGCATACATCAAAACACTTTCAATAACCTATCTTCAGCACTGGTGTGTACCTGGCCATGAAGCTTATATTGTTTCACCGCGTTATTATCAATTTTTCAGTCCCAGAAGAAAAACTGATATGCCAGATTTCTGCTTCCAATGCTGAGCAAGTGATTTGAATTTATTGACTGGTACGCGTGTCTACAAGGAACAGTCTGAATGTGTGTTACATACAAAATAAAATGGTACTTTGTCAAGTGCATGCATAATTATATAGAGGGCTGGCATGAAATGGATTAAGAAGTATGGGTAAATGAAATTGATTCACAAGCATAGTCAGCAATAAGTCACAGAATGCGAGCGAACAAGGTTTCCGTTGTGTTTTACATTGACGTAGACACTGCAAGGTTAAAGATAAAGTAAGTTTCATTAGGTTGTAAACAGCCATAAATATACGGTGGGCTGCCTATAGGTATTGTTAGAAAACCAGCAACCAGATATGCATTTGGCACTGAAGGTCAGATACTTTATTATTATTATTTTTTTTTGTTTGTTTATATACGTCTGTTTATTATATGTGTGATGGACTGATTTTACTTTAGGTATTCATGAAATTAAAATAGTTTTAAATCTGATTCCAAAAGTAGTTTTCATATGTATCCAAATGTTTCCATTGGTGCCATTCATTAATTCCAAAACTTTCAGTATCCAAACAGCAAGAGGATACCAGGTGTTACTATTGACAACACTAACCAATAATCAATGGGGTTTATAACAATTATAATAATAATAATAATAATAATAATAATAATAATAAAATAATAATATAATATTAATAATAATAATAATAATAATAATAATAATTATAATTATACTAGTAATAATAATAATAATATAATACTACTACTTCTAATAATAATAATAATAATAGTAGTATTTAACCAGAAAAGGCACATTCAGATTACTCTGGTTTTCATATACGTCCTGGGGATGTTACCTTAGCCCAACATCCAGGGGTTGTTACTATCACCCAATTTAATGGTACTCATTTTATCATACTGGTGTGTCAAGGCTGAAACCAAAGAAGGACATCTCTCCTTTTACTTACAATGTTTTTGACCTTTGCAGAAGGAATGCATGGCTTTTGTTCATGGTTAAAGTGTAAGATATAGCAGCTTCAGCAGAGTCGATATTAGCATTATTGCAAAGATGATTTTAATACAATTCCTGATATGGGTGATGGTTTCTGCCTGGAAGATATACATTCATAGGTAAGACATTTTAATAAACACACACACCTTACATTTTACTACTGCTCATAGATGAAGAAGAGTGCATGGGGGTTTAGGCAACATTTACTCACATTTTGCTTTTAATAAGATTCTTGTGTCTTTTACATGAGAAAAATGTGGAAAATACAGCAAAACTGTCGTGTTTTTCACAGATAATTCCCTAAATGAAAAAAAAACTAAACAGAATTTATACAAATACTATTTTTGAGTCAAAATGATATAATCCCCTTTTGTGTGATGCTTGCATTTTGCTACAAGTTATAGATCGAACTGTAAGCTTGCAAAGCAATGATTTGCACAGGTCATACAGAAAGCGCATTAACCAATAGAGCCATCTCTTTTATTATTATATGAAGACTGTGATAGTAGAAAGAGTTAGAGACAGTGTTAGTAATAATATTGGGCCAATTATAAATAAAACTCAATTTACTTAAGTATGCACAGTTTTCCACTTTTTGTTTCAAAATCATGCTTTTTTGCAACGTTATTCATAATTGATGTATTACCTGCAAATTGACAAAGTTGGCAAAGCATGGCTCTTTAGTCAAACTCCATGGCATTTATCAATTCTGTCATTGGCCATCTTGATGAATACTCAACTCTGTTGTGTGTGATCGCGATTGTGAGAGTCATCACAGGTCCATCTGTGTGCTTGGCATGCCTGTGATTTTATCTTATACACTCTAAGATGGCGACACCATGGTAGGCTGCAGTGATCCAAGGCCTACATTTTTTGTTTTTTTTTGAGGGACAGGCCTCAACAGCCCACAGAGTGAGAAATCCACAGCTGGTGGCCAAGGCAATTTCTGTGAAGTGAAAAAGTGGCTTTAATAATTTCCATGGTCACTTAGTCACTAAGTCACCTTTTTAGGATATAAGTGTTCAATCGCTCTGTGTTTCTGCTCTTAGACATAAACCTTATTAGTTTTATCTGTTTGAGCTCTATATATACAAAGACTGATACACTATACTATATGTTATCCCACAGCGCAGAGGACAATGAACTGCATTTACTGATCTATTGTTGAACTACAATTTCCATAGCTATCTAGAAAACAATTGTACTCTTCTGATGTGGAATAGTTATATAAACTCCTGCAAAAAAATATGGAAGTCAGCATTGAACAAATCGAGACTTATTTTCTACCCTCTGCACACTCAAACTCAATATTATCATTTTTTTTAATCCTCAAGAAATATGTAAAATTGAGGGCGGAGCCAAGCAGCGGAGCTGACAAGACGCATGGCATCAGAGCTCCGGAGAATATCTCCCAAACTTGCCTGTTTTAGGGTACATCACCCGATCAAAATACCGGCAAAAGCCCAGAGGCAGTGGGAGAAAGCATTATGGGTCGAAAGACCAAAAAACAGAAGCCAGATCAACCCAGACAAGGCCTGGACATCGGAGCCATGTGGAGGCAGGCCCACGGAATAACAAGGCCCAAGATGGCCGACTACACGGAGACGTACTCTGAAGTTTCGGACGACTTCTCCCTGGGCGAAGAGGTACCTGACTTACCCAGCCTGACTGCACCCACGAGACAGCCCTCAAACCCCGACACAGCACCAGTGACCACAGCGGTGCTCAAAAGCCTTTTGGCAGACCTCCAAGCCACGATACAAGCGGACATGGCTAACATCCGCACGGACATACAAGGGCTATCGGGTAGACTGGGCGCCCTGGAAAAAACCTCTATGACCAATTCTGCCCACATCTCCTCCTTACAACAGGAGATCAAGGGTCTACAAAACCGAAATGACGACTTCGAAAGGAGATTTGCCTCCCTAGAGGACACAAGGCGGGTGAATAATCTGAAAGTAAGAGGGGTGCCGGACGACATACCGCAAGCCGAACTGCCGCAACTCGTGCAGCGGCTCCTAGGAGCTTTACTGCAACCACGACATGCCAAAGCGGTCACCCTAGACGGCGTCTTCAGGACCCAGAAACCTGCAAGTGCTCCACCGGCGGCTACCCGAGACCTCATTATTTGTTTTCAGCAACGAAAAGACAAAGCGGCAATATTAGCGGCGGTCAAGGACTGCTCCCCTTACCTATTTGAATCGATGCAATTGACATTCTTTGCAGACCTCTCAGGGAGCACTCTGGCCTGGAGGAGGTCCATGCGACCGCTCACTGAGCTCCTACGCCAACACCCGTACAGATGGCGCCTCAACCGTACCATAAGCATCGTAAAAGGCAACGAGACACACAAGGTCAGTGACATGCTGGATGCACGGGAACTGTTACCTAAACTGGGACTTCCTCAAGAGGCCCTGCAGCGCACAGCACCTACCGATCCAGCTGGCCCTTCACACAGATGGGATCCGGACAAAGTGACAGCCTTCATACCGGGACAACCTAGACGAGGCTCCTATGCAGCGGCAACCACATGAACTCTCGGCAGACACTGAACTGAATCTCAACCAGTTCTTTTCTTACTTGCCTGTTTAGTTGGTCTTTTAAACCATGCGTACCTGTTCAACCTTTCTCTTGTATAATGTTAATGATGTCTCCCCCTCAACACTTTTCCACTACTGCTCGGTTAACCACCGGCAGTATGAGACTACTTGACTGGTTCTAAACCATAGTACTCAGTTATGGGCCAATGTTACCGCTCTAGGCGACACACTAGGCAACTGCTTTAGACCACTGGCTCATGCAAGCTTTCCATCTACTCGCTCTATATCACAGTAATGTAAACGGAGCCAATGCTATTTTTCTGTGGGCTGTATTTTTATTATCCTCATTTTCTGCAACTTAATTGAGCAACAGCACTATGCAACTGACTATACAAATAAATTCTTCTACGCAATTGTTCCTCACAACTCATATGTGTACCCATAAACGTTGTAAACACCTCCTTACACTTAAATTTAACCTGTACTCACACACTAAACCTTGACGCAGCATTAGACTTTTATGAATAGCTAGCAAAGCGGTGTTACGTAGGGTGATGAAAATGTTTAACTCTTACCTATTGTTAAGTGCTGCATTGTTTCGTTAGTAATTTAAACTGCTGAGAACCATACCTAGACACGTCTACCTAGCCTGATCATCACGCATTTAAAAATGTGCAGTTATCTTCATGCCATAGTTATGTCAAAAGGTGATGTACCTGAGTTTTTGTATGGCGACGTGACACTGTCGAATGTTTTACAAATTTTTAGCACACTGTTGAAACGGCGGACCCTACTAGATTCTCTCATAAAACTAAAATGTATAATTATATGCCACGTTATGTTTCCTCTGTTTGATGTATTTCTGCTTGTGACCGCTGTTGTGGCTGAACAAGCTTTTTGTTATACCACGCACAACCAAAATAAAGAATTAAAAAAAAAAAAGAAGAAATATGTAAAATTAATGGCTTTTAAAAAAAAAAAAAAATATTCAAAAACTCAGTGACATCCATCGTACATAACTAGCTTGACACCCAGAATCTGGTCATTTAAAAAGAGGCTGCTGTCATCTGTTACTGCTCCAACAGGATGCAACCATATTGTAATTTCTTGTAAATACATGTAGCAGGCTTTCTAAATCATTCATATTTTCAAAAGTTTAAAGGGTTAAAATACTTTTCTTCTTTACTCTCCTGATGTCTTTTTAAATGTTAAACAGTACAAATGCAAATTACAGGTTTTTTTTTCTAGAACAGACAAATTATGCATCTTCAGAGCACAGTTCAGACAAAATGGTTTATGAATTAATTATTTTTTGTAGTGAAGTGGTTAATGAACATAAATTGACCGAAAAAAAGCACTTACTGTTCTGAACTGCTTTGGAACAAAAAAAAAAAAAAATCAGATAAAAAGAAACATGCTCTAATCTGTTTGTTGGTTTAAAACTAAAAGCATTTACAAAGATAAAAGAAACTATTTCAGGTCAAAAATAGATTTTTTTTTTGTTTACACAGTAAGCAACAAAATACAAAATTTTCAAAAAAGAAATTATATATTTTTTTACCATCTTGACATAACGGAACGTAAGACCCATTGAGCCTAATGAGCATTATGATTAAATCACTTACTTACAGATCAAAGAAGATTTTAATTATGTAAACGAGTTGTTCAGAAACATAAAATGTTCCATTAAGCCATACAATTAATACATGCAATATTTATGAGCTTAGTGTTTTTCTTCTTTTTTTTCTTGTTAAAAAATTGATTGTTACCATTTACAAAGTTTGACTATACACAAGATTCTGCATTAAGTATAAGCTTGAAATCAGAGCCATAAAAATCGGGGACAAGAAAAAGGTTTTTATTACTTAATTTCTCATTTTATGATGCCCAAACACCTTGCCACCAGATGTTCATTATATACACAAGAAAATATTAAATTCATGCACTGTATGTCTTCATTCGCAGCATGATGATTTCTTCAAATATCTCATGTGGGTCTTCAAATGAGAATGAGACAGAAATTCATGTCTAAAAGATTGCATGTGACCTCTAATGTCCTTCAAACACAATCCATTTATTTCAGCTCCCAATCAATCAATAAAATACAGCAATGCAGATGACAAAGGTGTGTTTCAGGGCAATGTACAGTTCTTTCTTGGCAAACTATTTAAGTATAAAACATTATCTGCTAATTTCAGACATAAAACACGTTGTGTGATGTCTCCTCAGTAATATTGAAGTAAGAAATTAAAAAGCACCTTTAAATATTTAGGACAGCTAGCATCAAACCTTCACTGTAAAGTGCTTTGCGGAGGTGAAATGACGAAAAGTTAACTGAATGATAAAATATGTAGGCTTTATTACTTATAATTTATTTTCATTCGACATTTACAAGGAAAGCAACTCAAGAGGATAGAAGTTGGATGACACTAAATAATAGCGAAAAATTTGACTACTGTCGAGGGGAGGACAATTACTTCATAATAAATGCAAATCCTATAAGTGTTTTTAAATCATACAAAAGGCACATTTTTTTGTTCTTGAACATTGTCCAAAAGCACAACTTTTTATCCTTTAGAAGAGCCAGATATAAACAGCAAAAAATATATGATAAAGACTTGATGACATTTTCAGCAATGGTTTTGCTAAATATGTGACAATCTTACCATTTTATTATATGATGGGCTTCTTGTTATATACAATTAAATTCTGGAAGATGTTATGTTTTTAAAAAGCATTGAAAACATTCCACAGACATTTCAGACAGTACTTTTTCATGAACCAAATCATTGGTGTCTGTCTCAGAATGCTCTGCCAGGTGTTAGACACAAACATAATATAATAAATGGATATTGCTTCAAATTTGTAAAATTAATTAGGTCAATTATTTGTAGTTCTAGATGTGAAAAGCTCACAAATTTCATCTTTGCCACAAGAAATTAAACACGGTCATGTTTCTTTATTCAAATTTTGAATATTTTGTTTACTTATTCTCTATATTTTACAAATAGGTATTTGTATAAAAAATAAAAACGAATTCTGGAATTACAAACCTTTTTATCTTGCGCCTAGCTGCCTCCATCTTAGCTCCCTTACAGATGATATTATATGCTTTGCCTTTTGTTTCTATTTCTCTTAATTTGCAATGTGTACCATGGTTGGGCCTGAACCGAGCTGAATTGCAATAAGATTTTTATAAATATAAACTTAAAAAAATCGAGTTTTACATGAAAATAAAGGTGAACACAAATATTAAAGTGATTATCAATGTTTTATTAAATAGTGTAATTTCCATAGAAATCAAAGTTCCCTTTTAAAGCATCTCTATATACTAATAGAAAGGCTTAATAAAAGTTGAATATTCTTAAAATGTACTAGCTACCTGACACTTTCCTTAAAAACCACAGGTGCCTCATCCCAGGGCCCTATTTAGCCTTGTACTGCAGAGAGCCCAAGATGGATTTTTTCCCCCAAGTAAGTAGCTAATTTAGCAGACATTTGGCTGTTAGAGTAGGACCTGCCAAGGATGGGGTACAATGATGTTGTGGCAGGCTTATCCAATGTATGATCACATAATGTAACTAATTTAATAATCAATTTAATAATCAATTTAATATTAATCAGTAGATTATGTATCTAATATCCTGTATCTAGCTAGCAAGCATTTTGGGTGGATATTTTGACCCTATCTGGCATTCTTTGCAACTTATCCAGGGAGCATCTAACTTCATATTGTTAGATTGTGGACAGACAACAAAATAGTACACAGAACACCTGAGTTTTGGCAGATTATTAAGGAGTGTAACTAAAAGTTCAAATAGGATCAAAAAAGCTCTCAGGATTGAGATAAGAAGGATTGTATTGGCTACTTTTTAGATCTCAAGTCCAGATAACTGCTAATGACTGCCCCATGTGGCCATGGTTTGTCCTACAAAATAATAAATCAGTAATATTGCAGGTTGGCGATGTATGTTAAACAGGCTGTGTTTTTCTAATTCTTAATATTACTTGACCACGGAGAATGAATACAGAGTATTCGTAACTAAGATAGTTATACTTTAACATTTGCTAGTTTTTGTAAAATTTAAAAATGTATGCTCTAAACCTAAAACAGATTGCAAAAGGCAGACTTTAATGAACCCACCAAACCAGAGACAAATCCGGAGCTGTACCACAAAGTCTGCTCAAAACAGCATTTAATACGGAAAACATTGATAATAACATATTTGCTACCAAGTTGTCCATCACAAAATAATTTTAAATCATGCAAGCACATATGAGATAAGAGATAGATGTGTTTTTCATGCCCATGTTTTTACTATGAAGTCTTTTCCAAGACTGTGTAGAAATGCTATTTTTAACAGAGTTACATAATAATCAAGGTTGGAAAAAAAGATTAAAGTCCATAAAGTTTAACCTTAAAACAAACTTTTTTTTTTCATGTTGTTGATCCAAGAAAAGGCAAAACCCCCAAATGTAGCAATTTCCAAAAAGTTATCATAATTATCTCTTGTAATATTATTTATTTATTTTCAAAAATAAGTCCATCTCTCTTTTTTAACCCCTTAAGGACCAAACTTCTGGAATAAAAGGGAATCATGACATGTCACACATGTCATGTGTCCTTAAGGGGTTAAATAGATAGCATTTAATAAGACAACCTCTTTAGGTATAGAATTCAGCACAAATGCAGCACAAAACCAGGATACACCACTGCACACCACTAACCACTTTTGTCCAATTTGAACATTTTCAAAACTACTCTCTGTATTCCATCTTTAAGTCAATGTTTTATTCAAGAAAATTATTTTTTTAATCTAAACCAACTGACTTCAGTTTTAATAGTAACATTTTGTATGTAACTGTATCAAATTCAAAGCAGATCACCTCTACTGGAGCACCTGAATCTATCTTTCTACTAACTTCTTCAATAAATGCAGCGAAGTCAGTTTGGCATCACTTGCCTTTCATAAAACCATGCTGATAACGGCAATAGATATTGTTGTTCAAAATAAATTCTTGAATATTATCCCTTAGTAGACCTTCAAATAATTTTCAAACTGCAGATTTCACGCTTACAGGTCTGTAGTTTACATCTACTTTTCTCCAAAGATAAGAATCCTGAAAGATTAAATACAGTGGTATGGACAGTTCTACAGTAAGCTCCCTAAGTACTATTGGGTGAATACAATTAGGTCCTTCTGCTTTGCTTACATTAAGTTTATTTAATTGCTGTAGCACTTTATCCAGTATTAGCTAATCAACATTTTACTTTATGACTTTTATAAAAGCTATTCGCAAATCTAAAGCCATAGTTTCTTCTTTGCTATACACTGTAAAAATATACATATTTAGATTTCCTGCCTTGTCCTGATTCTCCTCATTTAACACATACCTCTATTCTAACATTGTCACTCTTAACCTTTCTGTCATTAATGTACATTAAAAAAAAAAAACTTTATGGGTTTACTTAGAGGCTCTTTACTCACAAAGAAGCTACACTTGCTTTAAAAACTCATCATAAAAGCCATGTAGGATTTCCAAAATGGATATTACCAAAAGGTAGTACCATCCTTATACTCCTTTTACTATAATTATTTTACTTCGGTAGGGCTTAACACATATTCCTTGAGTAAACTTTCCATGCTAGTATAGTAACCATCCCTAATCCTGGAAAACATAAAGAGGTTGCCAAAATGTCCAGCTTATTTCCCTTCAGAATTTAAATATTGTGATTTATGTTAAAGTTATTGAGCACTGCTTTCACCTTTTGCCGGTTATATTGCTCAGTTGGAAAACGCCCTAAATACAGAGCTTGTTCAAACCACAAGGTCACAGGTCCAAATCCTGGCAGGTCAGCTGAGCCCTTCATCCATCTAAGGTCGATAAATGAGTACCATCAGTTGGGTAATAATAACATCTACTATTCAGCTGCTCATTCGGTTACTTCTGAGAATGTTCACTAATAAGTGCTTTAAATTCCACTGGAAGTAAGGTGCTATATAAATATTATTATCATTAGCCAATAAAGTAGTCAGCTGCTCACTAATTATATTTATTTATTCTTTGATTTTTTTTTGCTTTGTCTTTCATAGACTAACAGGGGTATTTACTAACGTGAGAATTCAAAATGATATCAAAGTGAATGTTAAACTTAGGACCAGAGTAGTTGAAAGGAAAGGATAGCTGACTTAGAGCATTTTTATATTGGCTATTGTGACCTTAAATCTGACATTCACTTTCAATTCACCTTGAATTCTCAGTTTAGTGACTAATCCTGTATTTATAACTAATAATGTTATAATTTATAACTCTGTATGTTTCATCTATGCTAGAATCGTACCGCATTAGAGGATGGAGCGTGTAAAAAAACTATTTCTTAGGTTTATCAGTTGCTATTAGGAGCCTAATGGACTTTTAACAAAGACTTGTCTTTCCTTAAACAGGATTGCATGCAAGCTTATTTCATATGTATGATTAGGGTTACCAGATCCAACATGTTTCCAGGGACGAGTGGTAAAGTTGCTGAACTATTGTACACCAATGCGTTTTCTGTGGTTTCTTGGAGACGAGTGACACAACTTTTTAATGTAAGGGTTCCATTTGGGAGAGAGGGATTTCTCTATACATACAGTGTTAAACTGGATTCTTTTGTATCCTTTAAGGTATTTGGATAATGTGTCACATATTGCATCCAAGCAGTGTGGATTTCAACTTGTGGGAAAATACCTTCATACAGACTACCCTAGGCTCTTGAACACTATATTGTAAGATTTATCTATTTTTTATAGTATATGTTGTGATATACATACTTTTTATTTTTCTGGTTCATTTGTAGACAACCCTAATTGTGCAAATAGGGGTTTATCTACAAAAGCGCTGACACTTTGTATATGCAATGCTTCCAGGGACACATATCACGCATACGTATTGATGGGCAGCGCATGAAAAGGGTTGCCTTGTGGTATGCCGAATTTAGAAGAAGGTGTATAAGCTTTAGTAACTAGGAAATAAAGCCCGCAGAATATGCATTATACATACTGCAAGATACTCCTTTTTCAGGCATTTTCATAAATATGACAAGACTATATGTTTCCCTGAAAACATGGTGGATCTGGTAAACATATATACAGCTCTTTTGTGCATTAAGAAACTATATTGAATAGGATTTTAAGCTTGATATTAGTGTAAAGAAATCATCTGTTATGTGCCGAGTATTGTCACCTTAAGTTTAAAGGGACGTAGATTGATTTTGTTATAATGAGTTTAAATAAGCTATGAAGTCCTTTTATTCTTACTGTGATTATTCTATCAATGCTTTTATACAGTGTACCTTTCAAGGCAATGTTATTTGGAAACATCATTTAAACCTTCTTTTTCATTGTAGAGGTATGAGATCTAGATCGCATGTAACAGTGCCGATGGGGTTAATTTGCACTTGGTTGTTGTATTAATTAGTGAAGGGGTGTGCATTTCAGATTTCTACTTTTTATTTCCACGTTATTTCGGGCAGTTTGGAGTTGTAGAAAAAGCGTTGTTTAGATGCAAAATGTGTCCAGCCGTTATGAGTGCAAGGTTTTCCCACACAAATATTTGGCTTGTTTAAAGGGGCTCTCCTGTATGTACACTGAGGACATCCAGCTTGGACAGTGAGTATTTTAAACACATTTTGTATTAATATATCTTATTGGAAATTATTCTGTATTTTCTGGACTATTGGTGGACAGCAGTTCTATATTAGTTTTTTTTCCTGCTTGTCATTGACTTACAGACAATCTGTGGACAAAACAAAAAAATGTACAGATTTAATAAATCACACAACAATCACATACACCTTCTTCTCCCATGTATGTGTCTTTTTTTTTCTTCTTGGATGCTAGGTGTGATTTTGATAAATACCTATTGGGGTTCCCTCCCAGGTAATCACAGATATTTGGCACATGTTTTCTTATGAATGGAAAAACTAATTGTTATTTTGTTCTTGTACATTCTACAGTGGAAAAGGTGCAAATTATTGTGGGATAACTACTAGCTGAGTTCCCCCTTTGCATCATCGATATATCCAGATGTGTGTGTGACGTACAGCTGTAAAGAGTAGGTATGTGTATGAGCTGCTGTCAGTATCTGAACGTGTATCACTGTGTTTGTGGTTCCTCGGAATCCAGTCCAGACCTGGGGCTAGGTTATAGTAAAATATACTCCTTAAAGAAAAAATATTACTCTTTGCTGTCATTAAAGATGTGGTAACAGCTTTAGAATAGTCTGCTTATCTTGTTTTGAAAGCTATATGCAGAGCCATAGTCTTTAACTGGATGACTCATTCCATTTTGGAATAGGACTCTTAACAGATAGATTATTTAAAATATAGACTTGCCATTGGTCCTTGAGGGGTTAAGTAAGTACTGGTGACCTTAGTATATATGTAACCATCTCTCTCATTTACACAAGTGAGAATACAAACTGAATTCAAAGTGAATGTAAAATTTTAGGCCAAGGTACCTGACTTAGAGACTTTTTTTAGTTCTGCTATTTTAGCATTACGTTTGAAATTTACTTTGAATTCACTCTCAGTTCTGTATATATATTTGTTCTAAAATATTAAATGCCACATATTACATGCCTTGTAAGTGCTAAATTCCCAATTTACATGAACAATCAAAGCGAGTATTCCAGGTGTGAATGTGAAATCTAAAAAGCAGTGCATATAAAGTTATTTTGGAGTCTTCTGCTGCCCCCTAGTGGGAATCTGAGAAACCATCAGCTGTTGAAACGATATTTTGTAAGGCTCCTGTATCAGCAATATAACAATGTGCATCCTGTTTAAACAACATTTATATGCTTTCCTGTTGATTACAATCTCAACTGAATTGCTGTTCAGATAATAGGAATTTGTAAGAAATTAGATGGTTTTATAAAGTGTATATCAGTCCAAAGCAATGCTCTTACAGAATATTATTCAAACGCACTTTAGTTCTTTTAGCACTAGCACTATGTAATTTGTCTCCCACGTTGGAATTAGTGTAGGGCCCACCGATATTAGGGTACTGTAGTAGTGGGCTCAAAACAATAT
This sequence comes from Pelobates fuscus, assembly GCF_036172605.1. Taxonomy (NCBI): domain Eukaryota; kingdom Metazoa; phylum Chordata; class Amphibia; order Anura; family Pelobatidae; genus Pelobates; species Pelobates fuscus. Next base: position 32,986,678 of record NC_086325.1, read on the forward strand.
TGCCATATGGCAGAACTAAATCCCCATATTTTTTTTAAATGTAAAATTATATTTTTATGTGTGCGCTGTTCTTTAATCTGTACTATAAACCACATAAACACAAAGGCACCATTAGGCAGAGGCACAACCCCACCATAACTCTCAAACTCACACAATCACCCCTCAAACACAACACAGCCACACCATTAAAACAATGCACATAGCAAGACCACAAGCAGCCTCCCCATACCACAACATACTGCAAGCAGCTCCCTCCACACATACGTTTGCAGACACACAGATACACACAGACTCAGATATGCATTACAGGCACAGCCATGGATAGGCATACACACAGATATACAATCACAGATGCACAAGGATACTCACTGCCAGGCACATACTCTCAGGCACATCCACGTTATACAATGGCAGACATGCACACACAGGTACCAATACACACCGCCAGACACACACAGTGAATATGTGACAGTATCTGTCAATATATGTGTGTGTGCCTGTGCATCTCTGTACATCGGTGTGTTTGTGTGGGTGTATGTATGTGTATGCCTGTATAGGGTGTATATATGTGCATGTATCAAAGTAAATAATATTTATACATACAACTGAGCACTAAGTGCATATTGGACAATGAATATGTGAGACGATTAAAGACTATGTAATATATTGAGGAATGTTATTTATTTACAACTCTGTTTTTCTCTTTGTAACATCATCATTTGGTAAATTATGTTTTTAATTTTAAGGGTTTAAGGATTCTTTTTTTTTTAAGTTTTTTTGTCCAGGCAAAATTTTTATTTTTGTTTCCATTAAATAATGTTCTGTCAAGGCATACTGAAATGAAAAATATATTTGAATAATACTTTCCAGGATACCCAAAATACTCTGGAGGTGTTTTTTTCTGTAAACCACTTGGTAGTCAAGTGATTAAATGATCTAATCAGGAATATATATCCATTTGGAAATCTTAGCATCAGTAGGCGTTTTGGTTTTTCTATGTCCACTAAACTTGGTTTTACTCAATTAACCCCCTTCACTAGGAAGCACTTTTTAAGTAAAAAAATATCAATATTACATTTATTTGAAGCAATGGTGGCATAGCTAGCAACAAATCATAGCACAGCAATTTTATGTGTAAATTGCTTTGCAGACAAAAAAACACAATTTACATTTTGTATTTATTTTTTAAGCCTTTATAAAAATATGTGGGAAATGAAAATATTTAGATGGTATACAATGTCCTTTTTTTGCAATGTTCCATGCATGGTCTAAAATATTAGCATGAAACCAACATTTACATTTTTCTCATATGCAGCAATTGTGACAAAATAGATTTGAAAAAATTGGTCAGATATTTTGCTATTACTTATCTACAGGCACTACTATCAGTGCACCTGAAGCCCACCTAGCAGTGAAGCTTACTGAAAAGGCAACATGATATAAGAAAAATGTCTGTCTGCATTTGACCATAATGCCCACATACAGTAGTTACAGTTAAACTGTATATTTCTAAAATAAACCAATTTAAAACAATCTATGGATGCTAATGTAATGCTAACACTGCAATGGTAGAGTCCCCTCTTCCTAACTGTAGGAATGGTATAACCCATTGTAACTTCCTTTACTGTTTGTAAACAAAGGATGAGCTTACATTTTCAGCAAACTTGCAGGCATTACATCAGTAAATACAAATACAAAAAGAGAAGTCCTGCGCTTAAGCAGCAAGGACTACAACACACATCAGCCCCAATATATAGTAAAAACCAAAGAAAAGAAAATGTTACTTGCGCTTTACACCCACCAGTCACATTACATCAGTGACTGGTGGGTTCTGGCATACTGGTAATCATTACTAAATTGGATTCTAAAAAATAAATGTAAAAATATTCATACTTGGTTCCGGTAGTGAAGTGATTCAGGACCTTACCATGGCCAAGCAAGCCACTATGAAACATCATATAATGCTGAATCATTCAGCAATTAGGGTTTTTTACTGCAATCAGTTTATTCCTATAAATTGTATCCAACTAGAATTGTAGTTACCTCAAATTATACAATTTAACTTGAATATAGTTTAAACAAATCACAAAATGGGTGAACGATAACCTTGTTCCATTTTGTTTTTAAACCTAGAATCATTTTAAGGTGTTGAATGGTTTTTCTTCAGTGAAAATTTCTTACACTTCTAGGTCTCCAGGAGTAAAATATAAACTGCAGTATATAACATAACATTGAACCAAACACATCTAACATTGCTTTATTTATTTTGAGTATTCGTAGCACAACGGCTTGTGTTTAACACATTGACGGCTAAATCTATCATCCACTACCTGAGGCTGCAACAGTAATATAGTCTGATCAACAAGTCTTTCCCTTAGAACCAGTAAACTGCAAATTGTCCTTGACCAAGCGCGCAGAGCAAAAGGCCTTCTTTAATCTCCTGAAGAAAAACAGTTTGCTGTGCTACTACCTATAAGAAAGATTTCAGGTCCAATTGTGTTTTATCTGCAGAAAACTTTAAATAAAACAGCATGACATTTCTGCTTCATCAGATTAGTGAGGCATATTGTAAAATGGGCTATAAAAGATTAATGAAAGATGTATGCCAAGTTTATACCCTAATTGAGAACTTGCACAAAAACCAGTAACACAATCTGATTTCAAGAGAAAATAATAGGGTCCATTTAATTAAGTCCATCATTAGTAATTTGCAATTGCTATTCATTTAAATAGCTGCTAATGATCAAATATAGCTGTAGACATTTTTTTCCAATTTAGATTTTATTGAGAAGCAGGGGAAAAAAATGTTAAATGGTACACGTAAGACAATCATACAAGACAAAGTAAAGTCAGGTAGGAACATCGACATTTTTGACGATTATTTTAGAGTCAGACAGACATAACTTGTCATCAACAATTTGAGTGTAATCTAAATAAGATTGTTTGGAGAGTCTGCCTCCACTGTAACATTGAGTAAAACACATCTGTAAAACAGTAAGCTGCTTTGACTTGAAAACATAGATAGATACAATTTATATGTTGGTCTGAAGACAAAGTAGGACATCCGTGAGAACAGAGGTAACTAACTGGGGTTATTAGAGATGTCAGAATATTCCATCAATACAAAGGCTTTTTTCCTACTTTGGGGGGTAACAGAGACACATGTATTCTATGAAAAAAGTAGGTAAGCTCCCCATTATCACATTGTAAGAATCCTCTGCCTGCTAGCGTTACATTTTTATATATATATTTTTTTACTTGGGTAGGCTGTAGATAGACTGGGAAAAACCGATGTGTGGTTTGGTAGCTCAGAAAGCTTTCCAGATGCAGTTGCATCTGGTAAACCTGTAAATAAATACGAACAGGCCTGGGATGTCCATAAAGCTGTCCTAAAGAACAATTAAGCCACAACAGTCGGTGAATTTAAAATAGCCAGCTTCGATATTGTAGGTCATTTGTTTTTTATCTGCAGATACAATCTGTGTTTCTATGGGGCTTGCAGTCTGCAATGGCTTTGATCACAAAAGGTTGCTTATCCGTTTCAACAGGTAGAAGAATGTAGGCACATCACAAGATCTGAGCTGCCCTTTTTAAATATAAATGTTAAAAATTCATTCTTGGAAGCTTCCATTAAAAATTGCTAACACATCATATTTTGTATGCCAGCATCTCCCTGCTTCCATCAGTCATTTTCCATTATTCTGTCATACGACTGATACAAGATGATGTGACTTATGACAATGCAATGTCAGCAGTAAAATTTGACTAAAAGGTGTTTTTTTTTTAAAAGTACATTATTTCTGCAGATCTTAAATGCATTAGTGCATAATTTTATTTGTTTGAAAAAGTTCTGTCAAATAATACAAAAAATACATTTTAAAAAAAATCCAACAATGTGCACGTTTTTAAAAGTGGAGATTATGAAGTTTTCAGGTCTGTACGCAGTACAGGTCAATGGCTCCCTACTTATTCAAATTTATATTGACTACCTTTGGAGAGCTAAGTTGACAAAATGATTAATTAGCCTTTATAGATATTTTCTTCTCCGTAGCCTAATAGAATTAGCTGTGTTCAAGTTCAACTTTAAATACCATTACGATCTTCATATTAAAGTGTCATATTATATTTTTCAATAACAGCCAAATCCAAAATGACTATCCAACTGTATAATAAAAAAAGGTCAGATACCATCAGAGAACATTATAATGAATCATATTTACAGTTCTGAAAATATATTTAAAGTATGCTTTAGAGATCTATTTTATACGACCCTTAGCTTCTTCACAACAATCATAGTGTTCCTAGTGTCCATTCCAATTCTGTCATTACAGCTGTTGTTAAAGTATATTTCAAATCATTTTCTGCCATTCCTTTTAATTGGTCTGTACTACCCTCAATTATCTGTCAGTCATTGGCTAAGAATTCTAGTGTAAGAGCCACTAAATGCAACACTGTTGTACACTTTCACATCATTAACCTCTTCAGGAGCAGGTTAATCCTGGTCGGAGGTACCCAGCCGGGGTTCAGGGAGCTCCTCTACAAATAGTCTTACGCCTTAATAGCAATAGCTATGCAAATTCCTTGCTAATGTGTGCTATAGCTATAGCCCTTCTTCCAGGCAGGTTTCATCTCCTCTGCCTATTCCTCTGCAGCCCTTTGTCCAGGCAAGTATCCACCTCTGCCTTCAATGTGAATTTATATTGCCTTTACAAAGGCACTTTTGGCTCTCAGGCCTAGCTCTCTTGATTTATCCCAGGGCTAGAGGGATCATGCAGCCAGCCAACAAGTACAACAACTCTATTGCTGGAATCCATAAACAAACCACACAGGATGCATTGCTGTGACTTTATTGCTAAACTCATATTATGTTTAAAATATAAAATTAAATAATTTTTTATTGGCTAAAACCTCAAACTGATGTGTTTTGCCCCACATTGTAATATCTACACTAGTATAAGTAAGGGAAGTTGGAAAATTATAAAAATGGAGAAAATTTAGAATATTTCATAGTGCAGAGCAAACTAGACCTTGTAACAAAAAACGGTCTTGACATGGACATCAGTTCAGTGCTGACATGGACTGTCCTTATGGACAGGATCAGTCTGATATGCAAATTGTAATGGCACAAATGAACCAAAAAACTTTTGAGACCTAAACGGGGACTAACTAAAGGGCATGCTACTGAGTTTTTCTAAGCTTTTGTGAGTTCTTAGAATTCTTAGAATTCTTGTGATGCATTTGCTAGGGCTCTACTTAAGCTAAAATGATAATCTGTACATGGACCTCATGCTCAATGTCCCTAGAGGATTTTAAGCTACAACTTGCTGATGAGGCCCAAAGAATGCCAAAAAGATCGTCCAGAGTTGCTGTATCTATTGTGCAGAGAGAAATTGCCAGCATTTTGGTTCTGGACTGCCCTTATGGATGGAATTTGTCAGATATGCAAATGGTATAGGTTCTCTTTCTAATGGCACAAGTGAGCAAAAACATTTTAGAGACCTGAGTGTGGACTAACTGAAAGGCACGCTACTGAGTTTCTCTAAGCTTTTGCCTGGTCTTTGAATTCTCATATTCTCTGTTTTTGTTGCAAACTAGACTTGTGCATTCGGTTTCACACAAACTGGGATTCTTTCAAATTTTGGGTGACAGGAGGGTTGTTAGGATTTTGCAACTCTTAAGCATCATAGGGATGTATAACGAACAAACAAGCCAGTAAATGGACAAGCATGTTTGTTTGTTTCATGATTCTGAGTTCCATCCATGTGCCAAAAAAGAGAGGATTGATTGGAAAAAAGATGATCGTTGGCCACTAAATGTTGATTTTATTCACAGCTGAAGTGAGAAGTGAACAATTGAGGGGAAAAGGAGTAAAATGAAACTATTTATATATTATATCATTAATAAATTTATAATATGTAAACTTTTTCTCACTTGATTTGTGAAATAAATGAGGGGAAATATGCCTATTGATGTAATGGAATTTATATACATAATATTTATATTTTTCAGTACATTAATTGGGTAATTTTTGTGTTTTTTTTTGGTTTGTACAAATTGTTTTCCCACATATTTTGCATGGATAGTATTTAAACATACCACCACATGGACAACTATTCGACTACCCAAGCTAAATATTCCTTTTTTATGTGCCACTACGGTTTTTATTTTTACGGGCTCTTGTATAAAGTATTGCATTGTTATTCTCCAGCACTGTTACATTTCCCAGAATATTCACAATGGTTTACATTTTTGCTCTAAAACAGGTAAATGTTTTTTTTTTACTTTTTGCTTTGTGTTTACCATTTATTAACAAGGCTAGTAACAACCAGTAGCAGATAATGGCAGCAATTTGTTTTTATGATGCAACATCACTCCGTAAAGTAACATCGTATTACAGAGAGATATACAATGAACCAACAAAGCCTACAAGTAAATAATATATGGCGTCATTCACTGTTTGTCCATTTGTCAGCAAATTCTAGAGCTGATGAACACAAACATGATTATTTATGAAATCTGTGTGTGGCTGCATGTTGGAAATATCAGCATTGACCCTTCTAACTACATCTGCAAGATTTATGAACCAGCTCCAAGAGTTGAGTAGAATATGGATTTGCATTAGAGGCAGTTTTTCGCATAACTAGAAACAATGTTGATGCATAGAATAGGTGAACACGAGGTAAACTAAAATATATTTTTTAAATTGATATATATATATATAAACAGGTTCCATGAATCTTGAGGGTTTTTTAGTGGACCTAATATTTTTAGTTTTTAGTGAAACTACTGGTAACATCCATGAGTGTTAACTATGTCCATTACTTAAAGGGCATTACCCAGTTATTATCCTTTCTTATAATGAGACCTTCACAGTTTTCTAGAAGTAACATGATATTATAGTTATTGCTCTAGAGTCTCGGACTCTATAAAATATGGTTGAGGTAGCCTGAAAGAATGCAGATCATCTTGAAGGAATAAATTATTCCCATTACATATGAATCAAAAAAGATGCTTCAATAAGGTTTATAGTCTACACATAAAGGGCTTAACATAATAAATATAGATCAGGTCAAGAGGTACACGAAATTAACATTATTTTGCAATGATGGCAGTATAATTATACACCTACTGACATTTATGCTTAAATTTGCCATATAACAAAAATGGGAAAGCAATATATCGCTGGCAGGTATGAGGAAAAAACAGTTTACACTTTATGCAACAATTGGTAGCATTATTAAGACTCTGATATGAAGGGTAATCAATAAACAATAAGAGGTTTTAGCACATGACAAACGGTAATAATTTATGTAAGCATATCAAATATACTACAGAACTTTATTACTGTACTGTAGTATTGATCCACCTAAAACCTTACAAAACCCTTGCATAAATAGGAAATCACCAAGAATATTGGGGCATTCCTGATATCAATGAATGGTCAAAGAAAGGTGCCAAGTGGCTCTTGAACAAATTGCAAAAGCCACAATGTTCACAGGTATGGAATGGTTTAACCTAATGTTTAGAACATGGAATGATGTTGACCATATTTTCAAGCTGGAGAATCAACAAGAGATAGAAATAAAAGGATAAGGTCCAAAAAAAAATGGACCTTAGATGAAGAGGATAAAACACACTAAAAGGTTAACCCCTCAACTGAAAAAAAGGACAAGGAAGACTACGATCTAGGAAGACAGAGAAACTGGAAAAAACAAACATTCAATCATAGAAGGGAAACAAATCACAAATCATTCCACCATCATCAGTCACAGACATCTAGACCAAGTAACTATACATACCAAAATTCTAAATAGAGAAATCCATCACAGTTATACCAACACCCACAACGGCAATATTCAAATCATTGGAACCAATCAACATTCCAAGCCCCATACAAACGTTCAAAACCTTTTCCACCTTCTAAACCATATGAACCACCAAAATCCAAGGTTCCAATAAGAAGATCTGACTCACCATCAAAACCATCATACCAGACTCAACACCATCAAACCGAAACACCGTCCTCACCCTCTTTTTTAGGCACTTTTTTAGGGAGAAAAAGATCAAGGATACCATCAAGAGAACAAGAAGAAAAAGCGAAGACTCAAAGATCACCAATTCAACAAAACAAACAGATGACAAGAGAACGAATATCCAGATGGAGAGAATCCCCATCCCCCAAAAGAAGACAAAGAAGAGAACAAAACGACGAACCATCAAGACACCAATACCACAAGTAGAAGATAATCAAATCAATGTATTTAACCTATCACAGAAAGTACTAACTAAAGATGAAATTTCTCTCCTCCAAAAAGGGCTCAAATTTGCCCCTAATTCTACAAATTTACAATTTGACATCTTTATAGATCTCCACAAATTTATTAGAAAACTTACTATTAAAAAAAAATTTTATGAGAAAAATAGTCAAATACCGTCTAATATTAATCAATACCAACATACTCTGTTACATCCCCAATCAACGTTCTATCCAGCACAGACTAAGACAGATCACATTAGAGTATTTGAGAGAAATATGGAGAAAGATCTCAGAACACTAAAATTAAAAGAAAATACTAGAGATAATCTTACCAAACAAGAGAGAAGAGCACTTAAAACACTTATGGAGGATGAACAAATCACAATAAGAGGAGCAGATAAGGGGGGAGGCCTAGTAGTACTGAACAAGATAGACTATAAAGCAGAAAATGATAGGCTTCTTCAAGATGTCCAAACATACCAGATTTGAAAAAATAACCCTACCAAAGAATTTCAAAAAGAACTACTAATGTTATTAGAAGAAGGAAAAGAGAGAGGCATTTTAAACAAAAAGGAATTTGACTATCTATATTGTAAATTCCCTAGAATGGCAATATTTTATCATGTACCCAAAATTCATAAAACTTTGACCAAACCACCAGGACGTCCCATTATTTCAGGTATTGGTTCCCTAACTTCCAACCTATCAGAGTATGTTGACCAATTTCTTCAAAAAATGGTTCCAAAATTGCGATCCCATTTAAGGGACACTACCCATATTATTAATATTTTATCGGATATTCAGTGGGATAAAGATTTTATTCTGGTCACAGCAGACGTCACATCCCTGTACACAGTAATTGAGCACCTACAGGGATGTAAGGCCATTCAATATGCATTAGCAACTCATTCGGAATTACAAAATGACCACATAGAGTATATAGTCAAATGTGTAGCTTTTATACTCAGTCATAACTTTTTTGGGGGCAACAACCATCACTACCTCCAAATCGAAGGCACGGCCATGGGGACCATATTTGCGCCTAGTTATGCCAACTTGTTCATGGGAAAATGGGAAGACGAACATATCTGGTCCAACAACCCATATGGTGCAAATCTGGTCTCATGGCATCGCTATATAGATGACTGCATTTTTATTTGGAAAGGAGATATTTTAATGCTTGAAAATTTTAAAGAATACTTAAATTTTAATCCTAATAATTTGAAATTTACGTTTAATCAATCCATGGAAAAGCTCGAATTTTTAGACTTAGAAATTTATATTAAGAATAATAAATTAGAAATTAAGACATTCAGGAAAACGGTAGCATGTAACAGTTTTATCCCACATGATAGCTTCCACAAAAAAAGCTGGTTAAACAACATTCCATTTAGCCAACTTAGGAGGATCAAGAGGAATTGCTCAGAACCTGATATTTGTGAAGAACAAACTACAAAGATGATATCCCAGTTCCAAGCAAAAGGATACTCAGCAAAAGTATTAAATGAAGCTCTATCCAAAACCTCCCTCCTAACAAGAGATCAAATTTTAACAACTAAGCCAAAATCTAGAAATATTAATTCAGAAATTCCAGCTTTTATAACCAGATACAATAACCACACTCATGCTCTTAAAAAAATCCTACAAAAGAATTGGAATATCCTAAAAGGGGATCCCCAATTAGATGCAATATTAGACGACAAACCAAGAATGATATATTCTAAAGCCCCAAATCGAAGTTTATTATTAGCTCCAACAACGAAACAAGAAAAAACTAAAGAAGGTAGTAATATTATCTCAAAAAATACTTTAGGTTTCTGGAAATGTGGAAGATGTCAAGCCTGTAAAAATAACCCTAATCAGCCAACTAAAACTTTACAATTTGTTCATCCTCAAACAAAAGAATGTTTTAAAATTAAATCACAATTAACATGCAATTCCAATGGTGTAATATATCTACTAAAATGTCCATGTGAAAAATGATCTGTAGGGCGCACAAAAAGATCCTTCAAAATAAGAATGGGAGAACACATAAGAAACATTAAAAAAGGTCTCCATACCCATAATCTTTCAAAACATTTTGATATAAAACATGCACAAAATCCTGTAGGTCTCAATTTTATGGCAATCCAAAAAGTTAACATTCCATGGAGAGGAGGTGATTTAGAAAAAGAAGCAGGCTGGATATTTAAACTAGAAACATTAGAACCTAAGGGACTCAACATTGATTTTGAGTTACGAGCATTTTTATAACCACCTTTTTTACAAACTTTTTTCTACTTTCTCATACTTTTATATTTTAATACTCTGATTATCCAAGGATTCTCTGTACCAGATATTACATTTATATTCTTATCCAATTAATTATTGCATTACTTTACTGATTGTCCTATTATTAACTAATACTATTTTAAGGTTCTTATTAAAGATTCAGACTAATTGGTGCAATATGGATCATTCTCTGTATTTATAGGATTTTATTCAGCTAATATGCGGTTATATTCATCTCCATTTCTATTTGAATAGATCTTTTAGAAGTATTTATGTACTGTGGTTCTCTCTCTTTTAACAACAATAATTTGTCTGATTGAAGACTATTTCCCAAATGATCTTCTAGAAGTATTCTCTATGTACTGTGGATCTAATTATATTAATATGTGTGATTGAAGATTTTAACATGAAATGTATTTAAGTTTTTATTTCATTATAATCATATTAGTGCTTATATGAATTATAGCTGTACACTTTTAATTAATTTGAGCAAGTATGGATTTTAACCTGAAAGGGTTAATAAGAGCCAAAATAACCACTGGCTATATAAACCCGTGGGTCTCTCCTGCTCAACATCCTCTGATGAAGTGAGCGGCAGACTCACGAAACGCGTAAGGACTTTTACTTTGCACTTTCTGGCACTATCGTAAAGACGACCGGGCTGCATTTGGAACGCAGGAGGATCGGTGACACGCACGCGGCTTTCAGCATCATCTGCCGACAGGACAAGTTCCTAATAGCTGCTAAACACCGGACTTTCCCGTTTCCAGTACAGTCCTCAGAACTTTACCAATTGTAAGTGATTTTTCCGTTTAACTATGTGGATAATAAATTCGTTTTTTACAAGAAAGCACTATTGAATTCTTCACTAATCTTGGCAAGAACGGAGGGTTTTTTTTTCCCATCAAACTGCAGGTCACTACTTATGACCTGTTAGTCATTTTTTATTTATTCTTTTTCAGTACAGAGTCACATATAAATCATTACTGCTATTAATGCAGATTTTTATATTATTGTACCATATTATTTTCAGCTAAATCAGCTAGATACAATCCAGTTTTATCTATAGCTGGTATAGGCTGTTATAGCTTACAATATTCACGGACTGTGTAAAACTTTTTAATTTCAGTGATACAATTGTATCCATATAGAGACACTTCTTATACTATTGGACTCATTGTTATTAAGCACACTGATATTGTATCTATTTCGGCAATTTAAGACAGATTATGTTATTATAGTATTGCTGCATGTCATTTTCAACATTTAAAGGTATATACCACTCCTGAAACCACATTAGATTATTTGTCTAATATAGTTTTTTCATTGGAGAATCAACAAGGCTCTATCTAGTAGAGTAAAGGATGCTTATGCATCTGCTTCAATTTCCTCAAATCATGTCTGGTTATTTAACCCCTTAAGATCGCAGCCAAATGTGATCAAAACGTAAACAAAACCTGGCGTTTGCGCTATATGTCTGTCAAACTGTAATTCACCCCTTTCATATTAAATGCACCCACACTTATTATATATAATTTTATTTAGGGGAAATAGGGCTTTCATTTATCATCAAATATTGAGGAAAGGGACATCATTTAATATAAATAAAATATAAAAAAGTGGGAGAAAATAAGATTTTTTTAAATGTTCTTAGTTCTACATGACATTTTAACTGTGAATGTCAAAAATACTGTTTGCTTTTACCGCAATAAAATACACATATTTGTATTCAGCAATGTCTCATGTGTAAAACAGTACCCCCTATGTACAGGTTTTATGGTGTTTTGGGAAGTTACAGGGTCAAATATAGCGTGTTACATTTTTCAGTTTTTTCACATTGAAATTCACCAGATTGGTTACATTGCCTTTGAGACCGTATGGTAGCCATGGAATGAGAAATACCCCCATGATGGCATACCATTTGCAAAAGTAGACATCTCAAGGTATTGCAAATGGGGTATGTCCAGTCTTTTTTAGTAGTCACTTGGTCACAAACACTGGCCAAAGTTAGTGTTAATATTTGAAAATGCGAAGCTATCCCCAACTAGAAACAGGGCATTTGCATTATCTATGGAGAATCCTGCAGTCTCTCTGTACTTGTATGAGAGAGAGTTCAGCAGTGACGTTGGCTCCTGGTGCTTCAGTGCCTGGAGCTTAAGAGGATACACTGGGATAACCCACGAGATACAGATTCAGGTAAGTTGATTTTACCTTTGACAGCCCCCCCGATACTGGACCCCCAGCAGTGATGTCACCATCGGGGGTCTTTGCAAATCCTGCAAAATTCCCTGATGGTAAAAGTGCCAATTTAATAGTTCCTTTATTCCAGAAAAGAAATTACACTGTATGCACCTACGTTATAGAAAGTAACCAGCCCTATCACGGTATGCAATGCTTTGTAATTCACCCACAGATTTGGAATTGGAAAATCGCATTGGAAATCCATTGTGTTTTTCCAAAGAAATATGGAACTCATTTGGTTGTAACAAGGTAACTAGGAACCTGAGATAAAGTATCTCCAACATATCTTTACTTTTTTCCAATAACGATATTTTTCTGCACAATTTCATGAGGAACCCAGTATCGTCTATTTGATGTATATAAAATGTTGTATGAAAATGATGCTGGAACTTCTTCCATGGATGCAAATTATGACCACCCAGTGATGGCCTACATACTTCTTATGGCAATAACGATATTTTTCTGCACAATTTCATGAGGAACCCAGTATCGTCTATTTGATGTATATAAAATGTTGTATGAAAATGATGCTGGAACTTCTTCTTCCATGGATGCAAATTATGACCACCCAGTGATGGCCTACATACTTCTTATGGCAATAGCTTCTCTTTTTTTTCTGTATTATTTTGTTGTTCTTTTGTGTTTGTAGGTTCGTAGGTTCATAGGCAGTTACTTTGAACTTGGATAATTTGACAGTTCTAATGTTTGATATACTGACCTCAAATTGTTTGTTATTAGTTTTGTTTGTTGTGGGCCCTGACCTTTTGGCTTGCTCATAGATTATTCTATTCTTTGGAACTAATTCTAGTCATGCAGTCCATCTCTGCCAGATGGTTATTTCTTTCCAATACTACTTCAGTTCTTTTGTATCTCTAAACCCCACCATCTGGGCTGAACCACATATCCTGCCTCAACTTGTATTTTTTTTTTTTAGGTATCTGAATTCTAACGGTCCTTAGTACTTAGATTTAGTCTACATTAGCAGACGTAACAGAGATTTTATTTAGAGAAAAGAACAAATATCAACATGATTACGATCAACATGTCATGCTCAAGAAAATGATGCTTGGGCAAAGATTCACGCTCAGAAAAATTTACTTTTAGTTACCAACCGCACAATTATAGATATTTTATTTATATATTTTATTCAATTATATTGTATTATAACATTTATATCATGCATTCTCGTCATGCATTCCTTATACAAATATGACCTCTTAAATATTTTAATATGCTGACCTGACTGAAAATGTATTTTAAGATTTACATATACTTAAAAAAGGAAATAGCTACATTTATTGAATAAATATTAGAGTTATTACATTTAAATCACATTGTACATTTTCTGAAGAGAGCAGGGAATATGAGAAGGCTTCACCTATTTGCTCAAGTAATTTATACAAACATCAAGCATAAATCACTTTCTCAGCAGGATAGATTGAAAAATAATAGTTTTATTTTTGGTATAACTGTGCCCTACGCTGCTATTTAAGATCCATTGTTTTCACCTACCTCTAAAATATAAATTATTTCTCTATTTCCATAAAAAAGCACCCTTTTAATATACTATTAAGGTTCTGTACGAATTATGATGTCAAAGTTAAAAGACAAAATTCTTTTTTGATTTTTGCAGAAGAAAGGGTAAGTCTCAGGTCAGGAACATTCAATACAATGAGCAATTTAAATTATCCAAGATTTCTTTCAGAACACAGATAATTCATCACCTACATATCTTCAATAATAAGAAAGTAGAATGACATTTACAGCGGAATTTAAATATTTAGGAGTATGACTGAATGATAACTTATCTCTAGGTCATCCTATGCAGTTTTGTAATTGAACAAAGCAGGATGAATCAGAAATTTCAAATACGTTAGAGGTTCTTTCAGAATCAGATTAAAGATACTGTCTTGTTTTTTTTTTTTACAACAGCGCTGCAGTTAATGACAATTTTATCATAAATGTCAAGAGCTTTTGCCTTTTCTATTGGTATTCCAAGGAATTTCTATGAATCTTTATATGTGGAACGTAAACTTCATTACTCTCTTGGTTTTATAACAAAAAATGTTGTGTCTAGGAATACGAGTAAAACAGTACGTTATATACTTAGTAAGATAAAGATGAGTGAAATATAAAAAGAAAATTATTGACAATTTTTTTTAATTCTATAGATGGTAAAAAATAACCCCCCCAAAAAGTGAAAAGATATTTTTGATTTTTTTTTCTTGAAAAAGGATTAAAATATTTTTTTATTCCAAAGACTTATTTTTCACTGAATCGAACATAAATGCATTTACATTATTAATGCAATTAATTAACATATTTTTTATTATTGTATTCTGAAATCCATTCAAGCCTGTTTTCACTTGTAAACTACCCAGGTTATATGGAATTAGGAAGACTTGTATTTGCAATGTGAGTTATAAAACCCAACATAATTCTGATAATGACACGTTAGTGATTGGAATTGGAACATAGTTGTATTATCATCTTTTTAAGAGAGGGGGTCTTTCAGGTGTAATTTGCCCTACTGGGCACTATGGTGAAGGTCCCCTCCTCTCAGTTTGCAGTAAAACATAAAAAAAAAAGGTTTTACTCACCTGGAATTTAATGGCGGGTGAAGCTGCTGGCTCTGAACTTTTGCGCCTCCTCTAACGTCACTGGGGCTGAGCGAGCTACAATCATAGGCTTCTCATACAGAAGCCTGTGATTGGACCATTTTGTCAACTCAGAGTGCATATGAGCCCTCTGGAGAAGAGGTAAGGGATGGGAGAGAATGTAGAGGATGGAGGGTTTTTACAAAAAAATAATGTGAAGTGGAATGCGGGAGGGAATGCAGAGTGGGTGGGAGGGGATAGATTATCACGCCTGTTGACAGCATGCAGTGTGCACTAACATAGAACAGAGTTCTGGGCTGCTAATGTCATGTGTGCTGGGGGTGCAACGTGCCCCCAGCACACAATTACATATATCTCAATATATGTACAGTGTTTCATTGAAGTGGGCGAGGTGTTTAGAGTAACTCTTTAACCCCTTAAGGACCAAACTTCTGGAAAAAAAGGGAATCATGACATGTCACACATGTCATGTGTCCTTAGGGGGTTAAGGGAGTACTATAAGCTTTATAACCACTTTCCTTCTTTGCTGTGGTAACAGTGCAAATAGGGTGGTTGGTTTTAAGCAACATGATAATCCTCACAAATAGTTTGGCACAAACAAGTGATGGACGCTTAATCCAGGGACCATTTGCATCTGAAAATCTACAAGGAGCTGCAGAGGTTATGAGGTTTAGACTGACCATATTGACCATAATTAATATTTATTATTTTGGATCAGGGAATATGTTTTAAACATTCAAACAGAAAAGTCTCAGTTGATACCATTTATACATATGGTATGATAATGATCAATATTCATTTAATAAAAACACCATTTAATTTTTTATATTCTGGGGAGTAGCTTTATCTACTTAAAATCCATATGATTTTTATAGAATCCATTTTTATTTTATAAATTAAGTACAAAATGTAGAAAAACCTACATCAAATATATGCTCAATAGAATACTGGCAAGTTGATAACTATTACCACATGTAGTGACAATCCAATTCAATGTTTGCCTTTTGGAGAGTGATTTTAGACTTCTTGAATTAACTCTTTGACTCCCACCCAATGACCGATACATCAGGGTTATTTATTTTAGGGAAATTAAAACTGAATTTCAAATTTAAGGCCAGGGTAGTCAAATCGACACCATAGCTGAGTTAGAGATGTTTCTAGTGTGGCTATTTTGACCTTAAAGGGACTCTCCAGTGACAGGAAAACATATTCATTTTCCCGGCACTGCAGGACCTTGCAGTGCCCTCCTCCCTCATACTCTCTGTTCCCATGTTGCTGAAGTGGCTAAAACCCATTCAGTGACTTACCTGAATCCAGCACCGATGTCCCTCGGCGCTGGGTCAGGCTCTGACCACGCTCCTCCCCTGCCGACGTTAGCCGGCAGAGGAGACCTAATGTGCATGCCTGGCAATGGCCGCACACTCGCATTAGGCCTCCTCATATGAAAGCAATATTCAATGCTTTCCTATGGGGATTCCGGCAACGCTGGAGGTCGTCATGCTTAGCGTCATGACCTCCAGCGTGATTTAAAACACTTTTCGTGTTCTAAGAACACAAAAGTCCTCCAATGGGCAGAAGTGATCTGGGTGCCTGGAGTGTCCCTTTAAATTTTAAATTATCTTTGTACTCACTTTGAATTCTCACTTTTGCAAATAAAACAAGTAATAACCGAAAAATATTGCCTCAGCACAGGAATTAAAAAAACAAAAAAAACAAAAATTAACAGTGAAGGATTTTAAAGGTCAGTCCAAACACTCACTCAAGATATGTTAGTTTTATGATAACAGGTTTATATCTATTAAGTAACTCATTAGATGAATTTCATATATATGAAGGGATATAGACATTGAAAATAATAGATAAAAAAGGTGCGATGTACCTTTAAAATACTATACGGTGTATATAAAAAGTGCAACACAGTGCAATTGTCAGTGCACTATAAAGTGCTGAAAAACATAGTGCCATATATTATAAAAAATTAGTTAAAATATTGTGCAATAAATAAAAGTGCACTGATTGATAAGTAGGATAAACACTTACTTAGCGGTCCCATAAAATTGGAACTTCATAATATTCTCCCAATGGTATATGGTGGAGCATAACACATAAAAAACAAAAAGAGAAAATATATAGTGTAACTCTGTGGCATATATTATAGTTAAAACAGGTGAATCCAGCAAATTTACAAAGAAAGAGCAGTAAAGGTCTGCTCTAACTTTAATGGCTTGAATCCTTAAATCAGGACTGTAGTGTAGCAGGTAACCAGGACGGCAACTGGATACAAAGAAATTCTTTATTTCCACAAAATGAAAGATCACATATCAGTGATACGGCTCTTTCCCTGATGAAGTTTGGGCTCTTTCACTGGTAAGGTGCAGCTCCCTTTTAAAATACTGAATATTATCACATCATCTGAATTCTCAGCGCCTATTTTGCTTGCTTTATTTTTAGTATATTAAACATACTAGGAGCACTGGGACTGGCTGTGCGATAACAACCACTCCCTAGTCTGGTGATAGCTCATTGCGATTGGTACAGATTCTGGGGATTCCAATCCAGCAAAGGAAATTGATAGGGGAGTATGTTTTCCTTTGTATTCATTAATTTATTTTGTTAAGTGTTAATCACCTTGATAGAGGCACGTGCTTGCTGAAACCAGTCAGTGGAGAATGCATATGTTCAGAATAAACAAATAATGCGTTTGTGAATGAGACAGCTTTCACTGTGATATGTTGAGATAAGAAATTCAATTCAGAGCTTCGCCTCCTAGAGGAAAACGAGACAATCAAGAATGAGCAATCCCCCAAACTGAAGTCATTCGAAAAACTAAACAGCCAATTGGGTGAAAATCTACTTGCAAACATTTTCTCGGGAATTTTGCACAAGCTAAGTTAACAAAAAGCATTTACAGAGTGAAAAATAAGCTAGTGGAGTTGTTGGTGAGAATTTAAAAAATGACATTCTGGATAGGCTTACTCTCGATCCGGAAAAAGCATTTTTCCTGATTTCGTCAGTTTTGCTAATTTAAATGAACTACTTCTGTGTTTTAAATCAGTGGTAGACAACATTCGTCACTCCAGATCTCGTGGACTACATCCCTCCCTGATGCTTTGCCAACATTATGTCGGAAAGAGCATTGTGGGAGATGTAGTCTGTAACATGTGGAGTGCCAAAAGTTGCCTACCCATGCTTTAAAGCAGGCTTCCCCAAACTCCGGCCCTCCAGATGTTGCTGAACTACAACTCCAACTCCATGAATTAAATAGGCTGACAATCATGGGAGTTGTAGTTCAGGTTCAGCATCATCTGTAGGGCTGGAGTTTGGGGAAGCACCCTATAAAGCAAAAAGGACAATATTTTCCTACTTGGTTTCCATGGTTTACCCCGAATATTAAGGTTTGAAGAAGGTCTACCTGACAGACTAATAACAGCTTTTTTCTTGATCCAACAGTGGACACATGTATTTATTTTGGAGCCTTCAAATACTGCATTTCCCCGTGTTCCTTGCATACCATCATACAATAAACAAAAAACCTCTTGCCGTTTCATAGATTTGCAGCAGGGATTCACATATTTGCTTTTCAGAAGCCAGTTAGGCTGCGAGATTACTTATCAGGTTATGCTTTTGAGTTATTTGAAGCCATGATGACACTGAATTAGATTGCTGAGGTACAACCTTTACAATCTGTCACTTTTTTAGATCTTTTATGTTCCATTGATATCATCTTGGAAATTTCAATCACCAGAGAGTGCAATGGCTTTGGAAATTATTGATGTATATAACACAGCTATACATCAAGGCAACAGTGACATTTCTGTGTGAATCTCAGCTTGTGTGGGCATTAAAGGAAATGAAATGGGAGATAAAGCAGACAGAAACGCTTTGCAAAATTATTCTGAAGATAGAACTATTCTATGATTTAAAGGGGAGTTTAATCTCTCTTGAAATGAAACAAGTAACTAAAATAACATATTGAGAAGCTGAAGGTGAAAGAAAGAGAGATACTTTTATAGTGTTTTAATATCTTCGGCAAAACAATGTAATTTATGGTAAACATCCAATAGAGATGTGCAGACACTGAAATTTTTTTTTAACCCGGCTAAATTATTGCACAAAACCCGAGAAGCTGTGCTATTCACGCTGGAAACGCTTGTAAGATTGTGTGGCATTCCAATCTTTTTCTTTGAAAAAAAAAAAGGGAGGAAACCTGATGAATGGGTCTGTGTAAATTGATTATGCTGTGATGAGTTGAAGACTGAGGTATAAGAATAAGGTTTAAAATGGCCTGTTCAGAAAAGTAGCCAACATGGCTGGTTTGTCCTAATGATTTGATGATTTAAAGTTTGCATTTTTCTTATATCTTCCTTTCGGTATATGCTTATATCTTCCTTTCGGTATATGCTATTTTTTAATGTTCGGTTTTACTATAGACACGTATACGTATATTCGGTATATGCTTATATCTTCCTTTCGGTATATGCTTTTTTTATTAATGTTCGGTTTTACTATAGACACGTATACGTATATTCGGTATATGCTTATATCTTCCTTTCGGTATATGCTATTTTTTTAATGTTCGGTTTTACTATAGACACGTATACGTATATTGGGTATATGCTTATATCTTCCTTTCGGTATATGCTATTTTTTAATGTTCGGTTTTACCATAGACACGTACAATAAATCAGGTGAGCACTGGGAATATTGAGATTAATATAAAAAGTCAAATGATCTCATTATCTTTTTATGGCAGACTCCATTCTAAACAGAATGTGATCTGTATAACTTACCTTACTATCAGTATTGGCTGAGAGATTCTAGTGTGTTAGACTTGTGCAGCGCTAAAGACACCCAGACCTCTTCATCTCAATGAAATAGCCTAGGTGCAGTGCCCGTGCCATTCTGGCCCTGCCATGTAGAATGCTGATGTTCTGTAGAAACAACATTGTTTTCATTGCACCTCAGCTGTCTTCCTGACAACCAATGGAGGCGCTTTTGCTGCAATAACCAATAATTAGTTAGATGTGGTCATTCACTGAATTGCTTCTTATGTATTGGCACAGTGTGGTGTTTTTCTGACCATGCACACTAGTCTCCTATCAGAAAGCATTGGATTGGCTGAAATCATCAAGATTGATGATCTCAGCTGAAGAGGCAGGACAAAAGACCAGCATGCTGCAGGATATGAGGCAAGTAACAAGTTAGGATAACACTATAGCACTAGGAATACATAATCTAGCACTCAATGAGATGGACTCCTGTGCATGAGATTCATCTTATACGGAATACTGTCTGATAAAGGTGAAGGTCTGGCAGACTCACCTTGCTGCTAGAATTGGCCAATGCACACCTTAGACTGTCAGCTTTACTTTACTGTCAATACTTATAAAGCCTCTGGTCTATTCGATATCCTCATTGCCATTTCTGACTGAAATTGAGTCTGGCCGGTAAGACTCAACTTACTTTGCCATTTATGACTGATAGAGAGTCCAGTCGGTGAGACTCTGCTTACTGCCATAAGCCATTCTATGGTTTCATCCCATCAAATTGAAACCTGAAAGTTGTATAAATAGGTAATCCCAAAATAATGTGACAACAATGCCTCATGTAAAAGGCAACTGCTCCCCTAGTATACTAACCAAAAATAGATAGAAATAATTTTTTATTGATTTTTGTAGAAACAGAAAAGTCAGCATCATAACAGAATCGGAATTGTTTACAAAAGTTATTGAGATATCTGACATCACAAAAGTAACAAGTCGAAAAGTGACAGTATAACCGAGAAAAAAACACTGTAACATACCACATCAATTTTACAATAAACAAGAATCGGTTTCTGGCATAGTTTTGACGTAGTTTCATACAAATAGTTTGTGTAGATTTTGGTAGGTACCTCTCCCATCAGGCAATTTGGGTTGGTAGGTCTGCAGGAATTAATGCTAAAACCTCTTGAACCACGGAACACCTACTCCATGCGTCCGCTCACTTTCTTGAGTAGCCACTCTCCCACAATATTCTTTTTTTCCATCAATCATCTCTGTTTTTGGTGCCACGAGCAGAACTCCAAATCATGAAACAAAACTATTCATCCATTGCCCATTTTCTTTGCTTTGTGATTTGTCCATATAAGTTTTTTGAAACTTAACTGAAGGAAAGATGCTTACTCTTCATTTGATTTCTATGGAAGATCTTATTACGTGTGCCAAATACAGTAAGCCTTGTCCATTAGTAAAGTTATAATGGTTAGTCCTAGTGCTTTTCACAGAAAATAATCTTTGATTTCATTAAAGAGCAGAAGAGTGTTAACCTAGTTTCAGACAAAAGGACGTTTGATAACACAAAACAAATCCACTAGGTTTCAGTAAGGATGAAGAGCTGATCCCTGATCATGAGGTGCCTCATGATGAAACAGACTTTGTGACTGATTCATTTTTTTTCACAACTGGAGCTAGCAAAGGCTTTCTCATAGAGATCTGAGAGAGACTCACAGAATATGTGTTAATTGGATAGGTATATTTCATATACACTAATACATATAGGATTACAACATATGCTTAAGCATTATCGTTATTGCAACAAACTAAGCATAATCTTTATTGCAACAAACTAAGTACATTTTATTTTATATTTTATATTTGAGTGTATGCAAATATAAAAAAAAACACATTGATACCAATGTGGCTTAGTAGAGAGACAAACAAGAGATTAAAAATAAGAAAAGGGCATTTAAAGCATTTAAATCGGACAAATCAGAGGCTTCCTATATAACATATAAGGAAGCCAATAATGCTTGCAAAAAGGCAATTAAAGTGGCTAAACTAGAAAATGAGATAGCCAAAGAATGCAAAACCAATCCCATTTTTTTTTTCAAGTACATCAATTCTAAAAAAAAAAAAAAACAAAGAATGAAAGTGTAGGTACACTGGAAACAGAGATGGGTCTGTTAGTTAATGAAGGAAAAGGAAAGGCAGAATTTTTATATAACTATTTTTCTTCAGTATATATTAATGAGGATCCTATAGCAAGAGATATGCAAATGATTGCTGCAAAAAAACTTGCAGATAACTTGCGATTGGATGACTCGAGACAAGGTGCTACAGCAGTTAAAGAAAATTAATGTTCATAACGCTCTGGGGCCTGATGGTATTCACCTACGAGTACTTAAGGAGCTAAGTGGGGAAATAAGTGAACCTCTGTATTTAATTTTTCAACATTCTTTTGTTTCAGGTATTGTACCGGAGGATTGGAGGAAGGCAGATGTTGTTTCTATGTTTAAAAAGGGTTCAAAATCCTTGCCTGGAAATTATAGACCTGTGAGCTTAACTTCTGTGACTGGGAAAATATTTGAAGGGCTATTAAGGGATATTAGTCAGGAATTAATTGCAATTAGCAATAATCAGCATGGTTTTATGAAACATAGGTCATATCAAACTAACCTAATTGCATTCTACGAGGAAGTAAGTAGAAGTATAGATTAGGGTGTTGCACTGGATGTGATCTACTTGGATTTTTCCAAGGCATTTGATACGGTTCCTCACAAAAGAACCCCTCAAGTGTTGAGAAGTATTTACAGATGATACAGTGCAAGCAAGTGTGATCCCTTATAGGATGTCTACAAGCCCAGGTGTATATGTGTGTATACTTATAGCCTTTTACACTGTACAGTTGATATCTGTAGTTAAGGAGACAAAAGTAGGGCGGAGGGAACAAAGAAAGCACTCCTAGTGCAATACAATTATTAAAATTTAAGCTATGATAAACTGTCTCTTTAAGAATGCAACTCACAAATGTAGAGTGGTATGAGCCCCACTCTAAGCTATCTCACGCAGGGAGGATCAGCCCCCTGGGTACGTGGGATCTGATAAATGCTCCTGCGACTCCAGTGTCAGGAAAAAAACATTTATTAAAAATAAAAACAACTGATAGTCAAATAGTAAAAAGCACAGTCCAGCTGCGGCTCACCACACCATGGGGAGTTTGATAACAGTTCAGTGTAATCTCTCTCCTTCTGGGGCTGGTCCTGCTGGCTGGTCTGTGTATTCACTTCACTTCCTTGTATCCTGATCACCAGGTCACATGACACGTTTCGCCCCGCCTCTTGGGGCTTTCTCAAATGAGCAATATCTCTTCCCACTGGAGATCCTCTTTTATTTAGAAGTCCCAAAGCCATGATCCAATTCTGTTCATACACAAGTTATATCTAAATCTGTATGCATGATGATTTTTTTTACATTGGATATTGAAATTTTTAAATGCTGTTTTTTTTTTGGGGGGGGGGGGGTTTAACCCCTTAAGGACCAAACTTCTGGAATAAAAGGGAATCATGACATGTCACACATGTCATGTGTCCTTAAGGGGTTAAACAAACACAGATTTTTTTTTTAAACAAACACAGATTGTGAATAAATGTGTTATTTGGATTTTAAGTAATTATGGACAATGTGTGCAACTTTGGAAAGCTACAAGCCAATTGGATAATGGCTTTGGGACTTCTAAATAAAATGTTGTCTTTGAGAGTGTATGGTAGCCCAGAAATTATAATTGCCCCCATGATGGCAACCCAAGGTATTGCAAATTGGGTATGTTCAGCATTTTTTAGTATTCACTTAGTCACAAACACTGGCCAAAGTTAGCGTTCCTAATTGTTTTTTGCATTTTTAACAAACAAACAAATATAAATGCTATCTTTGGCCTGTGTTTGTACATAATAACATAAATAATTACATAAATATGCACGTAGAGTTTATATATATATATATATATATATATATATATATATATATATATTTGAAGTCTACGCGTATATTTATTAAATTATTTATGTAATTATGTATATGGACATATGTATATTTCGTATTATTTGTATTTATTTATATATACATAGATATATTAAAAATTGTCAAGTGTATTTTGAGATATATATATATATATTAATATCAAAATACAGTTAGAATACAATTACATATATCTATATATATATAATTTTTTTAAAAAATTATTATTTTTACATTTTTCAATTTATTTTTAAATAATTATTAATGATTACTTATTACTAATTTGCCTTGCAAAGGGGGGACTGTCTGGGCTGTCAGACAGTCCACCTACAATGAGAGGAATGACGATCGCCGGCGGGGGAATGGTGGCGATCTGGTAAGTAATTAGGAATGCCACGGATGTACTAGGTTTTTGTCGGATGTACCTAGTACTTTCACGGTTGAGAAGTGGTTAAATGCGTTTTTTTTTATTTTTAATCTCCTGGTTTGCATTCCCACTAAGCCACATGGTTTCAATCTGCTACTTTTATATGTTTTTAATATTTGTTTAAAGATATTTAATTTATCTTCAGTGTTTTTTTTCACAAAAGGGATTATGCCAGTCTATATGTTGTGAAGCTGCCGTTATCTTATTGAAATTGTTATTTTTAAAATTATGCCAATTTACATTGCTTTTTTGAGTTGATTTTAAAATAAACCAAATTATGATCACTATTTCTCAAGTGCTCCCCTACTTGAATGCTGTTCAAAAGATTAACATTGTTTTTTTTTAACCAGATCCAGACAAGCATGCTTTCTAGTTCGTGCTTGAAACAATTGTGACATGAAGGTTTCATTTAACATGTTCAAAAACCTGATTTTTCTTGCTGAACTACTAGTCCTTCAATCCCAATTTATGTCCAGGTAATTAAAATCTCCACTAATTAACATCTTACCCAGATGTGCAGATTTCCTAATTTGCTCTAACAGCTGTTCTTCTTCATCAATATTAACATTAGGTAATTTGCGAAATATCTCAACCAATAATTGATTCCCCTTGTTTTGCCCCAAGCAGATATCTACCCATAAAGCTTCCACATTTTCCTCGTCACATTCCACTTCCTTAAGATTTGGATTTAACTTATGATTGACATACAAACACACCCCACCACTTTTCCAGTTTTTTTCTGTCCTTCCTAAATAATGTGTAACCATTAAAGTTTACTGACCAGTCAGGTGTCTCATCCTACCATGTTTGTGTTATGCATATTATGTCATATTGCTTAGTATATGCTATTGCCTCTAGTTCCCACATTTTGTTATTCAGGCTCCTCATATTATAAGCATACATTTAATATTATGTCCCTCACCACCAAACTTCTAGTCATCCTATCCCACAGCACAGCAGACCCTCTTTTGTTTAGGTGCAATCCATCACAGCTATGAAGATTGTACCCAAGCACAAAATATACCCAGTGTTTTTAAAAAGCTAAACTACCACTTCCTACACCATGACTCTTTAGCCATACATTAGCCTACCTAATCTCCAATTGCCTTTCTACTGTACCGTGCGCCCGGGGTAATATTTCTGAAAATACTACCTTGGAAGTCCTTTTCTTCAGTGTACTTCTAAATTCTCTGAAGTCATTCTTTAGGACCTTTCATTTTACTCTGACATTGGTACCATTATGGACCATGACAGCTGGGTCATCCCCAGGCCCTCCCAATCATCTATCCCCTCTGTACGCAACATGCAGTGCCACTGCAATCGAGTGACCACAAACTATCCAGTAGAGATGATCGGAGCAGATTACCCTATCTACTATCTTAATAACAGAATCTCCTACCACCACAACCTGTCTAGTCTTTCTTACATTCTCAACCTCACCCGTATGAGAGGGGCTGTTCCCTCAGCTGCTAGAAGGAACGACTTCGTCCAGTACAGCTACTCCTGAGCTGATGCTCCCAATGTATTCACTCAAACATATCAACTCGACTGTTAGGTCGCACAAAGTCAGGACAATGTGTAGTAAATGTAAGTGTTTAGTGGATGAATGCATGTGTTTGAGAATGTATGTATCTATATTGGAAAGCATTTGTGTATTCAGTAAAGTATATATGTTTAATGCAGACTTGTTTAAGAGATTATATGAATACTTAATTAAAATTAATGGTAAATATACCCTAAAGCGTACATTTAAAGAAACACTATAGTGTTAGAAGAACAAATTTATATTCCTAACGTTATAGTGTTTCAGTCTCTAGTATTTGTCAGATCCCCACCCCCGGTTGCTAAATAATAAAAAAATAAAAGATTTACATACCTTTTTCAACACCTCTCCTTCTTCAGCAATGCCACTTAGGAGGCATGGCGTCCTATGTCGATGATCCAATCCAATGCTTCTCCTTGGATTGGACCATTGAATCAATGTTTTTTTATAGGGTTTCTGCTGGCAGGCATGCACACATCTGAGTTGCCTGCATTGAATGCAGATGACATAAGATGTCTTCATGAAAAACGTGAAGACGATGAATGTCAAAAAGCCAGGTTTTACTTGGTTACTAACAATGAGACCCCATCTAGTGGTTTTCTGAAAGACAGTTTAGCCCTAGAAAGAAAGCACTGTGGTTTCTCTGAAACTGCTGTATTTTTCTTCATGGGGCTAAAATGACATGGGGCACGGGGCATTAAAGTGAAGTAGTCTGGATACCTATAGTATCCCTTTAAGTCCTTTCCAGCACTCAGAAATTGTTAAAAACTTTTTAACAACTCAATGTGAACACAGATTGGAAAAGACTTCTGCCTGCTGTCATTGCTGTGTATACATGGGCTTGATTTTGTGTCCAACTTCAAGAAAAAATAAGAGAAACACACCAAATCACAAAGAAAGAACGGAGTACTTTAATGGAAGGACCAGGAAATAAGTGTTTATTAGTGATCACTACCATTTACCGCCGCATGCATCAATCTTGCATGCAGTAACCTTTCTTAACAGGAGGTGTAAAGCCAGCATGCATTCTGTTCCCACTGCTTGTCATAACATCAAATCATTAGGACATATGTAGTTGCTAACCAGAAATAGAGAAATTTCAAAACAAAGATATCTGTATATTTCCATTTTAGATTCTTGTGATCGATGTATTACTGTGATATCACAATCTAAAGATTTGTTTTCAAGCTTGTAGGTACATTTTTGGGACTTTAAAATATCAATAGGTTTCTTTAGCCTAACCCTGCTTTTAAAGTCACATCAGCCTCCACTGATTCCAGCAAACACTTAGAATTGTACATTTTGTAGACTGGACAAGAAGGTTTTTTAGTATCACTCCAATGGCCATCCAAGTGTAAGCTCTCATGCCATGTTAATATTAAAAATTTCAAAGCTCTTAGGTGAGTCCTACACTAACAATTCACCTTGCTTTTTTTAACCTAAAGGTAAAATCACTAATGAGACAGAGAAGGGTATTTTTCTAAACCCTACACACTTATTAACCCTTAGAAGGGAGCATAGGCGGTGGGTGTGCATAGGGATTTGCGTTGTATTTGGGGTAGTGGGCAAGTAACTTTTTACTAGACATGTGCATTTGTTTTTGTATGAACAAAAGTCCTACATAAGAAAAAGAAACTAAATGAAAGGGCAAATGCCGAATGCATTGCCTATTCATTTAGGTTCTTTTGTTTATTGCACACACTGCTCATGCGCAAAAAAAAACACAAGGAGGGAACTGACAGCCCTAACAGCTCCTTCCTTGTAATAAACAAACAACCATTCAACCTCCCCCCCTGCATTAACCTATGGGGGTCACTGTGACCCCCATATAAAAAAAGGGAGGTTAAATCCTCCCGCATCTCCCTACTTACAGGGGGGGTGTTAAATGGTTAATGTTACATGGAGGGAACTGGTAGTGCTGCTGGCTCCCTCCTTGCTTTTTTTTTGTGTGCAAGTGCAATGCTGCTTTCATCCAAATGGATGAAAACTAATTATTTTTAACGAATGTTTTGTGGACGAAATTCGGGATTGACAAATTAAATTTTGTATTTAGAATTAAATCATTTGTACGAACGAAAATGTTACTAGTGCACATGTCTACATTGATTTTTATTGTATGTATTGGGGCTGATGTGTACTAGAGTCATTGCTGCCACCCAGGAATAGAGTTTGGTTGCTGGGCTTACTTTTGTATATTTGTATTTGCTTTTGTATTACACATTCATGTTACAGTGCTGCCGCCCACCACATGTGTGTCCTACTAGGGGTTAATAAGTATGTAGGAGTTTAGAAAAATACCTGTCTCAGTCTGATTAGAGATTTGATATTTAAACTAAAAGAAGCAAGGTGAATTGTTAGTGTAGGATTCACATAAGAAGTTTTGCCTTGACATAGCAGGTGAGCAAGCACTTGAATGACCATTGGAGTAATACTAAAAAAAATCAGTTATTGTAATGTGCATATGGATTTGGGATAGTATGTATGTAATGTTTTTTTTCTTTGGTTTTTATTGTATGTATTGGGGCTGATGAGTACTATATGTATATATATATATATATATATATATATATATATATATATATATAAACAAATTCGAAGTCTGGCACTCTACCTTACTTGCTTTTCTTATTCAAAAAAATGCCTTGGTGCTGCAGAGCGTTGTTATGTAGAAAATAAAGATTCAGAGCACTCCAAAGGGCTTAGTGAAAAAAATACTTTATCTGTGTAGAAAGATCGACGTTTCGACCCGCAGGTCTTTATCAAGATAACATAACATACAAACAAGTGTTCTTAAATACCCATAGTAATTAGCAGGAAATTACTTACCCCAGTGTGACCGTGGTGCCCCATCACCATGTGTAACCGATGTGTAATGATTAAGATGTAGCGTGTAGCGTGCGTAGCCCAGTGATACCGTAAGCGGTGTGTATCCAATGAAAATTGTGAAAAGGTATCATATGTATGATGACGATCGTTGCGGGCGCATGCGTAAAAGCGTGAGGCATAGAGAGTCGCGCCGTGATGACGTAGATTGTATGTGTCCAATGGAGAATGCGAGGAGAGTGTTGTGTGTCTATGACAACCACCTTTTACGTGCACATGCGTGGAACAGTAAAACACGAAACAATTAAAATCAAAGTAGAGGAAGACATTCTAACAGTTATTAATAAATAAACGCGTAGATACAGAAGTTATTGAATAGTCTAAATTTAGACCACAAATGTATATCTAATAAGTTAGCGTGGCATATACGCCACTACTGAAAGTTATGGAATAGCGTCCTGTAGCCATGGGAACCAATTTGACGTGTGTCTGCATACAGAGTTGAGTGAATCTCAGAGGGATCTAGAGAAGTGTGATGTGTATAGAATATATACAAGAGATGTATGATCCAAGGTTGATCATAGATATGTGTAAGGGATGTGATAAGTCTAATGAGTGTGACCTAGTGAATATGGTAAAGATCTTAAAGGGGCAAGAAGGGGGAAAAGAACATATGTGAAATATAACGTGTATGGGGACCTAACCAGTGTGAAGCATAAAAACATAAGCAATATAGGTGAAAGAGGACTCCCATTAAGTGATCCCGGAGAGGGAAAAAAATATATACAGGGTGACTAGTGATAGTGGGTGTATATACATATGTACAGGGTGTGGAGGTCTCGATCCCCTGGGTGTAAACCATCTATAAAAAGTACATTATGTAGCATACAGGTATAGGCTATAGATCGAAATGTAGCTCTATGTATATCATGAGGATGAGCATGAAATAGAAAAAATGATAAGGCAAAAAATAATAAAAAATAGAGATTATTCTTTCTTATTTTTCCTATGGCTAGATAGGAGAGACACCATTTAGCGATTGTCCAGAAAAGAATGAAATGAGATATATTCGTTGAGGCCTCTGGGATGAACTGTGTCCAGGGTTTTTATCCAGTATGTTTCACGTTGGAGCAGACTTTTGGAACGATCGCCACCTCTGGACAGTGGGGGGATATGGTCGATGGCGATGAATTTCAACGTCGGGAGTCGATGGTTAGCTTCAAGGAAGTGTTTGGCCACCGGTTTCTCCGTTTTGCCGTCTCTAAATGCAGTCATAATGCCAGAGCGGTGTCCCCTCATTCTGTCTCGTAATGTGAGGTCCGTCTTCCCCACGTAGTAGAGGCCACAGGGGCATGAGATTAAGTAAACAACGTGATCCGTCAGGCAAGTGATGTGGTGTCTGATAAGGTATCGTTTACCTGAGTGGGGGTGGACGAATGATGGTCCTGCAAGCATGTGTCCACATGTGACACAATTGGTGCATTTAAAGCAGCCCATCCTCGTGTGTCCTTTTTTGGTCTCGTATTGGTTGGTGTAATCACTTTTAACCAAAATGTCCCTCAAATTGCGGTTGCGTCTGAAGGCAATCCGGGGAGGGTGAGAAAATTTAGGATGTAGTGTAGGGTCTGCGGCCAGTAAGTCCCATCTATTTCGAATAACCTTGGCGATCCGATCGCTGGCTGTATGGTATAAAAATGGTAATGTAATAGTTGCGGGAACTTGTAGGTCTGTGCCAGTTTGTGGCAGAGATTGATGGAAGATCTCAGTGGCTCTCTGTAATGACCGTTTAAGTGTGTGGGGCGAGTACCCCCTCTGTAGAAAAGCTTGTCGCATGGTTTCCATTTGATGTTTGATGTTCTCTGGATCTGAATTGTTCCGTAGTACCCTAAGGAACTGGGAGATCGGAAGGGATCTCTTAAGTGCACTTGGATGGAAACTAGTGGCGTGTAACACTGTATTGCGGTCAGACGTTTTTTTGTATAAAGTATATCCAATGGAGTTTTGTGTTCGGTAGAGCTCAACGTCAAGAAATTGGATCCTGTTGGTGTCACTACAGTGACTTAGGCGTACAGGAGAATCTATGTTGTTAAGGTCTTGAATCATGCTGTCGAAAGATAAGGAGGAGCCTGACCACAATATAAGAATGTCGTCCACATATCTAAAGTAAGATATGATGTTAGATTGGTAATTTGACAAAATGTGCTGTTGCTCATAGGCATACATATAGCTGTTGGCGTAATTGGGCGCTATGGCCGATCCCATGGCTGTTCCTGTTTGTTGAACATAAAAATATTTCTCGAACCGAAAGTAGTTATTGGTCAGGGTAAATTCTAGACATTCCAAAAGATATTCGATAGGGGGCCCCTGGTATTGATCTGAATGGATCAGAATTTGTCTCATGGCCTCTAAACCCTCTGGGTGAGGTATTATGGTGTAGAGATTTTTAACGTCTACGGTAGCCAAAATAATAGGTCCATCCGGAAGAGAAATTAGGTCAAGGTGGGTGAGGAGATCCTGTGTGTTTTTGAGACACGTAGGTATGAGTAAAGAAGGTGTTTTGCAATGGTGATCAATGAACTTCGCCAATGGTTCTAATATGCCACGTCTGGCAGAAACAATGGGTCGGCCAGGGGGGTTGTTGGGGTCCTTGTGGACCTTAGGTAAGGTGTATAACACCGGAATGTTAGGATGTGGGTCTATCAGGAATTTGGCGGTCTGTTCATCGATCCATCCGGCTTCCATACCCCTGGTGACCAATAATTGTAGTTTACTCATAATATTGTTGGTTGGGTCAAACGTTATCCGTTGGTAGGTGGTTTGATCAGATAATTGTCTGAGTATCTCTGTGCGATATGCTGTGTAGTTCTGTATGACAATGGAGCCACCCTTGTCGGCCGGTCTGATGGTAATGTTGGTATCGCCTGCAAGGTCTTTGAGGGCTTTGTATTCCATACGTGTGAGATTGGGCGAGGTAAGTTTAGGCTCCGAGAAGATGTGATGTATATCGTTTCTAACCAGATTGGAAAATGTTTTGATAGACGGATGTAGAGTCTTAGGTTCCCATATGCTTTTAAGTCGAAAGTGGTGTTTGGATGGAGGATGATTGTCATGTTTGAAAGTTTGTAGGTTGAGAGTTCGTTCCATCTTATATAGGTCAACATCTGTTTTAAATGTGTCAATCTTAGGAGTGGGGACAAAGATAAGTCCTTTAGAAAGTACCTTGATATGATCTGAGTTCAGCGTTTTGGACGAAAGATTGAAAATGGGGGTCAAATCTTTCTGCTCGATCGAGTGCCTGTATATCTTGCCCCTCTGTCCTCGTCTCGTGTTTTTGGGTCTCTTAATTCTTTTCCCCTTCTTGTGTTGAATCCAGGTGGATCGTTGGTATGTCGGTCCTGAGGAAAAAAAGGTGGACGAGTAGATTGTCTAGGCTGTGTGCCATATGTATCTTGAGATATACCTGCCCCCTCAGTTTCTGAGGTAGATTCAGCTGAGCTCGTGTCTATCGATAGAAATTGTGGTTTGCGAACCTTCTGTTTATATTTAGAAAAGTTGGGTCTGCGTCTCTCCCCACATAACCAGTGATACACCTGGTGGTGTGTATAATCAAAGTTAACCTGTTCGACTTTTTGTTTTTTAAACCTGATAAGGTCATTTCTGTATCTGGTGATCTCATCCTGGAGTTTAACCATATATTGGGTAGAGGTGGCCGCCGTCAGAGTGGATGTGTGTGCCATCTCAAATTTATTGATGGAATCTTTGGTAAAGATTAATTCATTTCTGACCTCTTCTACAACAATAAGCATCCAATCTAAGGAGCATTTGTTGGCAATCCCAAGCCATTTCTTACAGAATTCTGGATTTTGGCGTCCGATGGTAGGTGAATTACGGACCCTGAAGCCACGAGGAATGCGCTTAGCACGAAAATAATCAGAAATGAAGACGCCATGTAGGTCTAGGTCTGTCTCTCGTCTTTTTAGTTTAGTGAGGTCGTTGTACAGATCTCTAATCGAGTCTGTATGTGTCAACTCCGTGGTGGTATTTGGCCATAGTATTTGTTCTGCATCTTGTTGATTAAGTTGTAGCGTTTCTGCTGTTTCAGAAAGGGCTCCAGCCCTTAGTAAAAAGTCTTCCATATGTTGAAAGGTAAAGAGAGGGCAGGGTCGGTAATGTGGTCACTGAGGATATAAATAGCCTAGGAAAAAATTGTAAATCGAACTGAGCAACAGTTCCAGTGGAGGTGCACAGATAGTGTATCGCCATACACTGTAATATATAAACAAATTCGAAGTCTGGCACTCTACCTTACTTGCTTTTCTTATTCAAAAAAATGCCTTGGTGCTGCAGAGCGTTGTTATGTAGAAAATAAAGATTCAGAGCACTCCAAAGGGCTTAGTGAAAAAAATACTTTATCTGTGTAGAAAGATCGACGTTTCGACCCGCAGGTCTTTATCAAGATAACATAACATACAAACAAGTGTTCTTAAATACCCATAGTAATTAGCAGGAAATTACTTACCCCAGTGTGACCGTGGTGCCCCATCACCATGTGTAACCGATGTGTAATGATTAAGATGTAGCGTGTAGCGTGCGTAGCCCAGTGATACCGTAAGCGGTGTGTATCCAATGAAAATTGTGAAAAGGTATCATATGTATGATGACGATCGTTGCGGGCGCATGCGTAAAAGCGTGAGGCATAGAGAGTCGCGCCGTGATGACGTAGATTGTATGTGTCCAATGGAGAATGCGAGGAGAGTGTTGTGTGTCTATGACAACCATACATATGATACCTTTTCACAATTTTCATTGGATACACACCGCTTACGGTATCACTGGGCTACGCACGCTACACGCTACATCTTAATCATTACACATCGGTTACACATGGTGATGGGGCACCACGGTCACACTGGGGTAAGTAATTTCCTGCTAATTACTATGGGTATTTAAGAACACTTGTTTGTATGTTATGTTATCTTGATAAAGACCTGCGGGTCGAAACGTCGATCTTTCTACACAGATAAAGTATTTTTTTCACTAAGCCCTTTGGAGTGCTCTGAATCTTTATTTTCTATATATATATATATATATATATATATATATATATATATATATATATATATAAACAACACAATTTCTGGCACTCTTCCCAAACAAAATAAATCTAAATAGCAACTACCAGGTGCTTCTCTGTGCAAAAGTATAAACAGAACAAAAATGAGAGCACTCCATGGATTTAGTGAATCAAAAAAATATATTAAATAACACGCATGTAAATCAACGTTTCGACCGTCTAGCTGTCTTTATCAATATCTTGATAAAGACCGCTAGACGGTCGAAACGTTGATTTACATGCGTGTTATTTAATATATTTTTTTGATTCACTAAATCCATGGAGTGCTCTCATTTTTGTTCTATATATATATATATCGTCATTGCTGCTGCCCAGGTGTAGTGGGAGTTTGAGCGCAGGGCTTAAATTTGTATATTTGGGCAAGAAGGTGCAATTTCTAGCTCAGCCACAAAGATGGTAATTTTTACCATGTAGTATGAAAACTAGGTGTTACTTAGTGTTTGGCTCCTATTAATCCATGTGGTATGCATTAAAAACTTAATTAAGGATAACCATTTTATGAATTATATGCTTGTCAGTAGCTGATTCATACAATATTACATATCAATAAATGTGTAGTTTCTTTAATTTACATACGTCCAAAAGTTTGTTCCTTGGTGTTCTGCACATGGGCTGCCTAAGGTGAGGACAATTAGAGAAACTATAAGTCAGCCATCCATTTGTGGGGTGGACCTAAACCTCTACCAGGTGTGCCACATCCATTTCTGCTGACCCTTGGTGTCCAACCCGCTATCCTGGAGCCATACATCCCACTATTGAAAGTGGGATCACATCACACTATTTTCTCAAGTAAGCAAGCTCTGTGGCTGGTGCTCCATTGGCAGTAGCTCTGGAAGCTGTTTAAACTTATGGAATGCATTTTGACTTTTTGGGGTAGTCAAATCAGACTTTCATCTACAAAGTGGCTGCGACGGGAGGCTGCAGTCCGCTCGCGGCACTCACCCTCCAGCCGTCCGCGGTCCCCTTCCTGCCATGCGCTCGGCGGGCGGCATCCTCCCAGCCACGGATGCCGCCCACGTCTTCCTCCATATCCCCCAGTGGCAGCATGCATGACGCTGCATGCTGGGAGACCGCCCATTTTCATAAACGCCGGGGTCAGCCACCTGACCCGGCGTTAAAGGCACAGTGCCTCAATCACAGTGGGAGGTCTAGATATCTCCCACGTGTGATTGTTAATTCTGATTGGAAATTATCCAATCAGAATTAATCAATATGTTTAAATACTTACCTTTCCTGTCTGTCCCTGCCCTGTTGTGGTCTTTGCTTGCTAGTATTGCTACTGAAACTTGTGCTTCTGGTTACGTACTCTCTGGCTCGTTTATCTGACTTTGTGACTTTCTCCTACCCTTTGACCTCGGCTTGTTTCTCGTTATTCCGTCTTCTGGTTCCCCTTACTCGGCTTATCTCCTGACTATTCTTTGTGTGCTTAGCCCGGCCACTCTAAGGTCCGGTACAGCGCCTTTTCAGTGTGTGTGTTAGCGTGTTTGGTTCCCCGAATCGTGACAGTGGCACCGCGTCTTCTAAACTTTTCATGAGTATTCAATTTTTCTTGAAAAACTCATACATACAAAACAAGCTTTGTCTCATGTATATTGCAATTTTCAGGCAAAATGTTTCAATGAGCAGCTGCAAGAAAAATACCACGATCTCCATATACTTTTGTTTTGTAGAAGAAGTCGCCAAGAGCTGTAGGCCTGGATGGAGAAGATGGCACTAATGGCAGTTTAGAGGTTTAGATCAGTATATCTACTTTCATTCTATTTGCACAGGTGCCAAATTGCAAGGAGGCATGTCATATTGGGTGGTCCTTACAAGAAATACAAAGATTCCATCAGGATAAAAATGTCACTTCAAGAGATTGATCATGTGAGTACAACTGTACTGTACCATCTATTACCAAGAAAAACTGCAACCTTGCAAATCCTAAATAATAATCTTGTTTAGATAATTTGACATTATTATTATAACATTTAATGAGGATTCAATTGTTCACAGATATGATTACCCAGCATTATTTGTCCCTTGTTACAAGTTTGCTAGCACATGGTATATTCAGACATGTTTTGTGTTAGCGAACATTTAGTTGTTTCATGCTTCTTGAAGGATGACTAAATTTGCCTGAATCTGTCACTTTGTTACACGCCTTGATAACTCTGAAAAGGCCAACAAGACAGCTCTTTGGAATGAACAGAGATTTCCTCTGGTCTCTTTTTGTTTATTGCCTGCATAATGCGAAGAAGCCTCTCCCCTGTGACTGTTATAAAATACCAAACTCCTACAAGATATCTGTTTCGATAACCTTACGCTATTGCATTCTTTATTCTGAAATGTATTCAATCTATCCAAAGAAAATATGTGAAACTGGGATATGTCTGCCCGAAGTTGTGTGTTTAATGAAACAGATTTGAATATTCATATTCTATAGGTTTCTGTAGGTTACAATCTTTCAATTGTGGCACGTACGTTTTTTCTTTCAGTGATCCATTCTTCAGTGGGGTAACTGGAGGAGATCTTGTAGTCTGGTCCAAGAGGCATGGGTGATCTTTCCCCAAATAGTCCAGGGAAATAAATGTCTGCTTTCAGATTATATATCATATTCTAGAACAGGGGTAGGCAACCTTCGGCACTCCAGATGTTGTGGACTACATACCCCATCATGCTCTTACACCCATAATGCTGGCAAAGCATCCTGGGAGGTGTAGTCCAAAACATCTGCAGTGCCGAAGGTTGCCTATGCCTGATCTAGAATACAATGACTTCACCCTTTCCGCATCTAAACAATATCAAGGAGAAGGGACGGATCACTGTAGGGGTCGTGCTGAGATAGCTCCTTAACTCTGGTTACCTTAATGAAACAAAAATGATGTGCTGAGTTGTAAGGATGTGTAAAGCATGCAATTGCAATGGCGATCTGAAAATATCTCTTTATATCTCACTAACTTGCACTGTAAATTATGTTGATTAAATTAAATATAAATGTACCATATTTTGAAATGATCATTATTAATGCATATTGGACGGCTGCAGATGTATGTATTCGTTTATCAAAATTCTGTGTAGAAATATTCATGTGTTTTTATATTTACTTTGTCATTATTACCTCCGTCGAAAAATAAATAAATCAATTTAACGGTAGATAATTTGTCTTCATCTGCATTGTGTTTATTTTCCATATAAATGTTCATAATGTATCATGGTTTATATTAGTTATTTATATAAAGCCCGTTTTTGCAATACTTGTCAATATTAAACAGCATTTACATACAATACAATCATACATTTACAGAAGTAAAAAGAATATACAAATATGGATTTTTTTTCTTAACTGAGCACTGAATGCCTTCCTAACTGACTGCCACAATTATAGAGAGATCAAAAACTGCCAAAAACTCTCAAATGATACAAATGAATTCTGAAATATATATCATCACTTTCACTTTCCAAATAGTAGTGTTCTATCCCCCTCTAGTGGCATTTTAAAAGAATGCTATCAAAACGGTTTGCTCAAGTATCAAATGTATTTTGGGAGTATATGTTTTAAAAAGTTTAAGGAAATTGCGAGCCTTGGCCTGGTCATCATGTTGACCGTATGCATGAACCAAAGCTGCAAAAAGACATTTGGTAAGAAAATGTCTTAACAATACATTTAGGAATTATTTGAGGTCAAAGAGAATGTAGACCTCAGGCACGTGTGAATATGGATGAATAAAAAAATACAATTATGTTTCTCATTTTTTCTAATTTAAATGGGCTTCTCAATATTGTTTTCTGCATTGATTTGCCTTCAGCAGTGAATCTACAGAGTATACGATATGTCTCCTTATTTTAGTGGCAGTACCCTTGCTCGTACCAGAATGCTCATCACAAATTAATGAAAAGGTAGAATCAAAATGTGAACTTAAAAAATATTTTGATAGAAAAACACTTATTTGTATTTCATTTATTACTGCCATTTTTCAAATGTATTGTATAGCTCTACAGAGTAAGTGGTAACATTAATAAAAAAAAAATAATAAATTAGAAGCGATACCATAGCAGCTATTGCAATGTGTTAAAAAGTGAAACAAAAGTGACCACTTCTATAACCAACGGTGGGGATTAAAGGTCTAGTGTACTCTAAAGTAATGATAATGGTGCAGGTATATCACAATTAAAGTTGTATTATATCAATTAAAACGTAATTATTTACAGATTTCAAGTTATTAGTTGATCCTCATTGTCAGTAGTCTCCATTTCTCAGTATATGTTATAATTGTAGGACAAAAATCAGTGCACTACTTGTTTTTAAAATGAAAAACTATGGCCTTGATTTAATATTAGTGGATATTTTTTCCAAATTATTTAATATTTTTGAAAAAAAACTTTTACAATGTTTTCAGCAAGTTAAAACATCAGATAATATATCATATATATAAAAAAGTCAAAATATGACAATTTAAATATTTATAAAAAAAATAAAGCTTATACAACAATATCACATCAATGCTTACATTTTCAAAATTGCTGTTTAGTAACTAATCCCCTTCGACCCTATAAGTTGGAATTTTTATTTTCCATTCTAAATGCTTTTTCAAATAAACTGAAGGAAACTGCTTAATTCGTAGGAAAAGCTGCCATCATAATAATTGGCTAGATTCAATACCTAAAAGTCAACTAACTAGAATCAAGCATAATTCTTCTAATAATTCGGATTTCAAAAATCAAGCACAACATTTGAAAAAGAAATTGGTTTCTAAGAAATGTAATACAAGGCTTTTAGATGAAGAAATAAAAAGGATTGGCAATTTAGACAAAAAGGACTTATTAATAAAAAAAAAAAAAAAAAAGACAACGGGAAGATTTTAAGTTTGCTTTTATTACACAATGTAGCACGCACACCAACAAATCAAAAGGATTTTAAACAAACATTAGAATATTTTATTAAGAAATCCCATTTTAGGTCCCGTTCTTCCAAAAACACACCCATTATTTTTAGGAAGGCAAAACATTTAAAAAATACTTTAGCACCAAGTTATGCCATAAAGAAATATTTTAATCCCTTTAATAGGGACAAAGAAGGTTTTAAATCATGTAACTGTGTGTGTGGGGGGGTCTGTCTGTGTGTGGGGGGGTCAGTCTGCGTGTGTGGGGGTGGGGCAGTCTGCATGTGGGGAATCAGTATGCGTGTGGGGGTCATTCTGTGTGTGTATTGGTCAGTCAGTGTGTGTATGGATCAGTCTGTGTGTGTGTGGGGCTCAATATGTGTGTGTTTGGGGTTCAGTCTATGTGTGGGGGGATCAGTCTCTGTGTGTGTGTGGGGGTTCAGTCTTTGTGTGTGGGGGTCAGTCTGTGTGTGTATGGATCAGTCTGTGTCTGTATGGATCAGTCTGTGTGTGGGGGGCTCAGTATGTGTGTGTGTGGGTCAGTCTGTGTGTGCGGGGGATCAGTCTGTGTGTGGGCCGGGGGTTCTGTCTGTGTGTGTGGGGGGTCAGTCTGTGTGTGTGGGGGGTCAGTCTGCGTTTTTGGGTGGGTCAGTCTGCATGTGGGGGGTCAGTCTGCATATGGAGGGTCAGTCCGTGTGTGGGGGGTCAGTCTGTGTGTGGGGAGGTCAGTCTGTGTGTGGGGCAGTCAGTCTGTGTGTGTGGGGTGGGTCAGTCTGTGTGTGTGTTTGTGTGTGGGGTGGGTCAGTCTGTGTGTGTGGGGGGTCAGTCTGTGTGAGTGTGGGGTGTCTGTCTGTGTCTGTGTAGGGGGTCAGCCTGTGTGTGTGGGGGGGCAGCCTGTGTGTGTGGGAGAGTCAGTCTGTGTGTGTTTGGGAGAGTCAGTCTGTGTGTGTGTGTCAGTCTCTGTGTGTGTGGGGGGTCAGTCTGTGTGTGTGTGGGGAGGTGTCAGTCTGCATTTTTGGGTGGGTCAGTCTGCATGTGGGGGGGTCAGTCTGCATATGGAAGGTCAGTCTGTGTATGGGGGGTCAGTCTGTGTGTGGGGAGGTCAGTCTGTGTGTCTGTGTGTGTGTGTGGGGGGAGGCAGTCTGTGTGTGGGCTGGTCAGTCTGTGTGTGTGGGTGGGTCAGTCTGTGTGTGTGGGGGTCACTATGTGTGTGTGTGGGGTGTCAGTCTGTGTCTGTGTAGGGGGTCAGCCTGTGTGTGTGGGGGGGTCAGTCTGTGTGTGTGGGAGAGTCAGTCTGTGTGTGTTTGGGAGAGTCAGTCTGTGTGTGTGTGTGTGGGTCAGTCTGTGTGAGTGCGCGGGTCAGTCTGAGTGTGTGGGGGTCACTCTGTGTGTGGGGGGTCAGTCTGTGTGTGTGTGGGGTCAGTCTGTGTGTGTGGGGGTTAGTCTACATGTGAGGGGGTTTGTCTGCGTGTGTGGGGTAAGTCTACATGTGGGAGGATCAGTCTGTTTGTGGGGGGTCTGTGTGTGTGGGGGGGATCTGTGTGGGGGGGTATCAGTCTGTGTGTATATTGGTTAGTCCGTGTGTGTATGGATCAGTCTGTGTGTGGGGGGGCTCAGTATGTGTGTGTCTGTGGGGGGTCAGTCTGTGTGCGGGGGATCAGTCTGCGTGTGGGTGGGGGAGTCAGTCTGTGTGTGTAGGGGGAGGTGTCAGTCTGCGTGTTTGGGTGGGTCAGTCTTCATGTGGGGGAGTCAGTCTGCATATGGGGGTCAGTCTGTGTGTGGGGTTCAGTCTGTATGTGGGGAGGTCAGTCTGTGTGTGGGGCAGTCAGTCTCTGTGTGTGTGTGTGAGGGGTGGGTCAGTCTGTGTGTGGGGTGGGTCAGTCTGTGTGTGTGGGGGGGTCAGTCTGTGTGCGTGTGGGGTGTCAGTCTGTGTCTGTGTAGGGGGTCAGCCTGTGTGTGTGGGGGGTCAGTCTGTGTGTATGGGAGAGTCAGTCTGTGTGCTTGGGAGAGTTAGTCTGCGTGTGTGTGTGGGTCAGTCTGTGTGTGTGTGTGTGGGGGGGGGTCATTCTGTGTGAGTGGGGTCAGTCTGTGTGTTTGGGGGGTTAGTCTGCATGTGAGGGGGTTTGTCTGCATGTGTGGGGTCAGTCTACATGTGGGGGGTCAGTCTGTGTGTGGGGGGTCTGTGTGTGTGAGGGGATCTGTGTGTGTGGGGGGTATCAGTCTGTGTGTTGATTTTTCAGTCTGTGTGTGTATGGATCAATCTGTGTGTGGGGGGCTCAGTATGTGTGTGTGTGTGTGGGGGGGGTGGTCATTCTGTGTGTGGGGGGTCAGTCTGTGTGTGTGTGGGGTCAGTCTGTGTGTGTGGGGGGTTAGTCTGCATGTGAGGGGGTTTGTCTGCATGTGTGGGGTAAGTCTACATGTGGGGGGTCAGTCTGTTTGTGGGGGGTCTGTGTGTGTGGGGATCTGTGTGTGTGGGGAGTATCAGTC
The DNA here is from genome assembly GCF_036172605.1 of Pelobates fuscus. Taxonomy (NCBI): domain Eukaryota; kingdom Metazoa; phylum Chordata; class Amphibia; order Anura; family Pelobatidae; genus Pelobates; species Pelobates fuscus. The sequence goes on from NC_086325.1 coordinate 33,028,115, forward strand.
TGTGTGTATATTGGTTAGTCTGTGTGTGTATGGATCTGTCTGTGTGTGGGGGGCTCAGTATGTGTTTGTGTGGGGGGGTCAATCTGTGTGCGGGGGATCATTCTGTGTGTGTGCGGGGGGGTCAGTCTGTGTGTGTGTGGGGCGTTGTCAGTCTGCGTATTTGGGTGGGTCAGTCTTCATGTGGGGGAGTCAGTCTGCATATGGGGGGTCAGTCTGTGTGTGGGGTTCAGTCTGTGTGTGGGGCAGTCAGTCTGTGTGTGGGGCAGTCAGTCTGTGTGTGTGTGTGTGAGGGGTGGGTCAGTCTGTGTGTGAGGTGGGTCAGTCTGTGTGTGTGGGGGTTCAGTCTGTGTATGTGTGGGGTGTCAGTCTGTGTCTGTGTAGGGGGTCAGCCTGTGTGTGTGGGGGGGTCAGTCTGTGTGTATGGGAGAGTCAGTCTGTGTGTGTTTGGGAGAGCCAGTCTGCGTGTGTGTGCGGGTCAGTCTGTGTGTGTGGGTCATTCTGTGTGTGGGAGGTCAGTCTGTGTGTGTGTGGGGTCAGTCTGTGTGTGGGGGGGGGGTTAGTCTGCATGTGAGGTGGTTTGTCTGCATGTGTGGGATCAGTCTACATGTGAGGGGGTCAGTCTGTGTGTGGGGGGTCTGTGTGTGGGGGGGATCTGTGTGTGTGGGGGTATCAGTCTGCGTGTTGATTTTTCAGTCTGTGTGAGTATGGATCAGTCTGTGTGTGGGGGGCTCAGTATGTGTGTGTGTGTGTGGGGGTCAGTCTGTGTGTGTGGGGGTCAGTCTGTGTGTGCGCGGGCGGTCAGTCTGTGTGTGTGTGGGGAGGTGTCAGTCTGCATGTTTGGGGGATCAGTCTGCATGTGGGGGGTCAGCATGCTTATGGGGGGTCAGTCTGTGTGTGGGGGGTCAGTCTGTGTGTGGGGCACTCAGTCTGTGTGTGTGGGGTGGGTCAGTCTGTGTGTCTGTGTGTGTGGGGGGGTGGGTCAGTCTGTGTGAGTGTGTGGGGGGTGGGTCAGTCTGTGTGTGTGCTGGTCAGTCTGTGTGTGTGTGGGGGGTGGGTCAGTCTGTGTGTGGGGGGTGGGTCAGTCTGTGTGTGTGGGGGGTCAGTTTGTGTGTGTGTTAGGGGATCAGTTTGTGTGTGTGGGGTGTCAGTCTGTGTCCGTGTAGGGGGTCAGTCTGTGTGTGTTTGGGAGAGTCAGTCTGCGTGTGTGTGTGGGTCAGTCTGTGTGTGTGTGTGTGTCGGTTATTCTGGGTGTGTGCGGGGGTTCATTCTGTGTGTGGGGGGTCAGTCTGTGTGTGTGGGGGGACAGTCTGTGTTTGGGGGGGTCATTCTGCGTGTGGGGGGTCAGTCTGTGTGTGTGTGGGGACAGTCTGTGTGTGGGGGGGTTAGTCTACATGTGAGGGGGTTTGTCTGCGTGTGTGGGGTCAGTCTACATGTGGGGGGGTCGGTCAGTCTGTGTGGGGGGATCTGTGTGTGTGTGGGGTATCACTATGTGTGTGGAGGTGAGGTGTTCAGTGTATGTGTGGGGAGCAGTCTGTGTGTGGGGGTCAGTCTGTTGTGTATGGGTCAGTCTGTGTGTGTATGGGTTAATCTGTGTGTGGGGGTCAGTCTGTGTGGGGGGGTCAGTCTGTGTGTGGAGGGGTCAGTTTGTGTGTGTGTGGGGGTTCAGTCTGTGTTTGGGGGTCAGTCTGCGTGTGGGATGGTCAATCTGTTTGTGGGGTGGTCAGTCTGTGTGTGGGGGGTCAGTCTGTGTGTGTGCGGGGGGTCAGTATGTGTGTGTGTGGGGAGGTGTCAGTCTGTGTATTTGGGTGGGTCAGTCTTCATGTGGGGGAGTCAGTCTGCATATGGGGGGTCAGTCTGTGTGTGGGGTTCAGTCTGTGTGTGGGGCAGTCAGTCTGTGTGTGTGTGTGAGGGGTGGGTCAGTCTGTGTGTGAGGTGGGTCAGTCTGTGTGTGTGGGGGTTCAGTATGTGTATGTGTGGGGTGTCAGTCTGTGTCTGTGTAGGGGGTCAGCCTGTGTGTGTGGGGGGTCAGTCTGTGTGTATGGGAGAGTCAGTCTGTGTGTGTTTGGGAGAGTCAGTCTGCGTGTGTGTGCGGGTCAGTCTGTGTGTGTGGGTCATTCTGTGTGTGGGAGGTCAGTCTGTGTGTGTGTGGGGTCAGTCTGTGTGTGTGGGGGTTAGTCTGCATGTGAGGGGGTTTGTCTGCATGTGTGGGATCAGTCTACATGTGAGGGGGTCAGTCTGTGTGTGGGGGGTCTGTGTGTGGGGGGGATCTGTGTGTGTGGGGGTATCAGTCTGCGTGTTGATTTTTCAGTCTGTGTGTGTATGGATCAGTCTGTGTGTGGGGGGGCTCAGTATGTGTGTGTGTGTGTGGGGGTCAGTCTGTGTGTGGGGGGGTCAGTCTGTGTGTGCGCGGGCGGTCAGTCTGTGTGTGTGTGGGGAGGTGTCAGTCTGCATGTTTGGGGGATCAGTCTGCATGTGGGGGGTCAGTATGCTTATGGGGGGTCAGTCTGTGTGTGGGGGGTCAGTCTGTGTGTGGGGCACTCAGTCTGTGTGTGTGGGGGGTGGCTCAGTCTGTGTGTGTGTGTGTGGGGGGGGTGGGTCAGTCTGTGTGAGTGTGTGGGGGGTGGGTCAGTCTGTGTGTGTGCTGGTCAGTCTGTGTGTGTGTGGGGGGTGGGTCAGTCTGTGTGTGGGCTGGTCAGTCTGTGTGTGTGTGGGGGTCAGTTTGTGTGTGTGTTAGGGGATCAGTTTGTGTGTGTGGGGTCAGTCTACATGTGGGGGGGTCGGTCAGTCTGTGTGGGGGATCTGTGTGTGTGTGGGGTATCACTCTGTGTGTGGAGGTGAGGTGTTCAGTGTATGTGTGGGGGGGCAGTCTGTGTGTGGGGGTCAGTCTGTTGTGTATGGGTCAGTCTGTGTGTGTATGGGTCAATCTGTGTGTGGGGGTCTGTACTGGCACATACAGCCTCTTTTATTCCCAATCCACAAACATAGTACTGCCCACAGGGTTTTACAGAACAACCAATCAATACGTACAATACGTACAATACACACAGACACTCCCACACAAAATCCTCCCCTCTGCCTGTGATATGATTACTGAACACAATGGGTAATATAGTTATCACAAACAGAGAGATACAGTTTTATAAAACATATCACAGGGATGCGTCTGTGTCTGTGTAACATGCAATAACCCCATATAAAGTATATCCTCAGAACCGGGGGATCTGGGTGAACCACATATCCCAAATTCACCCAGATCAGTTCAGTAGTTTGGAAGATACAGTTTAATGCAGATTCCGCAGAACATATACAGATTATATAAAAAAGTATTACTGTATAATGTGTCCCCTGTTGTATAGTTTAAAACTACTGCACCATGTCTTTGTACACCAAATACCGGCGAAATGGCACCGTGTAGAAAAGTCACAACAGTGTCTGTGAGTTAAAATGGCCGCCATCCATTGTTCTCACCATGTGCTTCATCCATTGTTCTCACCATGTGCCTCTGATACATGAAATGGTGGCCACCCATCAACTCCACAGTATGTCCCCAGATGGTTCCTAAAGGGCCAGTAGCAGCATAATACAATACAACATGCCCAAATCCTGTATTTAAAGGGTCAAATCTCCCAGGGGCCATAGTCAGCAGGCAGGAGGCGGGCAAACAGGCTTCTCCAATGCCCAGTGGCGAGGTTGGATCCGCCACAACAAAATTTTACATCACCCTTTGGACTGCTTTTGTGCAGATGAGAGAAGCATTCACTGTACATAAATGCTTGATTGGACAGGATGAGTACGAAAATCTTTTCTCAAGCAAGCGAACTAACAGATTAAGTCTATACATAATCTGAAGACATTCATATGGGGATCATTTCCAAGAAAACTTAAGGTACTCAACTTAAATGTTGATTTGATAATCCCAATTAATTCAATACTCTTGGATTAATTCCCCAAACAATCTATTTTCAAAATAATCATATATAAAATGTAAACAACATAAAAACAACTAAATATAAAATTATTAAATTTGTTCTTAATTACTTTGAATCCTCGGTACTGGATTCTACAATTATTAATGAATCTCTTACTACAAAAGCCTACCCTCTGCCCTTAGTTCACAGTAATAAACAGTGCTAGGGAGAGATTGCCTAAACAACACACTCCTTCCTTGTTCAATCAGTATATTATGTATCTATTTATTTAATTGTATCCTCTTTTGGGCCATTTTACTGAGATATTTTCTACTAAGGTCTTCCAACAAATTGCTTTCAATTTACCAGTACAAATACAATACATTAGTATGGTTGCCTCACTTATAAACATATTCATTTCAGTATACATTTCTGATCTCTATTAGCAAATAACATTTCACCATTACCCTATGATTAATGAGGTATACTAGGTGAACCTTACTTTTGGATAAACCCCTCATAATAGCCTCCTCCCCCCCCTCCTTTTTTTTTTAACAATATCCTATGTCAGGACTCCCGCTACAGTCGCCCCACCCTTGGAGCAATACAGATGGTAGAGTGTGGAACTTTGGGAGTCATCTACATATAGAAGTAGGGTGGAGCTGAACAGAGGGTCATGACAGTATATACAGGGCCGGCGCGTCCATAAGGCGGCACAGGCGGCCGCCTTAGGGCGCACCGGCTCCGGGGGCGCAAGATTTCAGTGACCGGCAGGAGGGAAGCTCTCCCTCCTGCCGGCCACCATCTCCGCCCCCAGTGCGGCAGTGCTGCGATCAGGCGCTGCGAGGAAGCTCTAACCTCTCTGCTCTGCTCCCTCGCGCGCTGTCTAGTGATGCCGCGGGAGCCGGAATATGACGTCATATTCCGGCTCCCGCGGCATCAGCAGACAGCCCGCGAGGGAGCAGAGCAGAGAGGTTAGAGCTCCCTCGCAGCGCCTGATTGCAGCACTGCCGCACGCCGCCCAGCAGCCCCACTGGACCCCAGGGAATGATCCACACCAGCTCTCCAGGTAGGGAGGCTGGGTGGATATTATTTATTTATTAAAATAATTTGTGAATGTATGTGATGTGTCTGTGTGTGTGAGTGTCTGTGTGTGTGTGTCTGTGTGTGTGAGTGTCTGTGTTAGAGTGTCTGTGTTAGAGTGTGTGTGTGTGAGAGTGTCTGTGAGTGAGTGTGTGTGTGTGTCTGTGTGAGTGTCTGTGTGAGTGTCTGTGAGTGAGTATGTGTCTCTGTGTGAGAGTGTCTGTGTGTCTGTGAGTGTGTGTCTGTGAGTGAGTGTGTGTGTGTCTGTGTGTGTGAGTGTCTGTGTGTGAGTGTGTGTGAGTGAGTGAGTGAGTGTCTGTGTGTCTGTGAGTGTGTATGTGTCTCTGTGTGAATGAGTGTCTGTGAGTGTGTGTCAGTGTGTGTGAGTGAGTGTCTGTGAGTATGTGTCTCTGTGTGTGTGCGTGAGTGAGTGTATGTGTGTCTGTGAGTGTGTGCGTGAGTGTATGTGTGTCTGTGAGTGACTGAGTGTGTGCGTGAGTGAGTGTATGTGTGTATGTGAGTGTGTGCGTGAGTGAGTGTATGTGTGTCTGTGAGTGACTGTGAGTGTATGTGTGTCTGTGAGTGATTGTATGAGTGTTGCATGTGAGTGTGTCAGTGTATGTGTGTGTCTGTCAGTGTGTGTTTGTGAGTGTCTGTCAAATCAGTGAGAGTATCTTTGTCATTGAGTCTGTGTGTGACTGTCAGTGTGTCTGTCAATGAGTGTCAATCAGTGTGTGTGTGTCAGATCAGTGAGTCTCTGTGTTTGTCATTGAGTGTGTGTGACTGTCAGAAGAACACTAAGGGACAGGGTAGGGAAGGGACCAATAATGGACGGGGAGAGGGGCTGGTTAAGAGGCACATAGGTGAAGATGTTATTTTTGAATGGGGGGGGGTTGGAAAAATACATCTTCGCCTATGTATCCAAAAATCCTTGCACCGGCCCTGAGTATATATATAGTATATATATATATTAATAAAATCATAATCTATCATCTAGGAGGACAAGGCTGTTAATCTGCTCTTTACATCTGTGTGTCAAGGAGTATAGAAGTGTATTTTATAAATAAAACACAAACTGACAAAGCTATTGGGACAATTAATACGGTTATCATGATATTGTAGTACTAACAATCCAGTACTGATAATTACAGACAATAGGCAGTCTTGTACAAAAATAATACTCCTCTATCTGGCACAACGGTCAGACATGGCACTTTGCGATAGAAAATGTGAATCAAGATTTGATTAGCAACATTTTGTGGGGCCCCTTTCACGTAACAAAAGGTGGGGGGGGGACATGTTAAAAAACTGGTATCGGTTTAAAAGTTTTTTTAAAGTTTTTTAAGTTTTTTTTTATAAAAAGATAGCAGCTACTACACTGATTGTGTAAACCTCCAAAAACACAAAAAAGTGACAATTTAATGTAAAACAGTGGAGCACTATATACTTTTAAAGTCCAACCAATGTGCTTAAATGTGCTAAATGCAAAATATCAAAAGAGTAATAACTTAAAGGGACACTATAGCTACCTGAACAACTTCCACTTAATGAGGTTGTTCAGGTGAGAACTATAGCTCCCTGCAGCCTTTCTCATGTAAACACTGTATTTTCTGAGAAAATACAGTGTTTACATTGAAAGCTAGGAATACCTCCAGTTGCAGTCACTCAGAGTGAACCAGAGGGACTTCTGAGTTGATGGAGGCATAATATGCCTCCATCCACTCAGATCTGCTGTGCACGAGCATCCTGTGATTCAGTATCTCCTCCCACTGCATGCAGACACTGAACTTTCCTCATAGAGTTTAATTGATTCAATTCATCTCTATGAGGATATGCTGATTGGCCAGGGCTGTGTTTGAATCATGCTGGCTCTGCCCCTGATCTGCCTCCTTGTGAGTCTCAGCCAATCCTATGGGGAAGCACTGTGATTGGATCAGGCTATCACATGTCAGCAGACTGCTTGTTTTTCTTGAGTCTAACAGCATGCAGATGTACAGCTTATGGCTTGAATACAGTAAGATTTTTACTATATTTATGGAGGCATGAGGGGCCCAGGGGGCTGGATGGTCGTGTTAACACTATAGGGTCAGGAATACATGTAGTTGCACTGGTGACTATAGTGTCCCTTTAACTGGCAGAAATAACCGTCTGTAGTGTGCCAGCAAGTATACCTTAAAAGGGAAATCGATACAAAATAGTGTAGAACCTTAATACATATGATAAAACAAGAAATCCAATATGGAACACTCACAGTTTACCACACCACACAGTTTACCACACCACAAAAAAAACAAAAAACCCAAGGGCAGAGTACAGAATATTTGATAGAGTCCTAACCGCAACATCCGAGGAAAGGGATTTAGGGGTGATTATTTCTATAGGCAGACAATGTAATAAAGCAGCCGGAAATGCTAGCAGAATGCTTGGTTGTATAGGGAGAGGTGTTAGCAGTAGAAAGAGGTAAGTGCTCATGCCATTGTACAGAACACTGGTGAGACCTCACTTGGAGTATTGTACGCAGTCAGGGCCGGTGCAAGGATTTTTGCCGCCCTAGGCAAAAGTAAAGTTTGCCGCCCCCCATCCCCCCCCCCCCCCCGATATGACATCACAATGCCCCATGTTAACTAACGCAAGTGCTGCAGTGCCACCGTGTTTACATTAAAAGGCCTGCAGGGACAGGCTATAGACACCAGAACCACTACATTAAGCTGCAGTGGTTCTGGGGACTAAAGTGTCCCTTTAATGTGAGGTAAATTAGAGATTAGTGCCACGAATAATATACTAGATTGCCTACTTACAATCAGATGAGGATGGTGATGGGCTCTACCTGCAGTCTGGCTCCACTGGTCTGGTGTAGAACAGGCTCTCTGGAGGCTGTTTGTGTTCTGGGAGAACAGGAAGAAGGCTCCATTTTTTTTAAGGCCCTTTGCACAGCTCAAGGTCTGGGCCCCAGGGTCCACCTTAATGTTCCACCAATTAGTTTGTTCACAGGAGTAGGGGATGTCCTGATATGTGTGTAAGGAATGCATTGTGTGAATCTGTGTTTGTATGTGTAAGGGCTGCAATGAGTGTTTCTGTGTATGTACGGGATGCAGTGTGTGCGTCTGTAAGGGGTGCATTGAGTGTGTGTAAGGAATGCATTGTGTGTTTCTGTGTGTGTAAGAGATGCATTGTGTGTACGGGTTGAATTGCTTGTGTGTGTGTGTCTGTGTGTAATGCATTGTGTGTTTTTCTGTGTGCAAGGGGTGCATTGTGTGTGTGTGATGGATGTCAATCTCTCCCCCCTCCCTTGTCACTCTCTTCTCCCCCTCTCCCTCCCTCGTCACTCTCTTCTCAACCCCCCTTGTCCCTCTCTTCTCCCCCCTCTTCTCCCCCCTCCTCCCTTGTCACTCTCTTCTCCCCTGCGTGTCCCTCTCTTCTCCCCCTCCCTTGTCACTCTCGTCTCCCCCGTTGTCACTCTCTTCTCCCCTCCCCACTCTCATTCCCCCTCCTAATCCCGTCAATTCCCCTCCCTGTCAATTTATACCCCCCCCTTTCAATTTATTCCCCCCACCCTGCCTGTCCATTTATTCCCCCACCCTGCCTGTCAATTTCCCCCCCCTCCCTGTCCATTTATCCCCCCCGTCCATTTATCCCCCCCCTCCCTGTCCATGTATTCCCTCCCCCTCCTGTCCATTTATTCCCTCCCCCTCCCTGTCCATTTATTTACCCCCTCCCTGTCCATTTATTTCCCCCCCTCCCTGTCCATTTATTTCCCCCCCCCTGTCCATTTATCCCCCCCCGGTCCATTTATTCCCCCTTCCCTGTCTGTCCATTTATTCCCCCCTCCCTGTCTGTCCATTTATTCCCCCCACCCTGCCTGTCCATTTATTCCCCCCTCCCTGTCCTCCCCCCTCCCTGTCCATTTATCCCCCCCCCTGTCCATTTATTTCCCCCCCTCCCTGTCCATTTATTTCCCCCCCTCCCTGTCCATTTATCCCCCCCCTCCCTGTCCATTTATTTCTCCCCCCTCCCTGTCCATTTATTTCTCCCCCCCCTCCCTCTTCATTGATTTCTCCTCCTCCCCTCCCTGTCCATTGATTTCTCCCCCCCCTTCATTGATTTCTCCTCCTCCCCTCCCTCTCCATTTATTTCTCCTCCCCCCCTCTCCATTTATTTCTCCCCCCCCCTCTTAATTGATTTCTCCTCCTCCCCTCCCTCTCCATGTATTTATCTCCCCCCCCTCTCTATTTATTCCCCCCACCCTCCCCTACCTCTATAGTAGCGTGGCCGAGCTCTGTATCATGGTCCGCGGGTACAGGGAGCTTTTGTTTCCTATACCCGGCGGACTAACAGGAAGTGAACACCAGTGTTCACTTCCTGTTAGTCCGTCCGAGTACAGGAGACAGATGCTCCCTGTACCGGCGGACTATACTGCGCTCGGTCACGCTACAGAGAGGGAGTGACAGGAGGGAGCGCTGAGCGCTTCCCTCCTGTCAGCCCCCTCCCTCTCCTCATGCTGTGCCCGGGCGGTGCGCCCTCATGGACGCACCAGCCCAGGCAAAGCTGCAGCCGCCTGAGGCTCTCTACAGAGCGCTCGGGCGGCTGCAGCATTAGGGGGGCCGGCGCTCCTGGCGGCGCCCCTTCCCAAGGGGCGCCCTAGGCGGCTGCCTAGTCCGCCTTACAGGTAGCGCCGGCCCTGTACGCAGTACTGGAGACCGTACCTCTAGAAGTATATTGATACTTTAGAGAGAGTTCAGAGAAGGGCTACTAAACTGGTTCATTGATTGCAGGATAAAACTTACCAGGGAAGGTTAAAGGAACTTAGCATGTACAGCTTGGAGGAAAGACGAGACAGGGGGGATATGATAGAAACATTTAAATACATAAAGGGAATTAACACAGTAAAGGCGGAGACTATATTTAAAAGAAGAAAAACTACCACAACAAGAGTACATAGTCTTAAATTAGAGGGGCATAGGTTTAAAAATAATATCCAGAAGTATTACTTTACTAAGAGGGTAGTGGATGCATGAAATAGTCTTCCAGCTGAAGTGGTAGAGGTTAACACAGTAAAGGAGTTTAAGCATGCGTGGGATAGGCATAAGGCTATCCTAACTATAAGATAAGGCCAGGGACTAATGAAAGTATTTTTAAAAATTGGCAGACTAGATGGTCCGAATGGTTCTTATCTGCCGTCACATTCTATGTTTCTATGTTTCTATGTTTCACATGATCCAGAGCTAATAAACCTAGCTCTGGTGTGTGTAGCCTTTAGGTCCGTTTAGGCAACCTTCCCCTCTCTTGTGTTTCTTTAACCCCTTAAGGACACATGACATGTGTGACATGTCATGATTCCCTTTTATTCCAGAAGTTTGGTCCTTAAGGGGTTAAGTGGATCATTTTTCTAGTGGTGTATCTCAGGATAGAGGGAATAGGTAGAAATAGTGTGATATTGCTTTAAGATGAGAACTTGCTATGTGGTAGCAATTATACTCACACGCATGGAGCCTAGATCCTGGCTCAATAGAGAGGCTTTGTGTGGTTAAGGACCACACCATCTTCTTTGAGAAGTGATGGTATTAAAAAATTACTTTATAATATTTAAAACAAAATAAATTTACTATAAAATACCAATATACAGTCCTTGTATCATCCAGAAACACGTCCATGATACCAGATTAAGGAAGCCAACAGAAGGTGATAAAGACCTGGGTACAGGTCGAAACGTTGCTGTGTCCATTAACCCCTTAAGGACCAAACTTCTGGAATAAAAGGGAATCATGACATGTCACACATGTCATGTGTCCTTAAGGGGTTATATCTGCTTGAAGTTATCACAGTGAGTGATAACTCTTTGTTCTGTATTCTTGGCCATAGATTTAGATTGTTCCAATGATGTTACAGTTAGCCAAACCTAAACCAAATAAACATTGAGTAAATAGTTGGACCAGATGACTCATAAATGGTTTCAACTGCATTCTTTTGGATTCTTAGAACTTCAAAAAATGTTTTAATGGTATGGCTAACCTTTGAGTTGACCGGTCAAGTTGAGTGTCCAAGGTCCATACAAGTGCAGATTCTACCACTGTCTGTGATTTTCTGATCAGACTACAAGCCCCTGAAACCAAATTTCAGCCACGTTCAAAATTTAAAAGAACACATATTGTCAGACACCTAATTACATATTAGTGGTAACCCCTTTTCAACCCCGGAGGGTGTTTTTCCTTAAAGATGCAAATACATGGGGTTCATGGGCCTTAAAGACCACCCTGTCTTCTACTAACATATTTTCAGGATCCAGACAGGGATCCAACATGCAGAGTACTAGAACAGATAGACGTATACCGGACCTTAGAATGGCCGGACTAACGTCACATAAACAGAGTATAGTCAGGGGCGAGCCGAGGTCGAGGGAACGAGAAGACAGGTAAGCGAGGTCAAAGCCGAGAGTCAAGGGTAGGAGAGAGACGCAAAGTAAGAAAACACGCCAAGTCAATAACCAAAAACCAAACACAAAGAACGCACTGAGGGAACAGGCAAGCTGAAACCACGACAGGGCAATGAGTCACTGGAAGTGATTGCCTTTTATACCCTCTCTCTTGAATTGGTGCCCACGCCCCCAAAACGTCCTGGTTTGAATATTCAGGTGGGTTGTGACGTCATCGACGTTGTGACGTCGGCGGGATTGCGCCGCGTCATAAGCGGGGGCGGGGTTATCGCGGCCAGCGTTAAACATGCCGATATTGCTGGAGGGAAGAGATGTATCAGTGGCAGGTACCATGACAGTACCCCCCCTCTTAGGAATGCCCACTGGGCGAAAAGGACCAGGCCGAGATGGAAAGCGGGTATGGTACGCCCGAAGAAGGCGAGGAGCGTGGATATCCGTATGAGGAACCCAAGATCTCTCTTCAGGGCCAAAACCCTTCCAGTCGACAAGATACTGTAATTTCCCACGAGAAATACGGGAGTCAAGGATGAAATTCACCTCATATTCCTCCTGACCCTCAACCTGAATAAAGAGGGAGGAGTCGAGACCGAGGTGAACCTATTGCAAATGAGAGGCTTTAAAAGTGAAACATGAAACGAATCAGGGATGCGTAAACCAGGGGGAAGAGCAAGTTGGTAAGCAACAGGATTGATCCTCCGTAGGACTGTGTAAGGACCAACGAAACGAGGAGCGAATTTCATGGAGGGAACCTTCAAACGCAAGTGTCTGGTACTCAACCACACCTTGTCCCCAGGGCAGAACGTAAGAGCAGGCCTTCTGCCTTTATCCGCATGCCGTTTAAATAGAGCTGAAGTGCGAACAAGAACATGGTGAATCTGATCCCATAACTTCCTCAGATTGGCAACGTGGACATCGACCATCGACAAACCCTGTGAGGGGGATACCGACGGAAGAATGGTAGGGTTGAAGCCATAATTCATGAAGAAGGGGCTAGTATGAGTAGAATCACAAACCAAATTGTTGTGTGCAAACTCCGCCCAAGGAATCAAATCAATCCAATTATCCTGGTGTTCGGATACAAAACAGCGCAAATATTGCTCGATCTTCTGGTTGGTACGTTCAGCAGCCCCATTAGATTGGGGATGGTAGGCCGATGAGAAATTCAATTGGATACCCAACTGGGAACAGAAGGATCTCCAAAAACAAGATACAAACTGGGGGCCCCTATGAGAAACAATATCTGTAGGCATCCCATGCAAGCGAAAAATCTCCCTAGCAAAAATCACAGCTAATTCGGGAGCAGAAGGTAGTTTAGGTAAGGGAATAAAATGAGCCATTTTAGTGAACCTGTCAACAACAGTGAGAATAACTGTATGGTTATGAGAGACCGGTAATTCGACAATAAAGTCCATAGCTAAACTGGACCACGGTTTCTTAGGTATAGCTAAAGGTTGTAGTAAGCCACACGGAAGCGTGTGAGGTTGTTTAGATTTAGCACAAACGGTACAAGCCATGACATACTCTCTCGCATCTCCACGTAAGGTAGGCCACCAAAACTTTTGGGAAATCAGAGAGAAGGTCTTATGGATGCCAGGATGTCCGGCAATTCTACTGTCGTGGAAGCATGAGAGCAATTCAGTCTGGAGGGAGGAGGGAACAAAGTACTTTCCCACAGGGGTATTCGCTGGAGCCAAGCGTTGTTCCTTTTCTATTTTGAGTAATAAAGGAGAATGAACTTTCAAACTGGTATTGGCTACAATATTCTGCTTGGGAACTATGGAAGACATGGGAACTTCCTGAAAAGTATTAGGTTCGAATTGACGTGAAAGAGCATCAGCCTTGGTATTCTTGGTGCCAGGTCTGTAGGTTAGAACGTAATTAAAATGAGCAAGGAACAAGGACCAACGAGCTTGTCTGGCGGACAATCTTTTGACTTCCCCAATGTACGATAAATTCTTATGGTCAGTCAAAATGGTAACTGGTTGCAAAGTCCCTTCTAAGAGATGCCTCCATTCCTTCAAGGCCATGATCACCGCCAACAGTTCCCTGTCCCCAATGTCATACCGTCTCTCCGTGTCAGATAATTTTTTAGAAAAAAATCCACACGGATGTAACGGTTTGCCCAACCCTTGCCTTTGTGATAGCACTGCCCCTACACCCGTCTCTGAGGCATCAACTTCCAGTAAAAAAGGCAAAGAGGTGTCAGGGTGAACCAAAATCGGAGCAGAGGCAAAAGTCTCCTTGAGAGTCTTGAAGGCAGCCAATGCCTCCTTAGTCCACACTTTGGTATTAGCCCCCTTCTTGGTCATGTTAGTAATGGGCGCTATTATAGATGAGAATCCCTTAATGAAGCGTCTATAATAATTGGAGAACCCAATAAATCTTTGTAAGGCTTTGAGTCCAGAGGGTAAAGGCCAGTGTAAGATAGACTGAAGTTTCAATGGGTCCATCTTGAAACCTTCACTGGAAATAACATAACCTAGAAAATTTATCTGGGATTGGTCAAAACTACATTTTTCCAATTTGCAGTATAAACCGTGTTTTAATAGTTTATGCAACACTCTCCTAACTTGTCTGTGATGAATTTCTATGTTTTTGGAATGTATTAGTATGTCATCCAGGTATACTATTACGCATTCCTCTTGAAACTCTCTCAATACTTAATTGATGAGATCCTGGAAAACAGCTGGAGCATTGCATAGCCCGAAAGGCATCACAGTATACTCATAGTGCCCATAATGTGTATTGAATGCAGTTTTCCACTCATCGCCTTGCTGAATTCTTACCAAGTTATAGGCTCCTCGTAAGTCCAACTTAGTAAAAATTCTGGAACCCTTAATTCTATCAAATAGCTCAGTGATTAGAGGAATAGGGTAAGCGTTTTTAATGGTTATTTTATTTAGGCCCCAGGAATCTATGCATGGTCTTAGAGTACCATCCTTTTTTAAGACAAAAAAAATCCAGCTCCCGCTGGTGATGTTGACTTTCTAATAAAACCTTTTTCCAGATTTTCTTTTATATATTCTTCTAGTACCAGATTCTCTTTAGTGGATAAAGGATACACAGTACCACGGGGAGGCATCGTGCCAGGTAATAGCTTGATAGAGCAGTCAAAAGACCTATGGGGAGGTAAAGTGTCAGCCCTTACTTCATCAAAGACTGATTTAAGGTCCTGGTATTGAAGAGGTATCCCTGAATCAATGCACTGGGAATGTTGAGAGGGTATGTTAGCTATGGGAACAGGTTTGACCCGAAGCAAGCACCTGCCAGTACAACCCGAACCCCACAATACTATTTCTCCTAACTCCCAGTCAATTACAGGATTGTGTTTCCTTAGCCATGGATATCCCAAAACCACGGGAAATGAAGGAGAAGAAATTAAAAGTAACGATATAGTCTCCTCGTGAAGCATGCCTATAGTAGCTTTGATTGGCAAGGTTTCATGAGAAATGACAGGCTCTGAAAGTGGTCTACCATCTATGTCCTCCACGGCCAAGGGTGTTTCTCTTAATTGAAAAGGAAGGCATTGTTTCTTGGCAAAAACTAGATCCATGAAGCTCTCTGTTGCTCCAGAATCTATTAAAGCAAAGGTATTCACGGAAACCTTCTCCCAGATCAAAGAGATAGGAATAAGAAGCCTATGGTCTTTCTGAATGGTTTATAGAGGACGAGATTGCATCACCCAAGTCCTGTTCTCTGGAGGGACATAGGTGCGGGCGTTTCCCGGCCTAGTAGCACAAGAAATGAGTAAGTGGCCCCTTTGTCCACAATATAAACAGAGACCCTCTCTTCTCCTATATTGTCTCTCTTGTTCAGTTAGTCAAGTAGTTCCTAACTGCATAGGTTCAGGTAGTGCTAGCGCCATGGAATCAGAGTTTTGAAATGAGGGAGCTAACTTAATAGAAGGTCTACGAATTCTATCCCTAGTGTTTTGTCTTTGTCTCATGCGTTCATCAATGCGGGATAAAAACGAGATCAGATCTTCCAAATTTCCAGGGAGTTCCCTAGTAGCTACCTCATCTAACATTTCCTCAGATAGTCCATTTAGAAAGACATCTATGAATGCCTGTTCATTCCATTTCACATCAGAAGCCAAAGATCTGAATTCTAACGCATAATTCACAAGAGAACTATTTCTTTGCCTGAGGCGTAGTAATGCCTTAGCGGCGTTAGTCTTCCTCCCTGGAGGATCGAATGTTCTTCTGAAGGCTTCTATAAAGGTTAATTGTAAACTAGCTTTATCTATCAGCAAGGTTATGATAAAGCCGACCCTGGCTCTGTCAGTAGGATAGGCCCGGGGTTGTAATTCAAAATGAATACTAATCTGGTTCAAAAAACCTCGACAAGTATCTGGTGAACCATCATAGCGTAGTGGTGAAGTCACATGAAAGGGAGCCCCTACCATAGCTACTTCTAATCCTGTGTTACCAGGAGCAGAAAAAGACATACGGGTCTCCTCAGGCTGCAAGTTCGGCCGAGATAATAATGCCAGTAAGGCCATAGCCATTTGGTCCATTCTATGATCCATAGCTTCGAATCTAGAGTCCTGAGAGGAGGCCTGGGAACTAGTACTTGCAGGATCCATAGGCCCTGTCGTAAAGTCAGGATCCAGACAGGGATCCAACATGCAGAGTACTAGAACAGATAGACGTATACCGGACCTTAGAGTGGCCGGACTAACGTCACATAAACAGAGAATAGTCAGGGGCGAGCCGAGGTCGAGGGAACGAGAAGACAGGTAAGCGAGGTCCAAGCCGAGAGTCAAGGGTAGGAGAGAGAAGCAAAGTCAGAAAACACGCCAAGTCAATAACCAAAAACCAAACACAAAGAACGCACTGAGGGAACAGGCAAGCTGAAACCACGACAGGGCAATGAGTCACTGGAAGTGATTGCCTTTTATACCCTCTCTCTTTAATTGGTGCCCACGCCCCCAAAACGTCCTGGTTTGAATATTCAGGTGGGTTGTGACGTCATCGACGTCGTGACGTCGGCGGGATTGCGCCGCGTAATAAAAGGGAGCGGGGTTATCGCGGCCAGCGTTAAACATGCCGATATTGCTGGAGGGAAGAGAGGTATCAGTGGCAGGTACCATGACACATATATGGCATTTGCAGCACAAAGGCACCAAAAGTGAAATGGGGAGTTGGTATTGTGTCACTTCTTAATTTCATGCCCTTACGTTACATTTTTTTCCTTATCATCTTTTATCCCCTGTTTCATCAGAGAGCTGACTAAGGAAATAACTACCAATTGCAGTGAAGATTATAATAATTATCAAACTAAGTTAACAACACATATAAAAGGTGGACTGGTTTTAGATACTTTTATATGGCAAGCAAAATATTAAAATACAGCCTTGAACCAATCTTTTTTGTGTGCCATAACTGAAAGTTAAAACAAATTCTGTGATTGTTAGCAACACTATTTACAGGATGGCTCTACGTTCACTAAGTGTGAAATGTGATCTATAACTAAGGTAAGTTCTGTTGGGTTTATCACTATGTCAATGATAAGAATGAAAAAAAACTATCCTTGTGAGTTTTGTCTAGTCTTTGTCAGGTCCTGGGCTCATAAAAATGTACCAGGCTCATATTAAAATTTAACACTTCCTTCATTTTAACAATTCATTCACCTCATGCATGTATTCCTAGTTCCCAAATTTATAGGAAAACAATATTGGGTTCATTGAATTTGTTTATTACATTCATACATGCACACAATCCTATTACATTTGCATTAGACCCCATTCAGTAAAATGCAGGTTTTTGTATTTTTAGTTAATTTATCCTCCACCCATCAGAGACAGATGAGAAAGCAGAAAAATAAATATTATAACGTAGGAGTTAATACCTCACTGATTTCAGGGGACAAAGGGCACTCACCTTGTAAATCCCCTAGTAACTTATCTAAAATATAAATGACAAATTTGTATCTAACCATCGAGACAATCTCATGAACAAACATTATACAAATGGTGACTCTCAAATACAGCCTATATTGGTTCAAAATAGAGACTCCTTCAGAAGTAAAGACAGATAAAGACAGAATAAACTTAAGATCTGTGTACTCACAGGTAGATTTTGTAGTGATCCATCCCTGATGAACCCCCAGTACTGTTAGCTATAAAATACATCAGGGTATCCCAGCTCAGGTAACTGCCATGGACTTTCACTAGAATCACAGGTATTTTATGCTTTTAAATTTTAGTACAACTGTAACGGACACCTTCCATTGATGGATGCTCCTAGCGCTTCCTAAGGACTCCAAATACTGCAGCAGACACCACAACCACCGCAGACTCCACAACTGCCGTAGCTTAACGGGAGTCTCGCCGTCTTCCTTCCACCCTGTATGAACCTCCAGCATCCAGGACCGTGTGGGGAAGACCTCTCCTCCAAGGACAGCGTAACAGGAGCAAGCTCTCAAAAGAGCTAAGTGATTAAAGCTCAAGGTAGTATGCAGCGCATAGCAATCCCCAGTGTGAATATAGCTGTCACCTCCAATCACGAGACAAGACTACGTGTTGAGGGTCAAGAAGAACTCTGTTTTGACACACTCTGGTTTTATGCAATTCTCCCCTGCAAGGGAGATGCCCACAGACAATTGTACATTACCCAATCACACAATGGTTACATCCCACACATCTCCTCCCCTTAGCCTGAGAAGTAACCCAATTATGCATACAGTTTAAAACATACTTTTTATCCAACTCTCATAACTCTAAAACTATACATCCAATATTAATAAAAGTCATTATAATATTATTAATCAGCACATTCCAAATACAAACATACCCAAAAATCATTCGAATCCGTTCAGCCGTTCGGGAGATAGGTATAAGTCACTTTTGACCGACCGCAAGCACATTTTCATTTTCATTTTCACAGAGAAAATGACTAAGTCCCATTCGAACGAGCATTCGAATCTTCGAATGGAACTTAGTCTCTGGCCGCGGTGTCGAAGTAACGTAGAAGGTACGGGCCAGCGGTGTTTGTGTAATTGGGTAGCCGAAAACAGTTCCATAGATTTGGCTGCACACACCGCTGACCGCGTTCGAATAAGTTAAAATTGCCGCCGCCACGTGTTCGTTTGTCGAATGGCGGCCACTTCGACGACTTCGGCACTTCGACAACTTCGGCACTTCGACTGCATCCGAAGTGCCAGTTTAAAAGTTATAACACTGCTCCAAAGTAATTAAAGGGACAGGAACAGCATTAAACAAATCCATTATGCCCAAATACAGTTCTTGAAGGGGTAATACATCCCAGGGCCATAGTCGCAGGGCAGGAGGCTAACAATCAGTCCTCTCCAATGCCCAGTGGCAAATGGCAGTTTGTCACAACAACATTTTGTGTGACATGTGGGTCTGCCAGTGGAGAGAGACTAGGGTCAAGCCAACAGCAATATTTACCTCAGTTGGACTAGACTGCAGAAGGGCTTGCCCTCCTAGGCAGGTATCTTTCCCACTGCTCGTCCTCCCCTCAGGCAGTTGTGCCCATCTTCTTCCAGGCAGGTGTCAAACCCTCTGCCTGTCGTTCTCCCAGGCAAGTATGGACCCCTCTGCCCATCCTCCTTCTCCCAAGCAAGTCGCACTGCACAGCCCCTGCAGGGATTGACACATGGAAGAAACTTGGGGGGAACTGAGACACATGAAGGGACTGTGGGGAAATTGACACATGGATGGGACTGTGGGGG
Source organism: Pelobates fuscus (assembly GCF_036172605.1). Taxonomy (NCBI): domain Eukaryota; kingdom Metazoa; phylum Chordata; class Amphibia; order Anura; family Pelobatidae; genus Pelobates; species Pelobates fuscus. The sequence continues at coordinate 33,047,231 of NC_086325.1, forward strand.
GACCTGAGACACATGGAGGGACTGGGGTGATTAACACATTGAAGGGACTGGGGGGAAATTGACACATGGAAGGAACTGTGGGGGAAATTGACACATGTAAGTGACTGGGGTGAAATGAAAACATGGAAAAGTCTGGGGAGAATGAAGTCAAATGGAAGGGGGGTTAAGACACATTGAGGGGAACGAGAAACATGATGGGGCTGTAGGGGGGTAATAAGACACATGGAAGGGCTGGGTGGGGATGAGACACATGGGGGCAGGTTAATTTTTGCACTGGAGACTGGTGGTTTCTAGTTACTCATCTTAGTCTGAGACTAGCATCTGCATGCCACCTACTTCAAACATACTGCATACTGGATTACAATGGTCTTATCTGCATGGTGAAGTACAGCAACTGTACAGTAACTAACTCACATGTTACCTCATATCCACAATACATGCACAAGATTTGTATACTTATTTGTCAGGTCTGCAAAGTGTAAGTAGAGCTGTTTTCATGTATAGGTAAATAAGGTAAAAATACCTCCCTCCTTGCACTCTGTTAACATGAACAAGGCTTTATAAAAGGAACAATATATATGTAATAAAATATATAATATAAAAATGAACTATTTAAATGTCTCTACGCCATAAAATTGTCTTGTAAATGAAGCTCAGTTACACACTTGAACTATTGTGTTTGGAAGTTGCTGTAGGCTAATATATTCTGCCTCTTGGTCTCATTGATAATGGTAGTGTTAGTAAACAATAGACTTGTAAAATTTGGATCAGTTAAACCATATTTAAAGAAAATGAAATTTAACTCAGGACATCCGACACTCACTCATTTGACAGTTCAGCTTGTGTGAATACTGGGCACGAAAAAAAATATTCCGGAAAACAATTCAGACAAACAAAAAAGGACACAAAATAAGCCAATCAGTGTACTGCAAGATATATACATAATATTATTATTATTATTATTATTACTATTGCCATTTATATATCGTCAACAGATTCTGTAGCGCTTTACAATATTATGAGAGGGGGATTTACCTATAAATAGGACAATTACAAAAAACTTACGGGAACAATAGGTTGAAGAGGACCCTGCTCAATCAAGTTTACATTCTATAGGAGGTGGGGTGTAAAACACATTAGGAATTTGCAGTCAAATAAGGTGGGCTGCCCTTTAGGAGAGAGCAAGAGACAGGTATGTGAGGTAGGGGTTAGTCTTGGAGGCCATAAGCTTTCCTAAAGAGATGGTTTTTAAGGCACTTCTTAAAAGATGCAAGACTAGGGGAGAGTCTGATGGCAGTAGGAAGGCTATTTCATAGGTAGGGAGCTGCCTGAGAGAAGTCCTGCAAGCGTGAGTTGGCCGTACGGGTGCGGACAACGGACAGGAGGTGGTCACGGGCAGAGCGGAGAGACCGAGAAGGGACATACCTATGGATCTGTGAGGAGATATAAGAGGGGCTAGAGTTGTTCAGTGCTTTATAGGTGTGAATTAGTACCTTGAATTGACTCCTATAGCATACAGGAAGCCAATGTAAGGACTGGCAGAGGGGTGAGGAGTGAGAGAACCGACTACAGAGGAAAATCAGTCTGGCAGCAGCGTTCATCATGTACTGTAGCTTATGGATTATGTTATTATTATGTTATTATTTATATAGCACCATCCAATTCTGTAGTGCCTTACAATGGGTGGACGAACGGACATGTAGTTGTAACCAGACAAGTTGGACACACAGGAACAGAGGGGTTGAGGACCCTGCTCAATGAGCTTACATGCTAGAGGGAGTGGGGTAAAGTGACACAAAAGGTACTGCTAGGCCCTGCCATTTGGTTCACAGATTAAGTGAGAAAAAGTAACCAATACAGGAAACAAAAGGGAGAAATAGTAAAATAAATATATATATATATATATATATATATATATATATATATATATATATATATATATATATATATTTGATCTTTGATCCTGATGAAAGTCCTCTATGCAGGACTGAAACGTTGATCGTTTTTTTATAATATGTTCTAATAAACTTTGGAATGCTCCTGCCTACTTTGGATGGATATATATATATTTTTATATATAGTTTATATATTATAGTTAGCAAATATATAATATAGTATTTTAGATTATTCTTCTGCTTCTCCCTTTTTTCCTTCTATTGGTAACTTTTCACTTGATTGCTGAATAAAATCAACATTTAGCATCTATCCCCTATCCATTAGTAATCTTTTTTATCCACCTTTTTATTTTGGCACCACAGATGGGCTCCAAATCCTGAAGCAAACAAGCATTATTTTCACTTGCGCTAGTTGGTTGCTCATTTATATGTCCATATGGTGCAATGGAGATATGGAATTGCCAATCGGTTTTAATTTGGATCAATTGCTATTCATCTGAAACCGAATGCACAAGTCTAGTGAAGAAAGAATAGGAAACTGGTATTCGCCTGATACTTATTATGGTGGAGTCTTGGGATGGTTCTTATAAGAATCATTAAGATGTCATAGTTTAGACTATTCCGAACTGTGTTCTTGCTTGTTTTTATTAATGTCAAAAGGAAGCAGTCAAAGGGTAGAAAGAATGCTAATGTTTATGTGCACATTAATCTGAATCATTTTGATCTGTAGAAATGCTGTAGAATTAGATACAGATTTTAGTAAAACTACAAAAATTACTTAGACAACTATTACAGTCAAATTATTGTTCTTTTCCCAGAGGAAATCGCAGAATGCGAAATTGGTATTTGAAATGATGACAGTTTGATACCTTATTAGGTTTAATTATATTTTTCTAGCAATAAAAAGGAGGTTGGATCCTGGACTGGATCCGGCACATAGCATTCTAAGGCTGCATTGGGTAACGGCATTAAGTGGTGGAGTCAGATCTCTATAAAGGAGTTGTTTCTCAAATGCATGTATCTACAAGTTTACAGTGTTAAACAACGTATAACCTGTCACTAGGTCACAGGTTATATGTTGTTTGACACCATAAACTTGTGTACCTATGGTTAAATGCACATAGCCTAACAAGTACATGGGTAGGATCAAATTCCAGGGGTAGACTCAAACCACCACTCTCTAAATGCAAGAGGTTCAATTATAGCAGAAGATAACTACTATGAAGTTTGGTGGGCCATTAGTGTGCACTGACTGGTGGATAATTACCAAACGTTTACAAGACATTTCCCTTAACTGTGTGGTGTAGCATTTTAAATGTGTGGTTTAATAATTTCTATGAAATTAAAAAAACAGATATTCAGAAGTTGCTATGGAATACCAATAACTTCATAACTGGTGAACCAAACACATTAATTAAAACAATGGAAATGATATAACAAAAACCTAGGAGCTTTTTAAAGTGTATCTAGTGGTTATTTTATGTATTTTTATATTTTTTTTTTACTGTTCTAGAAAACATAGGGATTGATGTGTAAATTATATAAAACATTTCTTTTTTTAAAAGTGGAGCAGGCAGCATGCAATCAACTGCAACATCCTTTCTAAATGATCAAGATTAATTAACTCCAGACATATCATGTGCACTAATAAGCTTTTTGTATGTAAAGGTGAATATGCATAAAGTAATACTACATCGAATCTACTGAGACCAAGAAACAGCAGTGGTGATACGTATCAGTAAATTGTCCACGTTCGAATCAGAGTTCAAAAAGATGCACAGATAATTCTACAAAACTATCAAGAAAAGTTGAGCCCAAGTTTAAGGCTTCTGTACTTTGGAGGTTTGTAATACAGTTTCAAAGAATTATGTTTTATTTCATTTCAGCGTGTTACAGGGAAAAGCTGTCATATCAGAGAACGGTGCAGGACCGCGAGGCTGTGTCTGACCTCCCTAACATTATCATGGATGAAAGGCAGTGGGTGAACTTGTCACAGTCTTTTGATTGTGCTGCTTAAGTCAGTGAAAGGACATAATAAAGAATTCTAGAGACTCAAAGAACTGGAGTAATTGGAGAGCTTCTGTATACTTGAAAAAATAAATTGTATCCAAAAAGGCACAGAAAAGACATGTCTGTAAAATTCTTTAAACCTTGAGAAAATAATGTAATGCTTAACTTTTCCCAATATTTGAAGCTAAATAAAACTCAATCAATTTGGTGTATTACTTTTTTTTTAGTTTGTATGGTTAGGATAGACAGCATAGTTGCAATAATGTGTGTGTATGGTGAGGATGTACGAGTTCTTCCTGCACATACAATATTGCAAGCATATAATATATCAACCAGTGTAAATCCGGTAAAAAAGAGAGCAGAAAATATTAAAAAAAACATAGCCATAAAATGAAGGAGTTTAAGCATGTGTGGGATAGGCATAAGGCTATCCTAACTATAAGATGAGGCCAGGGACTAATGAGAGTATTTAAAAAATTGGGAGACTAGATGGGCTGAATTGTTCTTAACTGCTGTCACATTCTATGTTTTTATGTTTCGATAAATGTTAGGGAAATTTAGGCAAATGCTGAGCCCCTATGAATGTGTTATTTCAGTAGTCTTCAGGGTCACATCTACTTGAATGAACTCTTGATCATTTCCTTTTGTTTCCATCAATCATCAACATCATCGTTGCTTATGAGTGTACAAGAAGCCCAGTTAACATTTGGTCCTGAAGTTTTTAACTTTCAAGATTATTCTGTAAAGTGAGAATTGTCATAAATTTAAAGTTAATTCAAAGTGGATTTCAAATGGATTTCAAAGACCAAAATGTTCAAAAGGGAAAATTCTCCAAATCAGCCATTGTAGATATTTAGATATTCAATTCAAAATCCACATTGAATTCAGTTTGCATTCCCAACAATTCTTACTTTAGTGTAAAACCTTGTAGAGTGCGGATTTTTGGGAATTCAAATTAATTAAGCATTTCAGGCAGCAATAGCCAAATATGAAAAAATGTCCAAGCCAGTTATTTTTCCATTTATGCCATGATTTCCTTAATGTTTATATACAATTTGAATTACGAGCAGTTTACTTTAGTGGATAACCCTATTTTAATTTCCTCTAAAATTCTGACAATTTGCCCTTTAAGTGAATGACTGTTTAAACATGATGAGCTATTGAGGTTACCAAACCAGTCAAGATACAACTGTAATCACTGGGGTTACATGATGATTTATGGGCAATGATAAGACCTGTACTTTTGTGGGTATGTGAGAAGTAGGGTGCAACTCAGATTGGGTTATTTACTAAAGTGAGAATAGGTGGGAATGCAAAGTTAATTCAAAGTGAATTTCAAAAGTTAGGAGAAAAAAAATCGCTAAATTTGAAAAAGTTAATTTTGCTTTCAGTTTGTTTATTTTGACCTTCAATTAGAAATTCGCTTTGAATTCCTGGCTTTTCTCGCTTTAGAGAATAACTCTGACTTATCTAACAAAAAAAAATGAACAGAGTGCTAATCCGTTTCAGTGTTTATGTGTGTAGGCTTATATGCAATATGCATTTTGTGTCCAGTGTGCCGTGTTGCCAAATATGTGAGCAGACATGAATATTAACAGTAATGGTAAATACAATCGCAACCTCAAAGTGACAGTAGTTTAGTTTTAAATCCCCTCCATGTAGATTAACGCCTTAAGGACCAAACTTCTGGAATAAAAGGGAATTATGACATATCACACATGTCATGTGTCCTTAAGGGGTTAAGATAAGTCTCTGCGGCTGCAAATATTCACCATTCTGGGAACACACATTTAACCCCTTAAGGACCAAACTTCTGGAATAAAAGGGAATCATGACATGTCACACATGTCATGTGTCCTTAAGGGGTTAAAGAACATTTTTATAAATCACTATTATTATTATTATGCTATTTATATAGTGCCATCAAATTCTGCAGCACTTTACAATGGGTGGACGAACAGACATGTAGTTGTAACCAGACAAGTTGGACACACAGGAACAGAGGGGTTGAGGTTTCATGCTAGAGGGAGTAGGGTAAAGTGACACAAAAGGTAAGGATAGTATTAGACTAGTGACAGTACATAAATATAGTACATATAGTACTATAGTACATAAACTTAGAAATTAGGATGTAGAAATAAAATAATTTGTCTCATGTCAAACTACCGTATTTATCGGCGTATAACACGCACTTTTTTCCCCTGAAAATAGGGGAAAAATCGTGGGTGCGTGTTATACGCCGATATCCCATAATTACTTACCTGTCCTGAAGCGTGGGCCGGCTTCACAGCGCGCACCGCGGTACAGGAACTTTAATTTAAGGTTCCGGTTTCCGGCGGGACTGAAAGGAAGTGTGCACAATAGTGTGCACACTTCCTTTCAGTCCCGCCGGAAACCGGAACCTTAAATTAAAGTTCCTGTTCCGCGGTGCACGGTGTGAAGCCGGCCCACGCTTCAGGACAGGTAAGTAATTATGGGAGGGGAGGAAAGTACACTATGGGAGGGGAGGGGAGGGGGAGGAAAGTACACTATGGGAGGGGAGGGGGAGGAAAGTACACTATGGGAGGGGAGGGGGAGGAAAGTACACTATGGGAGGGGAGGAGGAGGAAAGTACACTATGGGAGGGGAGGGGGAGGAAAGTACACTATGGGAGGGGAGGGGGGAGAATACTATGGGAGGGGAGAGGGGAGAATACTATGGGAGGGGAGGGGGGGAGAATACTATGGGAGGGGAGGGGGGGAGAATACTATGGGAGGGGAGGGGGGGGAGAATACGAGGGGAGGGGGGGGAGAATACTATGGGAGGGGAGGGGGGAGAATACTATATACTATGAGAGGGGAGGGGGGGAGAATACTATGGGAGGGGAGGGGGGAGAATACTATGGGAGGAGGGGGGGAATACTATGGGAGGAGGGGGGAATACTATGGGAGGGGGGAGAATACTATGGAAAGGGGGGACACTATGGGATGAGGGGGGAATACTATGGGATGAGGGGGGGGAATACTATGGGATGAGGGGGGAAATTTCCTGGAATTTCTTTCTAAAAATGAGGTGCGTGTTATACGCCTGTGCGTGTTATACGCCGATAAATACGGTATTTATTCAGGTGTATAAACCTGTAGTTGATGAGGGTACCTAAAATGTTCTGTAAGTACATTTTGCTGGTCTAAAAACATGAGAATATGAATGAAATGCAAAAAAAATATAAAAATATCAAGAAAAATAGCAAAAACCCAAAACCAAAATATATATTTGCATTATCGTTGTGTTACCAGGAGGTGGCATTATTGAGTTAAAAATAATATTTGAAGCATGTGGATAGAAAGTGATAGTGCAAGAAAATTTTGTGTTCCTGTATTTACACTACCAAGATACTCAAAGATGTCATGTACACTGTAAAATAGATTGTTTGTCTCCACTGAAGCATATAAATAAAGTGTATCGAATGATACAGAGTACAATGACATTTAGTGCCAAAAGAAAATGAAATATGCATAGCAGAAGAAAGCATGGCAATTTCTCAATAAACACGTATTATATATGTTAATGTGAAAAATGTTCAACTGAAAATATAATTGGACCGATATCAGGACCACGGGCATTTATTTTCTCATGCTCAATGTGAGAAACCTTCCTTAATTCTTTAAATGACTTTCTACTATTATTTATAATGTGCCAACATAGCTATGAGTGCATACTAAGTTCTCAAGCTTACTTGTGTTACAAAATAGCACAGAACACAGTTACTGCATTAAGTGCAAAATGTAGTGTAAATATTACCCACAGATGTAATCAAAATTATTCAACCATCATTGAAAATCAGTTTATTGTTACAATTTTCATTCTTTCGACTGTTTGCAATGAACAAAGTCAAACAAATGCAATCGAAATAGCTCAACACAACAATTGCTTTAAGTGGTTTCCCCAAATTCAACTGAAAATGCAATAAAGATGTCTCCAGTCTCAAAATGATTTAGCAGCTTCACAGCAAGCATCTTTAGTACTAAGTAGAGCACCCTTTTGCTGTTATGATCTGCTGCAGACGAGATGCATAGCCTGACACCAGCTTCTGGCAGCGTTCCTGAGGAATCTTAGCCCATTGCTCATGAGCAATGGCCTCCAGTTCAGTAATATTCTTGGGTTTGCGTGCTAAAATCGGGGTTCATGTCAGGCGACTATGATGAACACTGTAGAATTTTCCAAGACTTCTTCTGCAACCAAGCCTTGGTGGAATTTGAGGTATGTTTGAGATGATTGTCCAATGATGCCCAATGATGATGCTTTCTCTTAGGTTTTTCTGATACTTCAATAAATCCTTCAATGAATCTTGCCTTGTACACGCTGCAGGTTTCCAGTGCCAAAGAATGCAAAGTAGTCCCAGAGCAACACCGAGTTATCACAATGTCTAACTGTAGGCACAGTGTTCTTTTTAGCATATGCTTCATTCTTCTTCCTCCAGACATACCGCTGAACCATGGGTCAAAAAGTTTCAGTTTTGTTTTATCTGTCTACAGAACAGAATCCCCAAACTTCTGTGGCTTTTACATATGAGGGGTGATTTCAACCTGAATAGAACAAATATAAAGGCATATAGCTTTTTTCTTACCTCTGAGGAACTACTCACCCCAGTAAACCCTTCAATACTGCAGTGAAAGAATGATGGTCTGTTACCTTCCAGAAAAGCGACTATTCTCATAAAAGCACTGAGTTTCACTCAATTTGAATTGAAGTTGACACTATTTTGTAATGCATTATATATAAGATTAGAATTAAAATAGATAAATAATGTGCTCTGGTGTTTCATAGTTTATAAGGTGAGCTCTCAGCAAACCAGGTTTATTATGTCTCCAGAACCCAGAATCAGCATGATTTCACCCTAAAACATGACCCACTGTTACATATCCTCATATATATATATATATATATATATATATATATATATATATATATATATATATATATATGTATGAACTAGGCATACATCCTACCAGTCCAATAGAATATATAAGTTGTCCATTTTTCTCCCCCTTTTCCCTCTCAGCTCAACACAAAAAAAAGATTCCAATACTCAAGAAGTTTCCCCCCTCTAAAGTCAGTAAAAGTGTAAAGTGTGAAATGGAATTCAATAATCTCCATCTCCCCACCTAAAGAGGACATTATTTATTATGAAGAGCCCTGAGCAATATCCACGAAGTAAACTCCATTCATGGAATGTTTAGTGACATACAGTATACGTCTCATCTGTGACTAATTTGAAAATGTATTTGAACAACCGCAAGTCTTCATGTCTTAAAAATGGAAATCCATTGCTCAGCCTATTGTGTGTTTGATAATCCATGTTGGTCTGTCTGCTATCTGTATGTAGTGGCTACAGGTAATATTTCACAGACCTGTTAATTTCTCACTATATTCTAGAAACAGATTACAACACCAGGAGTCACTGCCAAGTATGAAAGCTATTCTCTCTGTTTTTTCTTTGTGCTGTCCTGTGCCTAGAATTGCATTCTGCTAAAAGTACATTTTGATTCCCTATCCGTATCCTGCAGACATCTGTGACTCTAAAATGGCATTTCATTTGGCTTCTAGCTTAATCTGTTGGTGACGTTGGCTAGGTTTATTTATTTCGGTTACAAGAAATGAAACAGCAAGCGCTTTTGGGTAAGGTTCTCTAACAAACTTATCAGCTGTGAAATTATCTTGACATGATATTAGAAAATAAATTATGTCTAGAAAGATACATGGTAGATCCTATTAATATCTGAATATTGACACTTTAAGGCATTGAACGATTGCTCATTCACCCACTATTGATTCACAACCAACTTTGCAAGTTGTAAACCAGCTGCAACGTTAAATGCTTTGCTTCAGTGCAAATTTGTGGAGCAATTTGTGGAAATAATAAGTTGAACATTGTAATAGTACACTGGATGCAAAGTAGTAAACTATTCTAGTGGAAAAAGCAACAATGTGCACATTTGCCTATGTAAAGTTTTGCCCAGTACATTATCACATTACATGGTGTCCACATGGGCCTTTATTTAATATTTTAAGATAAGCTTTTCAAATGATTTAAAGGAACATTCTGTGTACCATAACAAAATCATTGACAACATCATTGAAATAAAGTTGCAATGGTGCCAGGAGATCCCTGATGTTTTCTCACCCGAAGGGGTAAAATCTGTTCTCCAATGGTTTAACCTCCAAGAGTGGCATCAGGCTTCTGCAATTGACTTTCAGGAGGCATGGAGTGCCGCCGGGCAGGGGCATCGCTGATTGGCTACATTGGTACATACCTTTTTTACATTAATGGGATTAAGCTGATTGGCTTAGTGTGTCAGCTGAAAATCAATTGTAGTTACCTGATGCTGCTGTGGAAATGGGAGATTCTGGAGCTAGAGACAACCATTCCCCACTGGACCTGAGAAAAAAAAAAACTACTGTACAACACACAACTAATTACAATAACTCTCAGGTCCAGGACATACACAATAATCATACCACAAAAACATAAATTTAATAACTGAGTACCCCCTCAAGTCCTATATCCCTGTTTAGCCTGGATCTGAGCACCCAACATATCCTGAAAGTGCTCAGATACAACTAATGCAGCCCAAACTCCTTTAGATCAACCGTACGCGAGGTGCCTGCCCAAAAGGGTTCCACAAAATCAGCCTAAGCAGTCGGACTCTTTCAGGGGTACGAAATATGATAAAGTACTGAACATAACCATTCGTGAATATGCCAAATTTGTGTCTCATGTTCGGGAGTTTGCTCCCACCAAACTCCTTTGTATTCCCACACCGTTTCCCGAACTTTGATTGAGGTGGAAGTTCCAGCGGTGTTCAAGCCATCGAGTGTCTGATTTTAGTTCCATACACTCGATGGCCAAACACTGCTGTCTGTGTTCGCGGCTAAAGATGGCGCTGCCACGTGTTCGCACATACGAATTGATGGCCACTCAGCCGGCCGGTTAGAACGTTGGTGTTATTGTGGTTACTGAGGTGTTGGCAGAGGTTAACAGGGTCAGCAAGTGGCACACTCGACATATGGGTGGTCAGTTATTCTGCGATTTGTTCGGTGGACGAGCAAAATAATGATAAAATAAGAGGTGAACACAATTCACAGAAAACAGAATGAGGCAAAAATCTTTATAATCCAGAGAGAAAACACACACTGCAATGATTCAAAATAAAATAATTGTGTTCATGTTATCTGTGTGAGTCACAGCCAGGGGAGATGTGGCTAGCACTGCATAAACAGAAACAAAGTGATTTAGGTCCTAAATGGCAGAGAATTAAGCAGTGAAATGGCAGGGGGAAGATCTATACACCAAAATTGGTTCATTTTCTGTGGTTATCCAGACAAGACAGATGAGGAAAAAGATCACTTATAGACTTCAAAAGGCAGGCAAATTTTAAAACCCACAGGGACTCTTTCTGGCCACAATAGTGATGAAAAAATGTTGTTTCAAGGGGACTAACACCTGGACTGTGGCATGCCGGAGGGGGATCCACGGCAAAACTCTCATGGAACATTACATAGTTGATGCAGAGTCTGGTTTTAATCCATAAAGGGCATAAATATCCTAACATCCCTAAATTGTTTGGAATAACGTGCTTTAAAACATCAGGTATGATGTTGTATCGATCAGGTAGTGTAAGGGTTACACCCGCTTCACAGTGACAGACCAAACTCCCCGTTTAATGCACCGCAAACAACCGCAAACAGTCCATTTGCACAACCGCAAACTCCCCATTTGCACAAGGTTGGATACCAAGCTAGCCATGTACCGTTCCTTGTCCTCACTGATGTAATTGAAGGTCTCTTCCTCCACCCAGCCACGTACAACACCAAGGGTCCCTGAAAGGTGACAACAAGCCCCCTGGGACGCCTGCTGTGTTTGGTCTTCCACCTCCTCAAAGCCACCTTCCTCCTCTGACTCCTCTTCTTCAGACTCCTCTCTCTGCGTTGCCTCTCTCTGCGTTATTATAAGGTGTGTTAAGTAGTACTATTCCTATCAGTTTAATCCCTGTTACGTCCCCTATCAGGGGACGTGTATATGGCATCAATTTTAGGAACCGGGAGATGGAAAAAGATGCTTGGTTGGTCCTCCTACTTCAAATTTGGGGCACTGCGCGTGTCATCTAATGTGCCACCAGATATGAGTGGTGGCACTGGGCCAGTGGGCACACTATATGCTGTCAGCCTGACACACAAGCTGGCAGGCAAGCAACTGCAATTAGATTACACAGGAAAAAAAAAAAAGCAGACTGATGTTCTAGCCCTAAAAAGGGCATTTTGGGGTGCTATCCTTACAGCAGAGATCAGATGAGTCCTTCAGGACTGTAGTGGACACTGAATACACTAGCCTAGCTATTGATTTCCCTATTAAATCAGCAGCAGCTGCACTGTCCCTCCTCTCGCTAAGAATGCAGCTTCCGGGGGGCGGGGCCTAGCTGTCATGGAGGAAAGACACACTTAGTGTGAGCTCCCTCAATATCTCACTTTAAGCAGCTATCAACAAGCGAATTTCACCCCAGAAGGGGATGACCCGGCAATGTTGCTTCTACCTGACCGACCCGACATGCTTAATAGCAGTCAGCAACTCGACAGAGTCTTACTTACCTCCGCATGGCAAGTGTGGCCTGGTGCACACCGGGCGGGAGAGGCGGCCGATCTCCCGATCCTGGGATGCCCAGGAGCAGCTACTTCCCGGCAGGAGCTCCATTACCCCCCCTCGGACCGGTGGGGGTTATCCCGGTCCACCCCTGAAAGGCTGTCTGGAGCTAATGGACGCACAGAGCACAGCCGCCCAGGCTGACATACTCATCTGCGACTCTCCCAATATGGTGGCAGCCGCGTGTCCTCCTGGTACCAGCAAAGCATGGCAGGATATTGAGTCTAAGCTGGACAGACTCTTTAATCAATTTTGGAAGCAAATAACAAGCAGGAAGCCCCAACAAGCTCCACCACAGCTAAGCGAAGCAGTCCCCATTAAAATCCAGAAACAGAAATGCAGAGCCTGCCCCACGTCAAGCACTCGCCTCCACCTTAAGCCACCACAATCCCGCACCGGACGTGAAGCACCACCAGGACAGATCCGACCACCCGACAAAACAAGCTTCCATCACCTCAAGCCGCGAACCCGGCACTCAGCCAGAGACTTATCTTTGTTGTTCCAGGTATCAGGGACTCCCAGGGTCTGCACCTGGCGCCCAGAAGGGATCGGATGAGAACAAGCAGTAAACAGCAGCCTGCCAAGCATGTCCCACTATAGCCGATCCTCCACACCATGCCATTGATCACATGAACTGCTCTCTGCACATTAACTAATCGTAAAGTAGCAAGCGTTTAAACATGTCATTATTTCACCTCCTAAAGAGTTTATTGTCGTAGTTCCTTACATGCCTTTACCTTAACCGTTCATGTATTATATTATTCACTAGTCTCATCTCATGGGGCGACTCACACTTGATTTATAACTGGTGGTGGAGCTGCTGATATAAATACACAGTTGATAACGTGCAAGCTACACCCTAAACATGACAGCCATCTTTCACAACAATGTACTGCTATATACTCATACCCTCAGTGCAACTATCCATGATATATGCACGTTCAGCCTAGCATGCTCAAATATAACACACTTCTGTCTAAAAAAAAAAAAAAATTAATACAAAAAAAAAAGGAATGCAGCTTCCGAATTAATCTAAAATGGATGCTGTCCAGGAGGTGCGAGGGTTTGGGAGGGAGGGTCTGCTGCTGATTGGCTGGAATGTGTCTGCTGACTGTGAGGTACAGGGTCAAAGTTTACTCAATGATGATGAATAGGGGGCCGACCGAACATCGCATATGTTCGCCATCCGTGGCGAACGCGAACAAGCTATGTTCACCAGGAAATATTCGCCAGCGAACCATTCGGGGCATCTCTATTAACTAATCGTAAAGTAGCAAGCGTTTAAACATGTCATTATTTCACCTTCTAAAGAGTTTATTGTCGTAGTTCCTTACATGCCTTTACCTTAAACGTTCATGTATTATGTTATTCACTAGTCTCATCTCATGGGGCGACTCACACTTGATTTATAACTAGTGGTGGAGCTGCTGATATAAATACACAGTTGATAACGTGCAAGCTACACCCTAAATATGACAGCCATCTTTCACAATAATGTACTGCTATATACTCATACCATCAGTGCAACTATCCATGATATATGCACGTTCAGCCTAGCATGCTCAAATATAACACACTTCTGTCTAAAAAAATAAAAAGAATGCAGCTTCCGAATGAATCTAAAATGGATGCTGTCCAGGAGGTGGGAGGGTCTGGGAGGGAGGGTCTGCTGCTGATTGGCTGGTATGTGTCTGCTGACTGTGAGGTACAGGGTCAAAGTTTACTCAATGATGACGAATATTGGGTGGACTGAACATCGCATATGTTTGCCATCTGTGGCGAACGCGAACAAGCTATGTTCGCCAGGAACTATTCGCCAGCGAACTATTCGCCAGCGAACTATTCGGGAGATCTCTAAGCACTATCCTTAGAATTAATACTTGCTGGGGTTGACATGGTCTATGATGCATTAATACAAGGGAAATATCCTTGTTTATAGTTTAATTTAGAGAGGAGAAATCTCTTTAAGTCATCCCCCACACCATGGTAATGCCTAGCATGCCTTTCATCTTTCAATCCAGACTAAATTATTTGTCTATTTCCAGATACTAGCATCCACATTTAGTGTTATCTGCGTCCTGCATGTTTTCTGTTTCCCTGAGAATCCAGTCTAGCTGCCTCATCCCCTGCTCGAGGTATCTACATTACCAAAATCACAATGAAAGCAGTCCCAGCATTCATATTCTTTAACTGTATCTGAGGGTTCTCCAGCTTAAAGCACACTACAAATGCTTTAGCCTCCTCATAGGACTAAACAACTATTAACTATTCGTAACTCATAATAATGCCTGGTGGAAAACCAGAAAGAAAAGATTTGACTTCTGAAGACCTTCCAGTGATAATTTCACATGATTCAATAGGAAGTGATTTTTGACATTTACAACAGGAAGTGATCATTTGCTTTTTCAGTGACCCTCCCCACACTTAACATGATAGCAGCAATGGCCAAAAGAAAACAATATTTGAACAGGAACAGATTTTATACATCCTTATAAACAAGGTTATGGGGTGCCTAGAGACAGTTCTGACTTTCACAATGAATCTGTAGAATGCAAACCACAGCAATTGTGATCTGATATCAAGGAAGAATGTGTCACAAAATCACTCATGACATATATTTCATACACATCACTGTCACATGAAAAATCCTACGAGTATAGATTTCATGCTTCCCCCAACAGTCCACTGGGAGAAAATAAGAATAGAGAAAACTTCACTCCTTGTTAAAGTCAACCTCCTACAAATCTTATTATTTTGGCACCTTATTTATAACATCCTTTGTTCACATTTTTAACTCTTTAATTGATAAATATAATCTATGGGTTTTCTTGTGCTGCCTGGAAAATTGTGAAATGATGTGCCATGAATCTACAGCTATGCAAGAATTGTTTAGAACACACAGACCAGTGTCTAAAGACTATTTTCATGTATGCTGTATGTTGCATGTATGCATGTATGCTGTATGTTGTAAAGGTCATTGTGAGTATTATTGTGATGCAAAAAATACTATTGTAAGTCCTGAAATGTAAACACACAATTTGTTTTATATATTCTTTCTTAAATGTCTCTATTTTGCCGGACTCATCAAAAACAAAGTTCAACAGGAACAGGAAATGGCAATCAAAGAAACAAACAATAACACGATAATGACAATGAAAGGTAAAGCTCTGGAGTAGGGTTCTGCTAAACACAATAATGCTTCTTTCAAATTGAGATCTACTGCACAAACAATACATAAACTATTACTGACAAATGTTTTCAGAAATTGTCCGTTTTGTCTTTGAAAAGTCCTGTTAATGAAATCTGTTGACATTCAGCATGATGTCATGTCTAGAGTAATCCCTTTTGTTGACTTCAACAGTCTACAACTGTGAAAGGGTGTCTGTTTTCTCTGTATCACGTGCCCATATGGACATCATTTTGTTAGAGATCGCTTAATGGTTCAAATATAGTCAATGTCTATCTAATAATTTATTCCTACCTGAGCTGCATTGTATGGGAGTTCACAGTTGTATGGTTTCTCACAATCTTTTTCCTACATAAACATAATTCTTTCCTAATCATCTAATTCTGTGAGAGACCTTGTGACGTCTTATTTTTCTAGTCTTTTCTATATAATTGTCTGCACACATTAGTTTTGTTGAGGACTGGACGCATACTGGACACATTTGTTAGAAAATACAAACCAACAGACAAATCACAAATACAAGCTCCCAAACGCCATGTCTGACATTCCATCCCATGTGCATTTACGACAGTGGCTCAACTAGTCACATATCTTGCTTCAACACCTCTCTGCAGATAGACATCTATACACTGTGTGACAAATTGTTTCCTAGTAATAGCCTGCTTCTCTAAGTAAATCTGCTCAAGGGCTACACATTTTTATAAAGGAGAAATCAGAAAAAGGAAATGCAGGTTCTGGGTAGGGTAATTCATAGTATGGAAACGTCAGGTCCTGTGTAGGTTCTATACATCACTATCATCCCTGTGATCTTAAACACATTTCTTAAAGTGATATTAAAGTCACCCACACCACATTACAGTTTTTTTTTAGAAATCAACCAGAGGCCACTTCTACAACACTGACTGAGATGTGATGTGGAAGGCCATACGAAAGCTTACAGTGCATGCACATCAGGTTCCAATACTTCTCCATGATGAGCATTAGATCAACCATTGCAGAGGTGCCTCAGCAGTGGGAGAAGGTTAGTATTTTATTAATTTGTGTGACACACGGAGGGAAGAACCATTTTGTTTTCCTAATGTTTTCCATTAATGCTAATTATTTTAGATAGGATGATTCCTGTTATGTCACAGCTGTTCCTTTTTAAGTTCCTTTCCTGAAGAGCTTTTTTCCATGCCATTCTAACCTATAACTTTATATATAACTTTATACATGTAATAACTTTATATGAAGATTAGCATTTAAAATCTGCAAATTCAGCATTAATGATGGAAGTCATGCATTTTACAGACTCAGAAAATACTAATATTTCAAACCCATGCCTTTAACAAGCAAATAGTTTTAAAAGGGAACAACTGCAATAATATGCAACAAAACAATACTTGCACTAATTACATTAACAGCTAATATGCCTTTAGGTAAATCACGTTACTCAATCAAAAGTTTAGCCCATAGGCCGATGCTGAATTTGGTGCTGAAAATCATCGTATTTCAATGTGTGCATTGAAGATATTATTGTATTTGCTAATATGGTTTATTGTAACCTCTCTTGCCTTTTATCTTCTATATCCCTTTCCTGTTATGGAAAACATCAAAAAAAGATTTAATAAAAATGACATACAGGTATGCATTCTGCACAACATTTAGGAATAAATCCAATAGTATGCGCTTTCCACAGGCATTCATAATGTATCCAAACGTATTGGTGCATTCGCTTTGGACCATCAGTCCCAACTACCAAACCTAACTCGAAAGATGGACAAATGGTGAAGGGATAAAGGGATGGAAAGCCAGGTTTGTTAAAAAGAGGAAAATTGCAAAACCAATACTGAGGATATGAAAAATAGGGAGATTCTACATAGGAGGATGAACATTGAAACATCATTTTTTTACTCAAAGGGGGCAGTAACTTTCAGAATGTATAAAGTATAAATGTTATAAATATAAAGGGAATGGATAATTACCATTTAATATCCAAGATTAGGAGAATCTGTTTATGGTCTTGAATGGGATTTAAATAATACATGATAACTACTGTATGCGTGCACTGACTCTATCAATATATGCGTTCCTATTTAAGGATTTAGGCATGTTGACAATATATAAGGACAATAATTTAAAACAAGATGAGAAGAGATGAAACCATTGACTGTTTCATTCTTAGAAACCACACTTGAACACTTTTCAGCCCTAGATGTTAGTTATGAAGGACTACTGTCTATTGACTGATGCAGAAAGCAATTTGGGAGAGAGATTCCAGAAAAAGTGCCTCTACAGAGCATTTGTGAATTTAGTACATTTACTCCTTCTGCTGCCACAGATGCGGATCACATTTTCAATACAAATGTATCAAGACGTAACATAACAATTTATGATGTTTTTGATTGATGTTATGTAAGCAGATTCACATCACTGGTTTTATTGAGTACAACGTAAAGCTGAACAGACGTAATGAAAAGTTAACGAAGAATATGTAGCCAATACTGTTGACTTACAGTATACGTAAAACAAATCGGATGGTTCTGCTTGGAAAATGACTTCGCAAACAATGTGTGTTTTTGTGATTAAATCAATAAATTAATTCTCTATGGAAATATTTGTATTTTATGTTCTTGTTCCAGAGAACTTGTGTCTTTGCTCTCTATTGGAGATCATTATAAATTGAGCTTTTTTTATAAGCTGCCTATAGAATTAACTGTCACACGGAAACTATTCTCTAAGGACATACAGAATGAAAATGGAGGCAGAGATGGACAATTTTCAATGTGACTGATCATGAAAATAATATCTATAATCAAAGAATATTTGGAATCTTGCCAATCTTTGAATGCTAGATACATAGGTTTTACAGCTGCATTGAAGAGAGGCAATGGTTGGACAATGATTAAATGTTCTCAATTCCCCTATATTTAACTTAATGTTAAAATAATGTGAAACTGTAGATGTTGTGGGGCCAGGAGTGTCCTGGTACACTCCCTGACTAAGTAGTCAAACCATTTAAGAATGGTATCAAAACTTACATAGAATCTGCTAGGCAGCCGCACCTCTTTTACAGCCAGAAAACTCTGCCATTGAGATAAACCCAGCAGTGCAGCACTGAACTCATTGGCTGAGAGTGTTCAGCTGGCCCAGCACCACAGGACTTGCATGTGACAGTGATGTGTATGAAATATATGTCATGAGATATCAGATCACAATTGATGTGGTCAGCATTCTTCAAATTTATTGTGAAAGTCAGACCTTGCAGCTCTGGACGCAGGAGAGTCAGTGACGGCCACCATGTGGACACCAGGTAAGTTGTCAAACCATTTGTAATCTTCTTACTCTGGGAGCATAGCAGACCATGACCAGTATAGTGATAGTAGCTATAGTGCTTGGAGTCTTCCTTTAACATGGTCTCAAACTCATGAATGGACCAATGACCTTGTGGTGTAAGCTTCAGATTTCTCAAAATAGATTTATATCTTGCATGCCAATTTGGAATTTGGACTTGTCTCATACTTTGTATTGTTAAAGGACTTTATGCAAACACCTAAGACAAACACCATACGCAGACACCTAAAACATGCAACACTGTAAGTGCCACAAACAGTATATACACTGTTGAGCCACAACATTGAAACCACCTCCCTAATATCTTGTAATTCCCCCATATGTTACAAAAACAGTTCTCATGAGTCAAGGCATGGGCACCACAAGACATTAATAGCATATCCATTAAGTCCTGCAAATTGCGATTGGATTTGTTGTCCAGCACATCCCACTGATGCTCATTCGGATTGAGGATCTGGGGAATTTAGACGTCAAAGGTTGAACATTTGCCACTGCCATCAGGGAACACCATTTCCATAAAGTGGTGTATGTGGTCTGTAAAAATATCTAGGTAGGCAGTACATGTCAAAGTAACATCCACATAAAGCAAGGAACCAAGGTTTCCCAGCAGAATAACACTGCCTCGGCCAGACTGCCTTCTTCCCATAGTGCATCCTGCTGCCATCTTTTCCCCAGGTAAGCAATGAACACGCACCCTGCCATCCACCTGATCTAAAAGAAAATTATATTTATCACACCAGGCAACCTCATTCCATAGCTCCATTGTCCAGTTCATATACTAACATCTCCATTGAAGGTGCTGGACAGGGGCCATCAGGTCCACTCGGACCATTTTGCAGCAAACAACAAAGCACTGTGTATTCTGACACCTTTCTATCATAGCCATCATTAGTTTTTTCAGCAATTTGAGCTACAATAGCTCTACTGTGTGATGAGACCAAATTGACTAGCCTTAGCTCCCTATGTGCCTCAATGGGCCTTGGGCACCATTAAATTGATGCCAGTTTACCGGTGTTCCTTCCTTGCACCAATTTAAGTAGGTACTAACCACTGCATACCTGGAACACCCTTAAAGACTTGCCATTTTAAAGATGCTCTGACCCAGTCATCTGGCCATTACATTTTGGCGCTTATCAAAGTCACTCAGATCTTTTCGTTTGCCAATTTTTCTTGCTTCCATCACATGATATGCAAGAACTGACTGTTCACTCACTTCCTTATATATCCCACCACTTGACAGGTGCCTTTGTAATGATATAACCAATGTTATTCACTTCAGCTGTCTGTAGTTTTAGTGTTGTGGCTGATCAGTGTATGGGGTATGATATGTTAATTTGAAATACCATCCAAATAATGTTTTTAATGCATCCATTTTCTTTTATTCCCATCGATAAAATTGCATGATGATATTTATAGTTATAATATAATATTAAAAATACAATCTTATTAAACAGTAAGATATAATTAAAATAAAAAAAGGCTCAACCTATATTGGTACTGAAAACAAAAAAGTACCAATGCATGTTTCGAAGAAGTGCATATCTATAAAAACAATGATTTTGGGGGGAAAAAGGTGCTTTAATTGTAATTAGTTTTATTCTGCAATACAACCTTAAGGGTGCTATATAAATAATACTGTAAATTAAAGCACTAATAACAAACAAAGCAGCGCTCTAAGAAAAATGTTATTGATCAACTAACTTTCCTTAGAAAAGTTTAGAAGAATGTTTAGAAAAACACTAATCTCACTTCACTGCAATTAAAGTTTCTGCCATATCAATCAGGTCCAATCAATAGAACAGTAGATGCAGCCACCGTGTTGAATATAAATGTCTATTATTATTTCATACTGAACTTTACAAAAAGACAACAGATTCAATCTTTTCAGGTTCACTTTTCAACTGAAATGTCAATGGAAAGCCATCAGACTGAATTTCAAAAATGACATCTATTGATTAAGTCATCTTAAAAGACACATTGGCTTGTTGTGGAGATAGCTAGCGATCTTTTCTTTGAGCAACTTGAAGCTCATTAAGTCTGATTCTATATTGCTTTGTTTTCAGACTTTAAAGGATTTTTGGATGGAGTTTTCTTTGCTCCGGGCATGTAAGTATATATATATATTAAAAAGCAGGAAATAAAGAAAGTCATTTTTTCACTTGTAAGAACTTCAAACAAGTCAGAGTTCTTTCATATCACAGACAAATTTTATTTAAACGTAAAATATAAAATATCATACAGTCATAGATATTGTTGTAGAGTGCACGTTTTTTTGCCTATGGCACTGATGCCCTGCGGGGTACTGCAAATGGGAAGGGGTGCTTCACTTTCAGTTTTACTTTCAGAAGGGGTGCTTCAGAAGGGGTGCTTCACTTTCAGTTTTACTTTAGATTTTCCTAGTAGTTAAGGAAAATGTAGATCTTGAAATTATTCGTTGAATGAGAAGTTAGTGGGTATTAATATGAGTCTGTCTGTCATTAATGATATTCTGCAAGTTTGTTAGGAAGAAATTAAGCCACTCTAACAAAATCATGCACATGTTTTTACTAAGTTAGGCTTCTTGATTGAATATATAGAGTTGTTGCTTTATGACAGCTTTTGTGGAGTAAGTTACAAATTTGAATAGAATACATATAACAGGGTTATTAACTGAAACGAGAATTCAACGTGAATTCAAACTAAATTACCAATTGAAGGCCCGCTTAGTTGAACTGAAAGTAGAGTTGATTTGAGAATTTTTTCAGTTTGGCTAATTTCACCTTAAATTCTCACTTCAGAAAATAATACTACTATATGTATTCTGTCCAAATGTGAATAGCTCTGTAAATCTCATTCTAAAAACTGACTACATTTAAAAGACACTTTAAGTGCCTTTTTTTTCCATTTTCTATATTGTAGATTATTAAAAAGATCCATATCCATACTGCATGGCCACCTGGTCAATATTATTAATCTCAGTTCATTGAGCAGGATGTGGAAGAGGGCTTTATTAATGCTTTTTCTGTGCTCCCCCCACGCCCCCCCCCCCCTTTCCTACACATGTGTGAAAGTGTGTGTTAATGTAATGATGGGCTTGTGTGTGCAATCTGTTCCTTCCTGTAAAAAGGTGATATAGGAACCATAACCCAAAGAGTACAATGTAGGGGTTGTGGTGTCAGGAGTACCTTGGCACTTTCCCACATTAAGTAGTTCAATAATTTTCAGTGGTTTTGCATGTCCCCCAGGCACCTGTAGTCAAAACATTTGTGTTTCTATTGTTTTTAATGCCACTGCTTATAAATAGCTACATTTCCACTCTAAAAAATAAAAATCCCCAGCAATTGAAATTGCCCTGATTCAAAAATATCATTTAAGGACCTTAGTTAAATTTACACACTAATTTAGTAAAAATTTGTTATTTTTACCTAAATGTAGCAAGTTGGAAGTAAATTTGAACTTAGTAAATAATCTTTAATAATCTTTAGGTACATGCAATAGCACATAATGTAAAAACGTTGCAATTTACAATCTCTTCAGCTGTTTTGTATGTGTGCTGTTCCATTATTGTGCTTTTCCAGAGTGTGACTGACACTTGAATATCTGCTAAATTGAAGTGACAAACTATTTTATTACACAAAATGGCTACAAAGGGAAAGACCAAATGTCTCCACAAGGGCTGTAGTCAGAGTTAGTTCTTTTTGCAAAAAAAAATACTGTATTGTCAGTGGAAACAAATTACATTTATCGGTGCAATTTCAGATCTTTCATACACCTTGGTGAAACATAAAGAGATAGATTAGTCTTACGGGCATACTTTGACAAAGAGATAAGTACAGGATCGGTTATTGCATAAGACAAATTGTGCCATCGAGACTGTAGGAAATTTGGATGTGAAGACAATAGGAAGCTAAGAAATAGGGATAAAGGGAAAGATGGGTGATGGGGACAAAACATAGAAATGACTGCAAGTTGATTGGAGACAAGTCAAGGGCAAAGACATAGGCGAGAAAAGTTGACTCTAACCTTTACATTTCATTTTTTCAATTTTAAAATTGTTACATTCAGCCGCTCTTCTATTTTTTTTTTAATTTATTTTATTTTAGTTGAACTGCCGGCTTACTGTGTTGAGAAACATAGTCTAAGCCATCACTAATAATAAGCCATCACCAATTTATCACCATCTGTAAGAATTAGGAAATATTTTTTATGGGCATACTAACTTTTTCCCAAATTTGACATCATATCATGATGAATATCCCTATTACATATTATGTAAATTGTATTAGAAATGTGTACACATAAAAAAAGACAATATAAAAAGAAATAAAGCTTACCTTTAAGGCTCTACCCTGCCTCCAGTGGACAAAACCAGTAAAAATATAAAAAATAAAAATAGCCAAAATGGAAAAGTTCTCGAAAACAGCTATTCTTTCAGGTCAGCTACTCTGGCCTTAAATTTCAAAGTCACTGTTAATTCCATTAGAATTAGCATTTTAGTAAATATCCTTCTGTGTGAATATTAAGTTTGTGCTTTCACCTCTGCATTTTTTATGTCATTGTATTTTAAAGTCGTTTCATGCGTCTTTTTTTTTTTGTCGTCTCTTAACAGACAATTACAAGGATGCAATTTGCAGTTGTTAAATGTGCAGGCCCGGGAGAAATTCAAAGGAAAACATTGATGAGGAATTTCCGCTTTTTTAGTAAGCAGGATAAAATATTTCTTAAGAGAGAGAGGCAGTGGGAAAAGGAAGTAGGTAGCATTTTTTTTTAAATCTGTAAAATCAGCCACTGAACACTCAAGCAATTTTTTTTTCTAGAGCACATTTTAATTAGTTTTGAGGGCGTGAATTTTCATTGACACAGGAACACAATCCAGATAACTTTTCGGCATATAAGAAAGGTAAGGATAAGCATGTGTTCCCATTTTCAAACAGAGCTACTCTTATGCATCTTTCTGCAACATGTGCGGATAGAAAAGGGAAGGACGCACGCTGTTTATATAACAGTCACAGCAGTGGTGCTTTCGTATGGCAATCTCCGACACAACTTTAGAAAATATTACAATATTAAAAACGCATTGGTGGTGTAATTCTCAAATAAATGAATAAATTGTCTCTATAAAGGTGCAATGTGAATTACAGGTCTTAAATATATTAAGAAATATATCCGTATTAAGCTGAAGTGTGATTTAAACACATCGCTTTGTCTACAGAGAAATTAAGTCAGCTTTATAAGATATATTTTGAAAATGAGACATTGTATGTATTGTGGTGTAAAACTCCCTATTAATTATGCACTGCCTATGTCTTTTGAAGAAATAGTTTAATAAAATATACTTTCTTTGTTCTATTATTTGTTTACTCAACAATGCTAAGGAAAAAAATGATGAATGGTCTTGTTCCCTAATATTTTAGAAAATACTTTGCAAGTTCAGCAGGAAAAATGTGTCTAATTCTGATCTTGTTGGGCAAAAATAAATGAAACAATCCACTAGCTTTTATCAGAATTGGGTTATGAGATATAGACATATAAATTATTAGAAGGTATTATTTATACAAAATATATGTGTTTCTAAAAATATATTTGAATGACTAGTTGACTAGATGACTGTGTCAGAGCATCTCCAAAAGGACAAGTCCTGTAGTGTGTTCCTGGTATGCAGTGGTTAGTACCTACCAAAAGTGGTGCAAGGAGGCACAAAAAAGGTAAACCAGCGTCAGGATCATGGGCGCCCTAGCCTCATTGAGGCATGTGGTGGAGTTAAGGCTAGCTCGTCTAGGCTACTATAGCTCAAATCGCTGAAAATGTCATGCTGGTTATGAAAGAAAGGTGTTAGAACACACAGTGTATCTCAGTTTGCCTCATATGGGGCTGCGTAACCGGAGGCCTGTCAGAGTGCCCATGATGAGCCCTATCCACTGATGAAAGCCCCTTCAATGGGGACGTGAGTGGCAGAATAGGACCATGGAGCAACGGAAGAAGGTTGCCTGGGCAGATGAATAACATTTTACTTTAGATCAGGTTGATGACCTGAGGAAGAAATGGCATCAGAATGCACTATGGGAAGAAGGCAGGGTGGCGGAGTCAGTATTATGCTCTGCACAATGTTCTGCTGGGAAACCTTGGGTCTTGGCATTAATATGGGTGTTACTTTGACATGTACTACCTGCCTAGAGATTGTTGCAGACCACATACACCTGTTCATAACAATGGTGTCCCCTGACGGCAGTGGGCTTTTCCATTTAACCCCTTAAGGACACATGACATGTGTGACATGTCATGATTCCCTTTTATTCCAGAAGTTTGGTCCTTAAGGGGTTAAAGGGGACTTACTCACTTACACTCAGTTCCTATAATAACTGACAATGTTTAGCTAATTTTTACTTGCTTCACACGTGAAGGTTTGTAATCATGTTGTAATGTTTGGGCAATCCAGGAATAACTTAAATGAGAAAAAAAAACAATACTTTTTCATACTGACGAACTTCCTAGGAAAATGAACAATGTACAATGTAATCGGCAGAGTAAAGGCAAGCTCTTCCACATCATATTTACACCGCGTTTGTCCAGAATGACATTGCTCCAAAACCCACGAAAATATCAAATTATAGGGCATGTACGAAAATACTACTGGTTACTGTATTGTATTTATTAACTTTTTTTGCATGTATTTGCATAAATTTTCTTAGAAACATATCTATCTTCATTTATTTTAAATACGTACCTGTATCATTCAGTAATAATCCAAAAATATTTCCAAACACTTTGAATACAGTTGCACACGACCCCATCAGTGTTCACTAACCTTAATCTCCGTTCAGGTAAAATCACATTTTCCACCAATTACAGGTACTTCACCAACTTAAATAGCAATACATATGTGAACCTCTTTGTTGCTGAATGTTCAATTCCAGGCAGAGTTTCAAAGATGATCGCAGATATTGCTGGAGGAAAACCAGAGTAAAAGACTGCTTCATTTTCCTCCTTTCTAATACAAATATTTGTGAAACATAATAATATGAAAGGTGAACTCGTAGCCAAGATATAAAATTCAAGTTATTCCAACTCCCAGAAACCAAAGTCATGTCAACAGTATTTTTGGAGAAAAATAAGGAACCTTTGCAGAAAGGAGAAGAATAGTGATCAATCACAGACATGTAACAGAATACATTTTCATTAGTTAAAAAAAACAAACCTAAAGAACATGATGAAAAAATACAGCCCTGTATAACTGTCACGTAATCGGCACATTGTTATAAATACGTAGGCGGATCAGGCGTGTCATTTCAAAAGATAAACAATGTAGAATAATTGTATACTCATACTAATTACAAAGAAAGAATGCATGTCTTACTCTGACCTCAATTCAATTTGTTTGAATCAGCATCAGAAATAATTCAAATCTGTTAGAAAAAAAAACCTTTTTAAATAGTTTAACTAAGTCACTATTAAAGGGACACTGTGTGCACTATAACCTTTTCATCTATTTGAATTAGTTATAAAGCTTGGATGCCTCAGAAATTCAATGTTAAACAATTTTCAAGCAGTTTAACCCCTTAAGGACACATGCATGTGTAACATGCCATGATTCCCTTTTATTCCAGAAGGTTGGTCCTTAAGGGGTTAAAACTGATGAGATTATGTCCAAATGGCCCTGTAGCAAATGGGGCAAAACCATTCAAACTTATTTGGGGCAATTCAGACTGCTATATTCAGACATTGTTGTTGCTATTTAAAAGTGATTTTGCACTTTAGCCAATGAATTGACCTGAATTTGGGCCGGGTTTTAGACATCATTGGATGGCAGAAATCTTGACCAAATGCTTCAAATCCAGGCCCGGATTAAAATAAAAATAAAACATAAAAGTCTGAACTTGTTGCTCACTTGCAGCACTTTTAGGTCACAGTAATAAAAAATAAATTAAAAAAAGCTCACGGGACTTTATTATAATACCTCCCTAGCAGGTGGATATATCTGTCATATCTGCTAAATGTCTAAAACTAGCGCAATTGCTGCCCAGTTGCTAGGAAAGGATATACCCCATGTGGATAGTGCCTGTGAAATAATGGGTAATATTTGGTATTTATATGGGTAATAATGGGACTATGTCCCCCTATGCCCTCATCTGTACGCATCGGGTGGGGAACCAAACTTACCCCCGCCATTTAAATCAATCAGTTTTACTTTTTGTGTGCATTTAGAAATGAAATGTGTTACATATTTCCCATAACAAGCAATCCCTTTTTTATCTTTTATATTTTTTTCTAATAAAGGAGTAGATTTACTGCGAGCTGGTACTTTGTATCTGTGGATGTCCATCATGTACATTCGCATTCATTTTGCCCATTGCCAAATGCAATGAACCACCCACTCGCATGCAGATACGTAAACAAGAGCATTATTAATGTTCAGAGATGAGTTGATTTGGAATTGTCAGTTTTATAGCTGAAGCTTGGCAAAGTGTTTTTAGAATGGAGCAATCACACATTCCGAAGCTACCATCTGTAGTAACAACATGGATACTGAAGAGGTCCAACTCTGAACAGATATGAATATGTTTCTCACTGACTCTCCACCTCTCCTGAATATTAATATGTTGACAATAAAACACTGAGATTTTATTGCAAGTCCAATTCTCTCAGTAAAGGGAAAATTAATGTCATGGTCCTCTGTCTAAACCTTGATTAGAACAGAAATATAGTGCAGCATTTGTCTGGTTTTATTTCCTATTAATAAGGAACATCTGAAATAAATTTTCATATCTGTTTATCTTCAGTCTTGTGGTTTATTATAATATTTTCCACTAATATGTGCTTGGCCATTATGCATCTTTTAGGATATTTTTAGATTTTGGCTCATGTTAGTGTAAGTTTTAGGGTAGTGTCTGTGTTAATGTGTAGTATTGTGTAGTGTGTTAGGGTAAAATATGGGTTACTTGGCCCAGTGCAGCCTGAGATTAGTGGGAGTTACATTCCTAGGCAGAAGCAATTTCAGCTACTGTCATTAACATGACTGCTGGTGGTATTCAAGAGTGTATCTCTTACAAATCTTGAGTAGACTGGGACATGTATGTCCCAGTCCACTTATGTCCCAGTCCACTTTATATTAGGACCTCCAGATTGCATGGAGGTGATTACAGAGAATACCAATGGGCACATCATGTGTTAGGTAGATACAGACATACATTTCGTTTCGCTATTGAAAGCAGACTAAATAGAAACATGAGATATGAACAAATATGTATACCACTGGGTCCCAGCTGCAGCAATGTGTGTCATAGAAGATAAAATGATAGACATGACTGCCCTAAAATAGTGTAGCAGAAGGGGGCTAAACCAAGGCATCGATGGTGTTAATGAGTAGGCAGGTTACTATGCAAGGTATAACATGCGTGCTGCCCCAGTTGCAGTATAGCCCAGAGTCCTGCACCTCCACTTCCCACCAGCCCCGGGCTGCCACACGGTCCGGTGCACTGGACCCATAAACTCTTTCTAGTGCTTTGTCTTTTGTTTGGTCTTGGAGCCCGCTAACATGTTGGTTCAGCGTACGGTGGGTAATGGTCCTCTGAGGGCGAAGGAATTGTACGGGAGAGCATCCCAGTTGCGTCAAAGTTTATTTTGAGACTTCAGCTTCTGCTTCCCTGCTGATCTGTCAGGGCCCCGCCTGGGAGGTCGTAGTGAGGTAGTGTTTTGCAAAGTGTCAGGCTGAGTCTCAACTATAGTCGAGGGGTGCTGCATTTGTTGGTGAATGCTCATCCAGAATTGTGACCATACATGGTCTTTAGCCCTGGTGAGTCTATCTTGGTGTGAGGCCCAAGAGTTTGGTGAGATGTTAACCATCGATGGTTGCAGTTAGACTGCACTTCAGGCACTGCCGGATCCAACAGAGGATAGCAGGCTGGTACCACCGGGATGACCCCCACCAGCACATAGGGAGTTGCTCATATTCCAGTTATTAGCCATGTATGGCCTCAGGGGATCGGCCGCCTCTCCCGCACTGACCATGCTTGTTGGCCGCATACAACTTTCAGGTGATTTCTGCAGAAAAGGTTGCTTATCTGGTGCCATCATGATCCCATTGTTGTCACCAGTCGCCTGGTGGCCCATAGGAGTTGAGTGGAGGCTGTAATTTGCTGCTTGAAATAGAGTAGGACTGTGCCAACAAGAATAGTCCCCAAAAAATCTCACTAGAACAGCAATAGACAGTCAGGGATACTTGATAAAATGTATATGAGTGGACCCTTCAGTGGAAATAGGTGCATCAGAATGAATCAGGTTGTTTGTTCGTTATATGGAAAAAAGAGACACAGAGGCAACCAATAGTGCAATAAGTCTAAAATCCAAAGTGCAATAAAATAGCAAGAGGTAGAAAACTCACATTTAAAAGATCTGTGGCCAGCTCTGGTGTGAAGGGCGTACAGCGGTATAATCCCCGCTTACGGGATATATTTGTCTATCAACACCGTCTGGTCATCCAAGGCCCAAAGAGGAATAGAAAAGGCAACAATAGTGCTCTCAATTATGATAAAAATAGGTAAAAACGTAGATAAAATAATACTCACAAGCATGAGCAGAAGCACTGCTCTATTGATAAAGCGTTGGTGGTATGATCCCCACCTTGGATTTCTTTGAGTACAGAAACAATAAAATGCCAGGATGGATAAAAAATACACGATAAAAAGAGGATTGGCACAGCAAATAACCAAAATACTTTTATTGATCTAAAATACACAACATAAAATAACCATTATGCATTTCACCATATGTGGCTTCTTCAAATGGGATAAAAAAATCCGAGGTGGGGATCATAACATATATATAGTAGCTTCCTAACCATATCTTATTAGGGAAAAGATTACATAGAAATGTAACTGCTATCTACAAATGTAACTGCTATCTAAATACTTTGTACAAAAGAAGAAGAAACAGAATCTTCTACGAATAGGAAGGAGTGGGAAACAGCTTGTCTGCCAAGTATCCTACATTACTGTAAAATACAGGGTCTAGAGGAAAGGAAAGGGGAAATATAGTGAGAAGAGGGAGGAACTTTATGCTACTCTTGCTGTGCCTTCGAGGGCACCCCTTAAAAAAAACGAATCCCCCTTCCCTCCTGGCAACAAGGATAAACTCTATAGAACTGAGTTAATGACCAAACCCACTCTTTAACTATTATTGAATAGAAGGCAGCAGGAAAACAACAAATGAAAAAGTGAAAATAGGTGAAAAATACAAAGGTATAAACACAATCTATTAGTCAAATAGAGTAAATATTAAATAGGTATGTGTTGGTAATCTTCAAAATTAAGTATATGCTGCAGCATCGTCCCATGTTACTAGCCGACCACATGCACCACTGTCCCGACATGCGTTTTGCCACTAACTGGCTCTTCCAGGGTAAACTTCCAAATTTAGAAGTTGGTATGTTTGTTGTGTAAGTTTAATAGCATCACAGAAAACAAAATTGCCAAACAAAGGTTAATATTTATATAAAGTAGACATAACAGGCTATTTATCTAAGGTTATGTTGACACTTTTTACGTAACAATTTTACCGCCAATCTTTGCTAGATATTGTAGTAATATTGTGTTTATTCAGTTTTATTGACATACAGACATATAACAAGGTTTTTTTTTTAATGTCTATTCCTGTACAAAACTCCATATTGTTTCTAGTAACATCTGCTGAGTACAACAATACCCCCATTGTATGCCTTTGGCACTATTCTGTGAAGCTACAATGCCATATAAGAGACAAGGCTATTTCAGTTTCAATAGTTAGAATTTTAATAGATGGATGTGATGGCCCTATGTCTCATTTTGGGGCATTATAACAATTTGAATGCTAAAATAACCACACCGTGGCCTTTCATTTGAGAAAGGAGAGACTCCAGGGTATTTTATATGGCATATATTGTGCCTTAACTTGCTGCCATTTGTTCACAATTTAAGTAACTTTTGTGGTGAAAAAATATAAATAATGTTATTTTTTACATGCATGTTGCATTTTGGGTACTTTGTACACATGAATTATTGGGTTATGCCCACTTCACCCACTTAGTCCTCCTTTTGACTTTAGGGCCAGGTTGTCTTGTCCCTCAAGTCCTTTTTTTCTTTTGTACTTTGTACATTTGACAAGTGCCACTGAGATAAAATTCCCATAAATTACGCTTTGTTACATCTTCCTAGTAAAAAAAAATAAGCTTAATGTATGTCTAAACACTATTTTGTAAAGTTGCAGTGCTGTAAAAGTGATGTGACAATTTCAGGTGTTAAAACCACGATCTAGCCCCCCTGGCCTCCTTGTTCCCCCTTACACCCTAAATATAGAAACATCTTACTTTTGTTCAAGTTTGCAACTTCTGGCTCTGCCCTTGATCTGCCTGCTTGACTGACAGCATCAGAAGTTATGAACTGAGCCAATCACAATGCTTCATAGGATTGACTGAGACTGTCAGGAAGGCAGATCAGGGACAGAGCCAGCATAAGGCAAACACAGCCCTGGCCAATTTAATCAATGCATCTCTATTGATAATTTTATCAATGCATCTAATGCATGCCAATTTAATCTATAAGTTCAGTGTCTCCATGCAGAGGGAGGAGACACTAAATGGCAGAGCTGAACACTGTTCAGCATTGCCCCACGAAGCACCTCTAGCAGCCATCTGAGGAGTGGCCTGTGGAGTTATTGCTAGGCTGAAATGTAAACACTGCATTTTTTCCTGTATTTAATGCAAAAAGCCTGCAGGGAATGAGTATACTATTAGCGGTAGTTGTTCTGTGGTGGAATCTCGGTAAAAATAAATTTAGTAGGCCGAGATTACCACTTGGCATGTGTACGTGCATATGCGGACGTATCGATCAGTTGGTTGCACGAGGCAAGATACGATCAGTAGTGTACGGAGCATGTGCAAGAATACAGGATGTAGTATTCCCCTCCTCCATTGTGCTGGACAAGCCATGCGGTCAAGCAGGAAGTTAATTCTTATTTGTATTGATTGGTCAAGAGAATGTGCGGGTGGAGCTTAATATGGGAGGAGTTATGTGCCTATATAAGGAGCCTGCACTATTGTCCGGGGCTCAGAACTTGTGGTATTTTGGTGACGCTAGTCCCTCTGAGTCCCGATCGGTGATCCAATAAAGAATCTCTTCCTTCCTGAAGAAACCTGTGCCCATCTCTCTGTGCTTCGCTTCCGTCAGTTTCTCCGGTATCATTTGGTGCATTGACCGGGAAGCTCATCGTTCAACGGTAGCTGAGAGGCAGAGGCGTGAGACGGTCTATCTTTGCCCACGTTCTCTACGGCTGCACCCCTGAACTTCTGCGTGGACCTCCCTTCGTCTCGGCGCCACTGGTCTGTTGTCCAGGAGATCATCGGCCTCTACGTGAGAAGTGCTGGGGTGTCCCCGTCGATGAGTGTGAACTCAGGTTCAGGAACGAGGAGGTAAGACAACTGCTGTTTTAGACGGCAGACCCACTAGGGGTATACCGATTGTGCGGTAGGCCCAAAAGGGGTTTAAATCTGTGTATGGAATCTGCCCCCTCTGTCGGAGGGAAGGAGCGAAGGCGCACCGCTCAATCGAACGCTCTTTAGTCAGACCGTTTGATTTGGTTAGTCAGGCGGGGTCCTGTGTAAATAGCCCTAGCCGGACACCGGTGTCTTGTCTAGACTAGCGTTCTAGGGTGTATATTACGTTCGCTAGGTCGGAGGGACCGGGAGACTAAGCGGCGCCTGTGTAAATTCGGTTCGCTAGCTCTCAACCTATCTTGGCTAAGTGGGAAGGCGTGTAAATTTGGAACCCACTAGATTTTTGATAGTAATCGACTAAGAGGCGCCTGTGTAAATTCGGTCCTCTAGCTCGCTATATGTGGTGCTTGGGCAGTGTGGCTAACCAAAACGGGTGTACATAGTTTTAGGTAGTCCATTCAAGGTACTGGCCAATAGTTTAGTTGGGAATTGTAAATGTGTTAAAGATTGTTTAGTAAAGTGTATATCTTGTTAGATAGCGCGAGCTCAGCCGTCTAGCGAGAGTGTTAATAGTGTGTTGCTGTATCATAGTGCACGGTACCATAACCCTGTATATTTACTGACACTGTATATAAGTACTAATCATTGTCGTCCATTGCATGTTTAACACCATAACCACTAATAATTGTATTGTGACCTTAAATTGTGCTTTGACCTATGCTAACCGTACTGTAACCGCTATTTGTAAAAGACGATGTTACTGGGGTGTGTTATAGACGGGTAATTCATATATAGAGAATTATAGCGTGGGTGACTGTATAGTTTCGCCAAAGGGCATAATATTGATTATTTAGTGACTGGTGTAACAGCTGTGTGTGTACGGGAATTCCCTGAGTGTTTATTGTGTTATTGTATACGTTTCACTTGGTAACTGTACCACGTGGTGCTGTTGCCAGAGGAAACGGGTGTGACTGTTGAATAGTACGCGTGCATAGTATTCGTTGTCAGCGACGTTCCATTGATAAGTATGGGCGCGTCGCAGTCAACGATTCCGGATCCCTTAGGTTGTATGGTGAAGAATTTTAAAAAGGGATTCAAAACATGTGATTTTGGGGTTAAAATGTCTCCTGTACGTTTGGTCACTTTGTGTACTAGGGAGTGGCCTACTTTGGTTGCGGCATGGCCGCCACGTGGCAGTTTGGATCCAACTCTGGTACAGCGCTGTATCGGGTAGGCCTGAACTTTACGGGCAGTTTCCTTATATTGATTGTTGGAGACAGGCCGTAAATGACTCGCCAAAATGGCTTCAGACATGCCACGAGGAGCAATGTCGCCTCATGGTGGCTAGGACTTGTTTGTCCACTAGGACTGGTGTTAGGCCCATTTTGGACACGCCCCCTGAGTCCGAGATCCCTTTGCCGCCTCCTTACTTTCCTTTAAGAGGAAGTGACGCGAATGCAGGAAGTCCTGCACCCCTTCCCCCATTGCCCCCATCCACTTCCGCTTCCTCCTCCAGTACAGAATCCACCCCCTCTCGTACTAAATCTCCCCTTCCGGAACCAGAACCAACCCCCATTAGATCCGAATATCCTGATTTGGCGCCACTTCAGACTTCCGGTCAAGCTTCTTCTAGCTCGACTCGAAGTGTTTTATTTACAACCTTTTACCAAAACCAAGCTCCCACATCCCCATACCCTACTTCTCCCCGACTGGAACCTATGACTGACGCCCCTCCACGTAGCCCCATACTAACCCGACAACTGACCGGTACCCAACAATTAAAACATTATCAGATGCCTCTTCGTCTGAATCCCGGGTCAGCCTATATCGATGCCGCAGGCCAAATGGCACATGCTGACCCAGTCTTTGTATATGTCCCATTCACGACAACCGATCTCTTAAATTGGAAGACCCACAATTCCTCGTATACTGAGAAACAAGCTATGACTGATCTGTTCACCTCAATAGTACAGACACATAACCCGACATGGGCTGATTGCCAGCAGTTATTAATGACTTTATTCAACAATGAGGAAAGGACAAGAATTAATCAAGCGGCCATTAAAGCACTAGAGGATAAAGCCCGTACTTTAAACCAAGCCAATCCATCAGCATGGGCCACAACACATTATCCCAACACCGATCCCGATTGGAATGTAAATGGTGCTGATATGGTTCAACTCAGAGCCTATAGAGACGCTATAATTGCTGGCATGAAAGCCGGAGGAAAGAAAGCCATTAATATGTCGAAGGCAGTTGAGGTGATTCAGAAAGGTGATGAAGCGCCCAGTGTCTTTTATGACCGATTATTGGAGGCATACCGCTTGTATACCCCCTTTAATCAGGAAGACGCAGATAATTCCCGAATGGTGAACTCCGCCTTTGTCAGCCAAGCTTATGGAGATATTAAGCGCAAGCTACAGAAGTTAGAAGGGTTTGCAGGTATGTCCATCACCCAACTAATGGAGGTAGCGAATAAGGTATATATGAATAGGGAAACAGAAAGTAAGAAAGAGGAAGAGCGCAAGATGCGTAGAAAGGCAGACATGCTAGCGGTAGCGATCGCAGGCGTAGATAGACGGGGCCCAGATAGAGGCGATAGTAGATGGAGTAGGGAGCCTTTGAGTAGGAATCAGTGCGCGTATTGCAAGGAAGAAGGGCATTGGAGGAACGAATGTCCACAAAGAGAGCAGTACGAGAGAGACCAACCCAGGGCAGGTTACGGAAACTTTAGAGGCAGAGCGAGAGGTAGAGGAGGCCCCGGAGGGAGTAATGGTAATAGAGGGAGTAATGGTAACAGAGGAAGTGTTAGGGAAGATAGGTATATCCCAGCAGCGCAAAGGTCCCGCGATAGAGAAGGTAGGGACTTTGTAGGATTGGCTGACACGGTCATGGAGGACTATTGATACCGACCGGGCTCCATCCCCCTTGGTCGAGCGGAGCCTATGGTCGATGTATCAATAGGGGGAAAAAGGAGTGCGTTCATGATCGACACTGGTGCTGAACATTCAGTGGTGACTAATCTAGTTGCTCCTCCATCTGGAAGGACTATTACTGTAATAGGAGCAACTGGAAGAAGTGCTGAAAAAACGGTTCTTAAAAGTTGACTCTGTACATTGGGAGGCCACGTAGTAAAACATCAATTCCTTTATATGCCTGAATGTCCAGTCCAATTGCTGGGACGTGATATGCTATCTAAATTACAAGCGCAGATTACGTTCCTACCAAATGGAACAACATCCTTAAAGTTTAATGGACCTTCAGGTATTATGACATTATCCGTACCAAAGGAAGAAGAGTGGCGACTTTATACAGCGTTGACTAGCCAAAACCCTAGGAGTGATGAGTCATTATTCAACATACCAGGAGTTTGGGCAGAGAACAACCCACCAGGACTGGCCCGCAATATTCCACCTATTAAAATTGAACTAAAACTCGGGGTTTATCCAGTGAGCCTAAGACAATATCACATCCCGCAGAAGGCTAAGAAGAACATCCAATCTTATCTGAATAAGTTCATACGGTATGGTATCCTAAAATTCTGTACTTCCCCCTGGAACACCCCATTGCTGCCTGTTCAAAAGCCCGGTACAGATGAGTATCGACCTGTGCAGGACTTGAGAGCAGTCAATGATGCGGTTGTTAGTATACATCCAGTTGTACCCAATCCATATAACCTGCTTGCTTTAATTCCGGGCGGGGCTACTTACTTTACAGTCTTAGACCTCAAAGATGCCTTCTTTTGCCTCCGAATTGCCGCAGAAAGTCAATGTATCTTCGCTTTCCAATGGGAAAACGCTGTAACGGGCTCGAAACGCCAAATGACCTGGACAAGACTGCCCCAAGGGTTTAAAAATTCACCTACCCTATTTGGTTCAGCTCTAAGTCAAGATCTACTGGATTTCGAGTCCATCCCAGGAGAGTGTGTATTGTTACAGTATGTAGATGACTTGTTGATAGCAGCAGTTACAAAAGAAATCTGTCAGCAAGCAACGCACGATCTACTACACATTCTCTGGAAGGCAGGATACAAGGTGTCTAGAAAGAAGGCTCAGTTGTGTTTGCCAACTGTCAAATATCTGGGATTCCATATCTCTGAAGGTCAAAGAATTATGGGGCCAGAGAGAAAAGAAGCTGTGTGCCAAATACCGATACCCAAGAATAGAAGACAAGTGCGAGAATTCTTGGGGGCAGCAGGCTTCTGTATGATATGGATTCCCAGCTACGCGATACTGGCAAAACCTCTGTATGCAGCTATCAAAGGTACAGAGCACGACCCCTTCTTATGGACTCAAGAACAGCAAACGGCATTTGAAGATGTGAAGAAGGCTTTGATGAGTGCCCCAGCATTAGGTCTACCTGATCACACACGACCATTCTACCTGTATGTACATGAGCAAAGAAGAATGGCTGTGGGAGTATTGACACAGTACTTGGGATCATGGCAAAGACCTGTTGCCTACATGTCTAAGCAATTGGATGCAGTGGCCAGCGGACTTCCACCTTGTCTAAGAGCCGTAGCTGCAGC
The DNA here is from genome assembly GCF_036172605.1 of Pelobates fuscus. Classification (NCBI taxonomy): domain Eukaryota; kingdom Metazoa; phylum Chordata; class Amphibia; order Anura; family Pelobatidae; genus Pelobates; species Pelobates fuscus. Next base: position 33,084,302 of record NC_086325.1, read on the forward strand.
CGCCCTGCTAGTAGCTGAAGCCGATAAACTCACTCTGGGTCAAGAACTTTATGTACGAGTCCCACATGCAGTACAGACGTTGTTGGATTACAAAGGAAATCATTGGTTTAGTAACAGCCGTATGACCAAGTATCAAGCAATGTTGTGTGAAAACCCAAGAGTGCATTTAGAGACTGTAAACACCTTAAATCCAGCTACCCTTTTGCCACAACCTACTGAAAGTCAACATGATTGTTTGGAAGTAATGGATGAAGTATTTTCAAGTAGACCAGATCTTCGTGATTTTCCCATCCAGAACCCCGATGTTCAATATTATACCGACGGCAGTAGTTATGTGAAAGAAGGGATCCGCTATGCAGGATATGCAGTGACAACAATAGACAAGGTGATAGAAGCTCGGCCACTGGCGAAAGGAACATCAGCACAAAAGGCAGAATTGATAGCACTGACACGAGCGTTACAATTGGCTGAAGGTTTAAGAGTGAACATCTACACGGACTCCAAGTATGCGTTTTTAACCACTCATGCCCACGGAGCTTTGTATAAAGAAAGAGGACTATTGAATTCAGAAGGCAAAGAAATCAAGTATGCAGCTGAAATCCTACAACTATTGGAAGCAGTGTGGGAGCCGAAAGAAGTCGGTATCATACATTGTCGAGCGCATCTGAGAGGAGATGGTGATGTAACCAAGGGAAATCGGATGGCAGATAGTGCAGCTAAGCGTGCCGCTGAATCGGGAAGACAGGAGTATGTGGGGCATATAGCTGCCCTTATACCTACTCCACTGTCTCAATGGACTCCAGTTTATACAGCTCAAGAAGAGGAGTGGTTAAAGACTGAACCTGGAAAGTATTTGGAGAACAAATGGTATCAGTTAGAAGATGGAAGAATAGTCATTCCAGCATCACTAGCGGTAGAAATTGTCCAAAATTATCACAACGGGACACATTCTGGGAGAGACAGCACAGAAGAATCTCTCAGAAAACATTTCTACATACCAAGATTGTCCAACTTGACTCAGGCCATTGTACGAAGATGTGTAACGTGTGCTAAGAATAATGCAAGACAAGGACCAGTAAAGCCACCAGGAGTCCAGTTTATGGGGGGACTCCCCATGTCCGATTTACAAATTGACTTTACAGTGATGCCTAAATCGGGTGGACATCGTTACCTGCTGGTAATTGTGTGCACCTATTCAGGCTGGGTAGAAGCATGTCCTACTCGTACAGAGAAAGCAGGAGAAGTTGTGAGATTCCTGTTACGAGAAATAATACCTCGATATGGACTACCCTGCTCTATAGGATCGGACAATGGTCCAGCTTTTGTTCACCAGTGCCTACAACAACTGAATCATATGCTTGGTATAAAGTGGAGGCTTCATACGGCATATAGACCCCAGAGTTCTGGTAAGGTAGAGAGAATGAATAGAACTATTAAGAATCAGTTGGCTAAAATGTGTCAGGAAACCCAACTTAAGTGGAACGTTCTCTTACCCATAGCTCTATTGCGAATCCGCAGTACCCCTACCAGAAGGATGGGCCTCTCTCCTTTTGAAATCATGTATGGGCGACCACCTCCCGTACTTGGTAACTTAAGGGGGGACTTGAGTCAGTTGGGAGAAGGAATTACCCGGCAGCAGGTTGTAGAGTTGGGTAAGACTATGGAGGAGGTACAGAAATGGGTACAAGATAGATTACCTGTGAATATTTATCCCCCAGTTCATAGTTATCACCCAGGAGACCAAGTGTGGATAAAAGAGTGGAATAATGTACCGTTAGGGCCCAAGTGGAGAGGTCCTTATGTTGTTCTTTTGTCTACCCCTACAGCGATAAAAGTAGCCGAAGTGACTCCGTGGATACATCACTCCAGGGTTAAACCAGCAGCAGTCGATTCTTGGCAAGTTACAGCAGATCCAGAGAATCCCTGCAAGATCCGGTTAAAACGCACGACTCAGTCAGAGTAACGAGGAACTATTGTGGATTACAAATTTTATTATTTTGGGGATTTGGTGCATGAGTGAGAAGGCCATAATAAAGCCTGTCCGCCCACCGACGTATAGTTTATAAGCCAGGGAAAGTCTCGAAGGGACTCCTGTGAAGACGAGCAGAACTCCATTCCCTGCAGCCCTTACATCCTGGAAGCTGAGGTGCCTTCGCACGGACGAAGACTGAGGATGACGGCGAAAGATGTGTTGATGATAATGTTTATTTATGTGTATTTTTATATTCAGGAAGGTAGAGGTACCGACACTCCTAGCTGTGAGGTATGCATTAAGACTACAAGAACAGGTAACCATATTTCCCAAACCCTAATTTGGCATTCACAATACGAGTGTAAAGGAGATGTATCGAGATGTAGATACCTAAATATAGACTATAGTGTGTGCCATTTAGGAGTAGGAGAACCTAAGTGCTTCAGTCCGGAGTATCAACCTCGTACAATTTGGTTGACTCTCAGGAATGGAGATCCTCAGGGGACCCTAATTAATAAGACGGTGTTAGAATCCGTACATTCTTCGGGTGTTCTGCTATTTGATGCGTGTAAGGCGATATCGAGTGGTAGAAAGCCGTGGAATGTATGTGGGGATCTTAGATGGGAGAGGACGTATGGGTCTAATGATAAATATATTTGTCCCAGTAGTAAAAATAAATATGTGAGTCCTAGATGCCCAAATAAAGACTATAACTTTTGCCCATATTGGTCTTGTGTGGGGTGGGCGACTTGGGGACAGACAGTAGACAAAGACATGATAGTGACTAAGTTGCCTACCAGCCCATATTGTAAGTCTATGGAATGCAACCCAGTCCATATACTTATAAATAACCCCGATAAGTTCTTAGACAAATATGGCAATTTATTTGGGTTTCAGATATACGGGACAGGTTTAGATCCTGGGACAGTATTGTTTATAGGGATAGAGACTGATACGGTATCCTCCCAAACTCATCAAGTATACCATTCCTTTTATGAAGAGATGAGTATAGATAATAAGATCCCCCATAATGCTAAAAACCTGTTCATTGACTTAGCTGAAAGTATTGCCGGTAGTCTTAATGTTACCAACTGCTATGTGTGTGGAGGTACTAACATGGGAGACCAATGGCCTTGGGAAGCAAAGGAGGTAATGTCCGGTTCTGAGGCAGTTGACCAACTAATATCTACACAAGCTGATTATCATATGAGTGTTAGAGGTAAATCTGAGTGGAGATTGAAGACCTCCATCATAGGTTATGTTTGCATAGCAAGGAAAGGAATAATGTATAATACTTCTGTAGGAGAATTAACTTGTCTAGGGCAAAAAGCTTATGATGATGATACAAAGAATACAACTTGGTGGTCGGCTTCAAATGTCTCAGAACCATCTAACCCGTTTGCTAGATACGCCAATTTAAAGGATGTGTGGTTTGATTTATCCATCACATCTACCTGGAGAGCCCCAGCAAATTTGTACTGGATCTGTGGTAAGAAAGCCTATTCGGAGTTGCCACAGGACTGGGAAGGGGCATGTGTGTTGGGTATGCTCAAACCATCCTTCTTCTTGTTACCTATTGAAACAGGTGAGACTTTAGGTGTTAAAGTGTATGATGTGAATCATAGGAAGAAAAGGGGACCCATAGAAATAGGCGCCTGGGAAGATGATGAATGGCCTCCCCAGCGTATCATAGATTATTATGGGCCAGCCACGTGGGCAGAGGATGGTACCTTTGGTTATAGAACCCCTATTTATATGCTCAACCGTATTATAAGATTACAGGCGGTGGTTGAGATTATTACTAACGAAACATCACAAGCGCTCAATCTTCTAGCGAAGCATAATACCAGGATGAGGACAGCAGTCTACCAAAATAGATTAGCCTTGGATTACCTTTTGGCAGTTGAGGGAAGTGTATGTGGGAAG